>NC_064891.1:33534218-33843046 GCF_929443795.1 Astur gentilis
AGAAAGTCATCAAAACTATCAGACATTGTAGGATCAAATTAGCTTCTGTGCAGATAAACACTGTGCTTTGGAAATACGAATTCAAAAGCTTCCAAATGATTTTTCTGCATCAGGTCTTCCAAATTAATTTGCTTTTTCCAGTAAGTTTTTTCCATGCCTACTTGATCCTTCTTTAAAAACTATGAGTGGTATTTGTGTTGAAGTTTCCTGCATTTCATTACAGTGTAAAGAATTTATTTCCCCCATAAATAAACAATAATTTGCCTTTCAAAGCCCAGCAAAATTTCATATCCCTTTCCACATATGTCTTTTAAACAGATTTCTAACTGTCCATGTTACCAATTTTTGTACCAAAGGCATTTTGCATAGGAGATCAAAATGATAATCCCCCAAATTTAACATTACCCTGTTCATTAGGGAGTCAGTCGACTTGGCCTCACTTGCAACATGATCAGTGAATGCAGAAAAATCTGCAACTGATGTAAAAGACATCTTCACCAGGATGGTGAGGGACAGCATAGCCAACTTCAAAAAATGGTGCTAAACTGCCTGCACTAACCCCAGCCTTGCACATCCTGCATGTCTCAGTGACACCAACAGTGAAAGAGATGCAACTGTTGGAAAACGTGGGCTTCAGAAATTTTTTTGTGAACAGGACCAGAAACTACACTGCATTGATCCCTACTTATGGGCAGGCAACAGGGTAGAACTGGGATGAGTTCCACATGCAAGTGAAACAATTGTGAATGCCTTCACAGATTGAGCAGGAAAAACACACATATGGCCTCTGACGCTGTCTGAAAAAGGGAGAAAACGAAGAAAGTTTTAGGAACCTGTTGAATAAATGATTGACAGACTATTTTATGCAATCAGATTGTCAGCACTGAGCAGAACTCCTCCAACAGCACATTAGCATCCTTGTTATCTACTCCAGGTTGTTTCAGCTAGTTAGCTCTCATTATTCAACGCTGCCGTTCAGTCAGCCTTTGGGAAAGCCTCACAACCAACCAGCTAGGATCAGTGAAAAGGCAGCAGGGCTAAGTTTCCTTAGGAGCCTGGCTTAGTCACGCTTCTGTAACAGCGGTTTTCACATAATCTTTGTAAGGTCCTACTGTTCCATTAATACACCAAGTCCCATACAACTCCTATAGCTTTACAGCATGTGTTCTGCAGATCGTACTACAGCTCTTCATGTCCAGTTTTACACTGTGCAACCAATGTCCAATGATGTCTCCTTTCCTCAAGAAACCAAATGCTTGAACACAAGAAAACTGTTCTATACATAGCTAATACATTGTCACCTAAATCATTATAATCATCATGGGCTACAAGCAGTCAGAGCAAAGAGACCAGAACTGAGGCACAAGAAAGACATTTCACCTCAGTGGAAGTTACTAAAGAAATATTACTTATATGGCAAGAAAATACACACACTCAGCAACAGTCAGAATCAACAGTGCACTGTCTTTTTCATGGGCAAGAAGTGCATAAAAACCTTCTGTGTTAAACGATATTTAAAAGCTGATGACAGATTCTTTTTTAAAAAAAAAAACAAACGCAAAAATCAAATCACCAGATTACTATCTATAACTAAAAGAAAAATAAAGAAAACAAAACAGGAAAAAAGTCACACGTCATACAGAGGTTGACTATAAAAAAGCTGTTAAGAATCAAAAAACCACAAGTACGTGAGCTGAAACCAACTTAAACTCACACTTTCTGCTATAACTTTAACAAAAGAAAAAGGCAACATTAACAGAAGAGATCTCCATAAAAACATGTTCTTGACCACAGTTCTAATGTAAACTGATTTGAATCAAGCAGGCCAACTGCTTTGTATGTTACCTGAAATAATTATGGACTTTACGTGAGTTTTCTCTCTTTCACGAGCCCAGACCGCAAACTAGGACTTCTTGGGCTCCATAAGAATTTTAATATATAAGAAACAGCCATAAATTGGCCTGAAAAGTTACCAGAATTGTTGTTAGGACAAAAGCAGCAAATAATCTGTGCAGCATGGAGTCAATTGTTTCTGCTCATGAAATACAGTCCTTACAGCAAGAAATACACTGGGAGATGCAGAACCAGATGGAAACGATTTACAGTAGCCTAAGATATCAGCCTTGACTATCACACAGTTTTTGTAACTTTGTTTTTTCCCCATGCCTTGGGATCATTGCCAATATCAGACACACAAAAAAAAGGTTGAAGGTCCATATACTAATACAGGTATGCTGCCCAGACTACCTATATAAATTATAAATTATGACAATGACTTTCCAGAGAGAAATGATTGAGCACTACTTTAACCTGATCCTTTAGATTGTTTTTCTTTTTTCATACAGAACCTGAATTGCTACATAAATTCTGGCAAAGATGGATAAATTAGCTCAAAATACATAAAAAACTTTAGGTCCCGATTTTCCCCCTGTTTCATTTGGTTTCAGATGCTGTAACTTTGTTTGCCTGAGCTAAGCAATAGCTGTGTAATGAGATGGACCCTCTGGTACTGGCTGCTGATAAATTGACCTAGAACTACTTATACAAATTAGTTTAAATTGTTGTTCTCAAGGGGAAAATGGGCTTGCCTAATTGACTGAATTCCTTATTTAATTTCTGTCTTGTTTTGACATACAGAAAATTCCTAGTACATTCTGAGATACCAAGGAGGACTAGCAGGCAGGAAAACCTACTATGGATGCTCTTAGGGAGAGTTTTCATATAGTTACGGCATTGTTGACCCAGCCCCTCTGTTCAACTCTATATAACTGCAATCTCTGAAAGAACTTAGTGTGGACAGCTGATTATTTTTATTGCTGTTTCACAGCATCACAGAACGGTTGAGGTTGGAAAGGATCTCTGTAGGTCACCTGGTCCAACCCCCCTCCTCAAGCAGGGTCACCTACAGCTGGTTGCCCAGGACCACGTCCAGATGGCTTCTGAACAGCTCCAAGGATTGACACTCCATAACCTCTCTGGGCAACCCATGCTAGTGCTCAGTCCCCCTCACAGTGGAAAAGTGTTTCCTGATGTTCAGATGGAATCTCCTGTTTGTGTCCACTGCCTCATCTTGTCACTGGGCACCACTGAAAAGTGCCTGGCTCCATCCTCTTTACACCTTCCTTTCCGGTATTTGTCCACACTGATGAAATTCCCCCCCGAGCCTTCCCTTCTCCAGGCTAAAACAGTCCCAGCTCTCTCAGCCTTTCCTCATAGGAGAGATGGTCTCATCCCTTAATCACCTCACTGGCCCTTTGCTGGACTGTCTCCAGTAGCTTTGTATCTCTCTTTTACTGGGGAGCCCAGGACTAGACACGGCATTACAGGTATGGCCTTACCGGTGTTGAGTAGAAGGGAGGGATCACCTCCCTTGACCTGCTGGCAACAATCCTCCCTCCTAATGCAGCCCAGGATGCCTTAGCTGCCTTTGCAGCAACGGCACATTGCTGGCTCACACTCAACTTGGTGTCCACCAGGATCCCCAGGCTCTTTCCTGCAAAGCTGCTTTCCAGCCAGGCAGCTGTCAGCATGTAGTGCATGGGCCTGTTCCTCCCCAGGTGCAGGACTTTGCACTTCCCTTTGCTGAACTGCACGAGGTTCTCATCAGCCCATCGCTCCAGGCTGTCGAGGTCCCTCTGGATGGCAGCATGACCCTCTGGCATATCAGCCACTCCTCCCAGATTTGTGTCATCAGCAAACTTGCTGGGGGTACACTGTGCCCCATCATCCCGATCATTAATGAAGATGTTAAAGAGAATTGGAGCCAGTACCGACCTCTGTGAAACCAACAATTTATACCAAGAAAGTTTTCATATGTTTTAAGTCAAAACCAGAAAAAGATCTCAGAGTAGCATAGTAATAGTTAAATAAAGCGCTTGACTGGTATGGTGATTATTGCACAGATAGCTGCCTGTAAGCCTTTTAATGCCTTTCAGCATTACAGTTTTTGTTTGTGGTTTTCATTAGGTAGGATCTGAAACTAAAACGTGCATGAAATTCACATCTTCAGAATACATTGTGAGAGAGAAGAGGATGGAAAAGATTTAAGATGGGTTTAAGTGCTCAGTGTGAAAGGAAATGAAGCAGTTTCAGGGTTATCTACAGGTTTTGGTAGACAGTTACTGATTCTTCTACATCCTGCTAAAACAATGCAGTCAACATTCAGTTTTACTTTGTACTATGCTCTTGAAGCTGTGCATTCAAAAACAGTAAGTCTGTCCAAATAACACTTCTAAAGACTTCTGTGGGTTTTCATGGATATCTTTTGAGAGGAAACAATAAATTTGGGATTTCATTTTAAAATGCAATTCAACACATGCCTGAACTGTTGAAATAAGCCAGAATTCTCCTGAACTGCAATTTTCATAAGGTAGAGAAATACAATAGTTCTGGCTGAGATGGATTGGGAGCACCAGACTAGAAGGTTTTTCCATCAGTAATGAAGATACTCTGCTAGGGGTGAAGGGAAAGTGAGAAAATTTCAGGAACAGAAAACAAATGGTAACGGCTAGCATGAAAGGAGAGGGGAAACCTAAGAAAAGAGACTGGAGCGAATCTGTCAATTTTAAAAACTGGTTTGCAGACCATATCAAAATGTTCTAGGACAAATGAAACAGTCAAATTTTAAAGGGCCCTGCAGACCTTTAAATAGCAGAATCCACAAGTAACAGAATTAATGACAGAATTAATCAACAGGTCTATGGACAGACAGAAAACGGAACTAGGACAAAGGGATAAAAGTTGATTCCTGACACATTTCAGAAAGTACATTTTATTCCTGTCTTTTTAGTTCTACTAGATAAATAACCATGACTGATAACTATGCTTGGTCAAGTAGGGAAAGTATTAGAGTTGAAAAGACAGACAGGAAAGTGTCTATAAAAAACTCTACCTTCATTCAAGAACTACAGCCTGAGCTACTCTAAAATATTTTGCAATAATCTGAATAGTGTTAAAGCTACACCTTTAAACTGACAAAGTCTCAGCTCTCAAAGACAGAGGGAAACTATCCAGATAAATGAGGTGTCATTTTTCCTTTGAGTGCAGTTAAAGAATGTCAGCTGCCCATCAGAAGATTACTGTCAAGCTTGCATGGTAGTCAGTTTCTACTTTTACTGAAGCTAAAGGCAATGATCATATAAGGAAAAAGGAATACATTTTAAACATGTTAAACTGGGAAGCAATCAGAGGAAGTCCTTAAGGATCAGATTTGTTTGTACTGTAAATGACATTAAAGATGCTAATCTCTGGTTCTTGGCTCCCAGAAGCTTATGATTTTGGGATTCAAACCAACAAACATTTGAACCCAGTCCTAGAGGTACTGAACTTTTAGTTCATTTAGTTTATGAATCATTTCCCCAACATCAATAGCATTACTGACCTGAATATAAAGTTAGGCGTGCACAGTCATAGGGTAACTCTCTACATTATATATGCAACCCCAAAGAACACTGCATCAGTGTGCACTAGGGACGTGTTTCAATAAGCAGACAGGTCATAAAAACTTCTATAGATTCCTCCTCTGTGTCAAAGCCTGACTGATTTTCTCACTCTTCACACAGTGACAGCACAACAGAGTCTGGAGCATAGCTTAGAATTACACTAGCACCTCCTGGCATTTACTGCTTTTAGTCATTTCTTTGTTTGGCTTCATATGGGTGCCAACTCCAGTTTTGATTTTCTTGGTTCAAACCAGGTAATTATTGAGTAAAAAAAGGTATTTTCTACTCCGTCACAATGTGTGGAAGGTGCACACAATTAGGAGAGCCAGACAGCACTTACAGAAAACCTGCTGTGCTTCATGTAAGGTGTAAGTTTAGTGGACTTGATCACCCAGGCACAAAGTGTTAGTGTTCACAAACAGCCTGAGAGCAATAGCTAAAAACTTTGTATTACCGCTTTCTGTACTGCATTGACTCTTCTCTGTGGATGAAGGTTAGGTATAAAGTCATAGCAATTTTGTGCATGTGTATGCCTACATTTTCATGGTTAACAGACAACCCTCAGAAAGACACCAACATTCTTCAAGATTAGATGCACAAGACTGAGTATCCTGAAAAAATTTAAAACTGTACTTTCCAGTGATCTCTACCTAGAGCGGCAAATTCTGAGTAAGGATTGTAGACACAGAATGGTGCTGTTATCCTCAGAACTTGAATGCTCCCACTTCTTTCAAGCAAAGTAAGTGCTAACATCAAATTAATTAGATGATTTATGTCTCTCAGGTTGACAGTACACGTCAATGGTATTTATTCTTGTAACAGTAGCTACTGTGTATACCAACAGTATATAGATACCCTGCTAATGTAAGATTATCAGACCTGAAAACAACTGCAGTTGCAAATTCTCTCAGTAAGGATTATTAGGTTGGAACATGTTTTACTTTAGAGGTCTTTCTGGTATTTATTACAGAGCATATAAAAGTAATCCAATTGTAGTAAAGATTCATAAACTAATTGAAGGTTTCAAATTGCATAATTGCTTTAAATCACTTTAAAAGGGATTTTCTTTTCCAGAATCCTACTTTGAACATGAAATGATGCTCCAGCGTGGATGAGGTATTTATTTATAACCAAATGTTTGTGTGTAATGGTCAAATGCAAAAAAGAGGAACTGAATGTTTATTTTAGTCTTGATTTTCATCCAGTACCTTGTGTAATTTATCCTGAAATTCTAATTATATCCCCCTATATAAGCACTGCAAATATGAAAACAGAGAAAATCCATTTGCTAGAGCTTTTTTCCTTTCTTTTTCCAAAGGAAAGAGATGCTTGCGGTCAAATTACTTAATGAAAAGAATCCAACGTGTCAGCGATCATCCCAACAAAGAAAACATGTCCATTTACAGTATTGTTTAACTATTTCTATAGTTGGTGACCTCATTAAATGGGTATTTGAATGGGAACATGCCAGATGAATAAAAACAACCTTGATGGGTGCCAAACATTAGCCGTTTCTACAAAATTAGCTAAAAGCATGCAAAAGCAATGTGCAAAATTACACACACCTACTACAACTATTGGCCTCTTAGGCAACACACGTAGTCTATAGCTGATGTGATTTTGTTTAAGAAAGCAATGCTAATAAAATACACCAGGAGTTGCTACCAACCCATTATGTCATCATCCAAGCTCATACTGAACCCCTGCGATATGTATGTATTATAGCTCAGAAACTGTAACACAGCAGGGGTATGAAAATGGGTATCTATTCATGAAGGAAAAATGCAGTTTATGCTGAAGTACATGAAAAACAATGTTAGCTGGACAAAACCCATAATAACCAGAAGCTGTGCAGTTCAACAGCCTTTTAGTAGTTGAAGAATAAAATTGAATAAAAGTTAATTTTAAGAAGTCAGCCACCGCAGACCTCAATTAAAGGAAGGCGCCTGGGATTTGCAACAGTGAATCAGAACTTTGATTCTTTTGGTTGCCAATAGTGGTCCAGACTGGAGACCTCTGAGAAAGGAGCAACAATGTTTTTAATGAACAGCAATTGGCTCAAAGTTCTTGGCCTAAGTTCTAAAACATGAGGCTTCCATCCCCCATTATCCTGCCCTACCGTCTATTTTAACCATGGATAACTTCATTATCCTTATTTAAAAAACCTCTGTTTAAAACCCTGATTTAAAACCTGGCTCAGTGATAGTTTGTCATGGGGAATTCCACCGGCTAAATATAGATGCCACAAAGAAACACGCACATTATAAACATGATCACTTACCTTTAAATTTGCAAACTTACTGGCACCCCCAGAGTTCTGTACTAAGTTGGTCACATTATCCCAGACCACTACTTTTGTGTTTTCTTTGCAAAATAATAGAATTCTTTGTATACAAGCTATTAAAATCACCTACATTACTTTTTTCACTTTATGCTTGTGTTTTAATATGTATTTCTATATAGACTGAATGCAACCAAATAGTAGGTCAGCTTATCACAAAACCCACATAAGCAGCTCTTACATCTATCAATTCAAATAGCCATAGATAACCCAGAAATGGTCCACAGCCCAGGAAATACCAGATGAAAAACCTCTCTACAAACATATGGGCTGGGGGGGGGGGGGGGCAAACGGGGCAGGACAGGACAAAATTGCTAGAGGGAGAGTTCCACAGCTGGAATATCTCAAATAACCATCCTCCATTCAACTCACCCTTCCCTCTCCACATTTACACCCCCCTGCTCCTCTCCACATGCCTGCACCCAAAGTAGCCTGGCTGTCTTGAAAACAGTAGGCTAAAACATCTGATAAAAGTCAGATGTTCCTCAGTGGAGTAGTTGCGGTATGGCTTTTTTTTAAAAAAAAAAAAAAAGAAAAGAAAATTAAATTAAAAGCTAATTTTAGACTTGTTCATGTTTATTTCATAGGCGAGAAAACTTACCCATTTCCTCCATATTTAACATTTCCCATCACACCATAGCCACAACCTGTTTCCCCCACTTGGATGCTGTTCTCTAACTCATCCAAGTCCATAGGAGTAGACAGGACACACGTGAGAGTACTGGGAGAGCTGGCTGGCATCATCACGGGGCTGCTCTTTATTGTCTTTGAGAGGTTGTGAAGCCTGGGGAGGTTCCCCAATGATTTCAGAAAGGTAAATCTTACAGCAAGAAAGACAGCACAGGGAACTATATGCAGGTCACCCTCACTCCCACCCTTGGGAAAAATCACAGAGCAAAGCCTCTTGGAAGCCCTCCAACCTGTTAAGATCTATGATTTCCATCTAACTTTGTAGACTCCTTAAACAGGTATCACCTCCCCACACAAGCTCTAGAACTACAAAAATTCTCTCTCCTTTTTCTTACCTGCAACATCATTTTAGGAACATTTGTTCTGGCATATCAATCCCTAATCATTCCAAAATAATACATTTGTAACTGGAGTCATGCCAAGGCCTTGGACATGCTACTGTTTGGGGGTGAACAAAATTACAGAAATCCAAAGAAAAAACACTAAAACTGAGAGACACATCAGAAGTTGGGCATCAAGACAATGCCGGACATCAAGGAAAGCTAACTGTTGAGTTTCCTGTTCCATGGCACAGATGAATTTACTGTTGCATTGTTTACCTTAGATATGCCTTTTCCTCTTTATTACTTTCATATAACAGAGGTTATTTTCCTTTGTCTCTTGTGTCCATGACTGGACAATTGCATTTCTCTTGAATATAACTTAGAATTATATTGCTATAATTGAAGGTGTTTGAGCTACAACACAGTTGTACTGGTAACAGTTCAAAGTACAGTAACTTACTCTATCTTCATACATTCAAAAACACATTCCTTCCAAAAGACTCCAAATTCTAATTATCCTGTTACATGAAATGTTGCAACACTAAATGCAGCAAAAGCAACCACATACTAATAAAAACATTAAAAATTACAACAATGATATATTAGAATGAAATGCACATTAAGTACACTGGCCTGTTATTTTAAATTGACACTTTAATGCTCAGAAAAAGCTGTTAACAATTAAAAATATGCATGGAATGCTGTTCCAACACACCCAAAGTAACAATCTGGGTTGAAAAACTAGCACTGGGAGAGGGGAAAGCAAGAAAAATGGGCTATAACAGCACACTAATACAAAGATAAAATGACAATTAAGTAATAGAACTGTGTAAAACTGACAAAAGTATAAGAATTTTAATGTGAAGTTTTTGATGGATTAAAGTGCATAAAAATATTAAAAATTATTTCTGAAATTAGATTTTTGGCTTTGGCATATGAAGTGAACACAGCGAAGAAGCACAAATGCCTTTTTTCTGTATGCTATATCTATTTCTAATCCTTTTGCAACTAGCAAGTAGTAGTTTATCCAAATTTCATGATCACATACATAACAACATAATTATTGACATTATTTTAGTTCTCACATATGTGAGATTCTCCTGATTCCACCACTCATTTAACTGCACTAAGGCAGACAGAACAGATTTTTATTTTCTTTCTAAGCTTCAAGAAATGTAACTCAATCCTCACCAATATACAAATACCATATTGGGCACTAGTGTTGATGAAGACATTCCAAACTCAAGACAACATCCATTGAAAAGAAGTGATAATTAAAAAAAAAAAAAAAAAAAGCAGTATCAGCAACACATTATTTCTATACTCCAATGTACTCTCTGCAAACTAACCAAACCATAGATGCCAAAGAAGTGTGTAGGTACAGCAGATCTAAAAATGAGAACAAATGATACCACATCAGCATGATGTCACCACATCAGCAGCATCTTTCAACCTTCAGATTTGTTAAGTGAGAAACAGTAATGGTTCTTCTCTGCAGGTGGTTTCTCTATGCATTTTGATCAGTGGGTAGTGTAAACGTTTGACAAGATTTTCATGGTGAATCCAACAAAATTGGGTTGCAATACATCTTACATACGGTTGTCCCATATACAGGTGCAGAATTTTACAACCTACTGATGAAATGCTTCCTTAGTACTGAAAGAATCAAGCCTCCATTGTGAGCATGTTTCCTACTGGACTGGCCACACATGGTACACCCTTCTGGGCTATCACACTGCATTGTTACGCTTTGGTACTTAAATATCCCATGACCCATCTCGCTCGCATTTCTGCTCCACTCAGAAACTACCAGCTGTATCTCTTTGAGAAAGTACAGAGAGCTCTGCATTCCATGCCCATTTTCCATTCTGCCACATGCATGTCTACTGTAGCAACCTAGAGAACTGCAGAAGATTTCTGCCATTGTTCAAGTCCAATATATATGAAACAGTTCAAGAGCTTTTCATCAGGAGTTCACAACTCCAATATGGTATTACAGATTCTTTTAGCCAAGTCTCACTCAACCTCTCAAAAGATCAATTTAACACCCCCAAAAAGATTAGTATTTACATTTGAAGCTAACTCAGATGCTTTTAAAATAGAAGACCCTTAAAACTTTTCAAATACCTACAACAATGGAGTCTAAACATCGAAGGGGCTGAGTACACAAAAATAATTAAGAATTGATGTTTCATGTATTTGAAAGTCAGTGGATGAAAACCTATTATCCTGAGTATCATGGAGAGCTTGCCAACTTCAGTGCAGCCATGATTTAAACTCTCACGTATCCTGAGTAAGTGCTCTTCTAATTCTTAAAGCTCAAGGGAAATCTTTTGCCCAAGGAATAATGACAAATTTATCACAAGGAATGTGACACTAAAACTGCTGAAGAAATACAAGTCCATTTCAATTCACACAACAGGTTCATATTTCTCAGTGATACCAGAAAACTTTAAAAAATAAATTTAGCACTAAAATTAGTAGTCATATTCAGTATTAGTAAATTGTATCATTTAGCAAACCTGTTTCAAGGGCTCCATCACAGCTGATGCTGTGCAAATTTATGAAAGATAAGCAACAATCAGGTAAAATACAGTCTGAAAGGGAAAAAGCATAGAATTAGTCAATAATTACATTTCTAGAATCAGTAATTACTTAATTAACAAGAATACTCAAATAATATCACCCACTTTCCAGAAAACGAACATTTCCACCAGCACCTTTAAAAAAAACCAACAAAGTATGCAAAAAATTCAAACATTTAAGTAAAATAATTCTGAGTTACAAGTTAGGAAATACACCACTTGACACATACACAGTTTAAAAACTGTTCTGTTTTCACTCAGAAATGACCCAAGTGATTTCTTATAAAACTATTCTAAACACTTTTCCTTATGTATGAAGCTTAACCTGGGAATTTTGAAAATACAGGTATTTTCTTAAATTCACTTTGCGGAGAAGAATGCAGAGCAGGATACTTCATTACTCATTTAATTTCCAAGTAAATAAAGGTTACAAGCAAAGAGAAAAGTAATTTTCTTTCAGTTTTCCTGTTTGCCTATAATCTCAATATATTATTAACTTAGGAAATTAATTTCTTTTAATGGTACAGCTGTAATAAGCTGAAACTTGCCAAGGACAAGCTATTGAACTCAAACCATGATAGGCAGGTATTTTCAGTGCAAGTCTGAGCATGGAAAATTCTGAGGTTTCCTTCATTTTATTAAAGAGGCATGTAAGTAACATTTTTGACACTAGACATATAGACAGGTATATGTATGATACCTAGGTTATCCCTTTAAAAAAAAAAGTAGTAATAAAATAACAGGAACTTAGGCTAAGATGGTACATCAGGAGTTTGTTATGACAAGCAAATGCTCCCAGGCAAAAGTACTGAAAGTAGTACTTGAATAGGCTTAAAGGAAAAAAATTGTGCTTTTCTTTCTGCTGGTGACTAAGCAGCTAAGCACTAAGACTGAAACCAACACTTCAGTTGTTCAGTTACCTTTGTTAAGCAATGCTTTTCTAGGTCAATACTTTTTAAAAATATACATATTCATTGAAAGGGTAAATTACTAATCCTAAACCAAAATCTTGACAGAAAATAGCTGCAGCTGATGGTGTCTAGCCAAACTAATATCCATATAAACTCATTATAAAATCAGCTGTGTGCCACTTCACTGCAGATTACTTAAAGCTCAAACTTGTATGTGTACATACTTGATCATACAGGGGTTTTTTTAATTGTTCTTTTCAGTGAGAATACCTGGCATAGCATGTCACCTAGGAAGACAGCTATTTAAAAAGACATTTCTGCTTATTATCATGGCCTTTTCAAATGACAGATCCACCAGGTAGCTGAAAGTCAAGCAATAACCAGAAACAGAAAACGTCAGTCTAAAATTTATGGCAGCCTTACAAATGAATCATTTCATATGTGTCTTTGTAAGAACGATCAATGGGTAATTTTGACAACACATGTAATTTTCATTTAAAAAAAAATAATCAACAGACTGGTTTAGCAGAGTGATACTAACTTTTTTTTTTTTTTTTTTTTTTTCTTTAAGATCAAGCCACAGAAAAATTAGGAGGCACAACATACCTACTAGGAATGTCCCTTGTTTATTATTACCCCTGCCTAAATATGGCAATACTAACACCTCTTGAAATAGGACTGAGGAAGCAGATAATTAACATAATAAAGAAAAAAATGAACAAACAGAAATAAAGGTACATGTACACACATATAACTAACATGCAGAGGAGCTCAGTTCAGTTTGGTCATCAGTTTCCTGCTATAAACTTATTTTTTCCAGCATTACTGGCTACAAGGGTATCATAAGACTGGCAAGACAATGGAAAATTATGACTATGTTAGGACAACATTTTGTCCACCCTACAGCTGGTCCCAGTGGGGCTAGACCCATAAGAAACACAAATAGTATTGAGGTCTGCATCTTGGACATCAAGCTAGCTTCTTGCATAACAAGCTGCTAGAAGAACAACAGTTGTTCACTTAGCAGGACCACAAAGTCCAGTCACCTTGTTTACGGAATTCTAGACTCTATTAATTCCATACCATTTACATATATGGAAACATGTAACAAATTAACATACCTAAAAATTAATATAATTGAGCTCACATTTCTAGAGGGAAGTGGCACAGAGTGGCAATTTAATCTGTGGTAAATTAGCTATTATCAGGAATCAATCAGTTGAAAATACCTTCTCCATTTTATGCTTTTTTTTTTTTCATCTGCTTCTCTTCAGTTTTCAATAAACAAAACATCAGTTCACCTCAACTATAGTTCAGGCTTTACTATTCATAGTAATAACTCCATCCTTAGACATGAGGAAGATTCTGTTCTCCTGAGAAGAAAAGAAATCACAGCACATTTATGCCAATAGTGACAAGGTCACAAAGCAGTATTACAAATGGGATGCCGTCTCACTACCCTGTAAACTGTCAAGATGATGGATACAATGAGATGCCATCAAAATATCCCTGATCTCAGGGTGGGGGGGGAGGAAATCTGTCACAAACTCACTTTCTATACTTTGGCTCATCCAAGAAAAATGGGATGTCATGATGTGTATAAACACAGCACTAGTTTTGCAGGTTATCTCCCTTGCTTCTATAAGCCTTTTCTTCCTGTGAAGCCTAGATCTATGTGGGAGAGCAGATATAAAATAATTTAAGTCACAAATAAGCAACACCTGTGGGAAACTCTGTCATTAACATAAAAAAAGGTATTTTCAAAAATGGAAAAAAAACCCCAAACAAAACAGAGATTGGTATTTGAAATCTTGTGTGACTTTAGCTATTTTTCATGACTGCTAAGTACCTAATAACCTCTTGGACATTTGTCCAAATAAGGCTTCTTCTCCAACTCTGCTTCCAAGAAATACTGGTTTTCCTGTTAAAAAAGCCATTCTGATCTTTTATTCAGTGGCACACATGCTTCCTGTGGCACATCCCAAATGTATTCCTTTTTTTCAGGTAGATCCAAAAACTGTTACAGATTATTGAGACAGATATTGTAGAAATTTTGAAGCAAGTAACAGCACAGATTTTTGCTCTACTGAAAGGTATTTATTATTGCATAATATCAAACCACGCCAACTATTCAACATCACCATAACTAAAACACTCGTATTGGTACCCATTGCCTGGAGTACAGCATTGTGAAAATCCTTACTGCAAACAGCATCAAAGCTTGCATCAGGTGCCTCACCTTGATCAGTTCTTACTTCAGCAGCAAAATAATGGAAAGACATTTTCTCACTCCAGACATAGTATCTGGAGTTCTAAATCATAGAATGGTTTGGGTTGGAAGAGACCTTAAAGATAATCTAGTTCCAACCCCTCTGCCATGGGCAGGGACACCTTCCACCAGACCAGGTTGCTCCAAGCCCCGTCCAACCTGGCCTGGAACACTGCCAGGGAGGGGACATCCACAACGTCTCTGGGCAACCTGTTCCGGTGTCTCACCACCCTCGCAGTGAAGAATTTCTTCCTATATATCGAATCTAAATCTACCCTCTTTCAGTTTGTCATGGTTTAAACCCAGCTGGTAACAAAGCAGCATGCAGCCACTCACTCACTCCTCCCCTCCAGCCCCGGTGGGGTGAGGAGAAAATATAAAGAAAGGCTTGTGGGTCAAAACAAGGACTGGGAGGGATCACTCACCACTTACGGTCATGGGCGAAAGACAGGCTCAACTTGGGAAAGAAACAAAATCAATTTAATTTACTACCAAACAAATCAAAACAAGGATAATGAGAAGTAAGACCAAACCTTAGAACACCTTCCCCCATCCCTCCCTCCTTCCTGGCTCAACCCCACTCCCAATTTTTTCTACCTCTTCCCCCTGGCAGCGCAGGGGGATGGGGAATGGGGGTCGGGGTCAGCTCCCCACATGTTGTCTCTGCCGCTCCTTCCTCCTCAGGGGCAGGACTCCTCACTCTTCCTCTGCTCCACTGTGGGGTTCCTCCCATGGGAGAAAGTCCTTCACAAACTTCTCCAATGTGGGTCCTTTCTGCAGGCTGCAGATCTTCACAAACTGCTCCAATGTGAGTCCTTTCCATGGGCTGATCTTCGGTCACAGACTGCTCCATCACGGGCTTTCCCATGGAGTCATGGCCATCTTCGTGGGCATCTGACTGCTCCGGCGTGGGGTCCTCCCCAGGCTGCAGGTGGGCATCTGCTCCCTGTTCCCCTCCATGGGCTGGGGGAACACAGCCTGCCATCTCACCACGGGCTGCAGGGGCATCCCCTCCTCCGGCGCACCTCCTGCCCTCCTTCTGCACTGACCTCGGGGTCTGCAGAGGGGTTCCTCTCACATTCCGATCCCCCTACTCACTGCAGGTTCCCCTTCTTAAATGTGTTGTCCCAGAGACGCTACCACCGTCACTGTTTGGGTCGGCCTGGGCCAGAGGCAGGTCTGACTTGGAGCTGGGGATGCTTCGAGCAGCTTCTCACAGGAGCCACCCCTGCAGCTCCTCTCCCACTACCAAAAAACTGTGCCACACAAACCCATAACACAGTTTAAAACTGTCACCCCTCATCCTATCACTACGCTCCCTGTTAAAAAGTCCCTTCCCATCTTTCCTGTAGGCCCCATTTATAAGATCTCCTCAGAGCCTTCCCTTCTCCAGGCTGAACAACCCCAAGTCTCTCAGCCTGTCCTCACAGGAGGGGTGTTCCATCTCTCCGATCATTCCTGTGGCCCTCCTCCGGACCCACTCAAGCAGGTCCCTGTCTTTCTTATGCTGGGGGGCCCCAGAGCTGAACACAATAGTCCAGGCGGGGTTTTACCAGAGCAGAGTAGAAGGGGCAGAATCCCCTCCCTCGACCTGCTGGCCACACTTCTTGTGATGCAGCCCAGGATGCGACTGGATTTCTGGGCTGCGAGCGCACATTGCTGGCTCAATCAGTTTTTCATCCACTAATACCCCCAAAGTGCTTCTCCGCAGGGCTGCTCTCAATCCATTCCCCGCACAGCCTGTATTTGTGCTTGAGATCGCCCCGACCCACGTGCAGGACCTTGCACTTGGCCTTGTTGAACTCCATGAGGTTTGCACAGGCCCACCTCTCAAGCCTGTCAAGGTCCCTCTGGATGGCAGCCCTTCCCTCCAGCGTGTCGACCACACCACTCAGCTTGGCGTCATCGGCAAACTTGCTGAGGGTGTGCTCAATCCCACTGTCCATGTCGCCAACAAAGATGTTAAACAGCGCAGGTCCAAATACCAACCAACCAATACTGAGGAGTGCCACTCGTCACTGCTCTCCACTTGGACATCGAGCAACAACGTTGACTACAACTCTTTGAGTGAGACCATCCAGCCAATTCCTTATCCACCAAGTGGTCCATCTGTCAAACCCATGTCTCTCCAATTTAGAGACAAGGATGTCATGCAGGACAGTGTCAAACGCTTTGCACACGTCCAGGTAGTTGACATCCATTGCTCTCCCCTTATCCACCAATGCTTTAACCCTATCATAGAAAGCCACCAAATTTGTCAGGCACAATCTGCCCTTAGTGAAGCCAAATAAAGTAATTTAACATGAATAATGTTCAGACTTGACACACTGCTGTCTTAAAAACTGAGCTCTCTTTGGGCGAGTACGAGAGAAAATCCTGGAAGCAATTGGTATTGCCATATGTTTTATATTTGCTATATATTCTTCCAACCTCCAGTTACTCCTGTAACTATAAAAAGTTGTGGAAAAAGTACTCCATCATTATCTACTGAAGAACTAAGGCTAAAGGTATCAATTCATACCTACTTGCTCATCTTTGTGCTCCCAAATAAGTGTGCAGCTTCCTTCACTCTTCACATTAAAAAAAGTATTTAGATCTTTTAGAGATATAAGTTTCATGAAGATTAAAATATTTCAGGATCCTTTTTTTTCCTCCAATACCTATTGTTTGTAATTCCGTTTGCCACATGCACTGAAGGTATGATCACAATGACCAAAGTTCAGATATATTTAAATTAATCCATGGCAGAATTCATAAATGTATCAAACCCATAAATATGCAGTAAAAATCTCCTTCAGAGCTGTTTTCCATTCTGTTAGTGTCAACAGATGATTTTAAATTAGGGTACAAAACTGCCTACTAATCAGAGCACAGAAGAACATCTATTTTCATTTTACAGCAACACGACTGTGGTTGATCTTTTCAAATGGTTCCACAACTGCAACTTGTTAAAATTTTAAACTGAATATAAAATTAATGATTTATATAGACACACGAACTGTCCTTAAAAATTTCTTCTGACAGCAAGTTTCCTAAGAATGGGAATTCTTCAAGCCACCACCTGTTGCACAGCCTTCTTCACTAACACCATAACTTTGATCTTTTCTGTTCCCCGAGTAATCTGCATTATTGGCTGATAACTGATCTGTTTATGAACACAAATGCAGTTTTGACCATAAATGCAATTTTGAAGCAGCCAAGACAGCTTTACTAAAAAGGAAATCACCTTCCCTTCAATGAGACCAACTTTTTTCTAAACCTTTACAGATGGATATGATTCCATGCACAGTCATTAGACCCAGAAACTTCTCAGTAAGAGAACCAAAAGTTGCTTAATGCTATATTACAAGTACGATTTGTGATGCTCTGCATGAAGTTCACTTTCTAAGACTTTTTGTGCTGCTTCCTTTTCTGAATGCAATGCGTTCAAGATGTGTGATGTCTGTTTCCCAGCTATGCTTGTATTTGCTGGATGTCATTATGCACTGAAGATTTATGTTCAACCTCAAATCAAATGCAAGTTTCACACCCTAAGTAGGGATGCCCACAAACATATTGTTCTTTGGAGAGCAGCTCTCTGGCTCCATAGATATAACTTGGACAGAGTAGTTACGTTCTTCTGCAGCCCATGCCCGATCCAGATCCACAAGCCCCATACACTGCTTTCCTAAAACGAGAGCAAAGGAAAGCGGAAACTCTAAAAATGTAGAAAAGTTATCTGAAACGTGCACTTGAATATTCAATGTTAGGAAAACACATCAAGTAAGTCATCTAAAAAATAAGTTCTAAAGCTACTTAAAAAACTATCTTAATCTGCATTACTTCAAATAGACAGTCATTAATAGTTCTAAATCACATCCGTGACTTGTAACCCTCATTTAGCAAAGATCTTGAGAAAGATTATTAACTCTTTATATATGGAAAAACATAACAGGCACAACTGTTTTTAAGTATTCTCAAAACTTACAGAAAAATCCATGCATTAATGTAAAAGCCAGAGGAAGAAAAAAATGCCTAGTTAACCCCATTAGCTCTCTGAACTGCCAAACTTCCACGCCCTTTACAACCATAACTGTTTTCCTCCTGTACTTTCATCTAAAATCTGAAAAACTCTGGTTATAAAATATCAATGAAAGACTAAAATACTGAACAGTGATCCAGTGTAACGGATTTGAGACTTAAGAATGTAACTGCTTATAAATAAAAATTCTAAATTACTAATGAAAACTAATCTTACCTCAGATTTACCTGCAGAAAAAACAGGAAGAATAAATTCAAAGGTTTTTTCTGCTTAGAAGTTTGTATTATGATACAGCCATGCCAAGATGATGGGACCATTTGTCTTTATGTATTTACTCATTATAATTATTATATTCTGAAATACAGAATTGATTTGTGAGATTGTATTTTCAGCAGTTTAAAACTGTCTTGCAAGAAGGATTTAGTACTTCCCTGAAATGTTTTACCACTAATAGTCATACAGTCTCAAATCACAAACAAGGCACAATCCTGCTTCAGTCTCAAAGCCAATGATCCTACCTCTTTGTCTTGTTCCTGACAGAATCATACAGTTAAATATATTTGGGATATGAGATGATGGGAAGAGACAGGAGCACTTACTCTGTTTACCATCAGGATAGAAGTCTGGCATTCCAAACTACCCTCTGGAACTACCTACCCCTCTCTCCTGAATATATACAGAGCCTGTGTGCCTGTACCATTCCAAGCCCTGGAATGCATCTGTTACGTGCCTGTAGAAGTTTTGGGTAGGTGGCACAAACATGCCCCTCCTCAGTACCCTTCTATTTCAGAGCAGCTGGTGCATATCACACTTTAATACAGTACTCAGTCCAATCTACTCTGTCTTTCCACAGCAAACCGACGGCCCGAATTTTCTCCTTCTCAGCTGAATTCGTTAGTTACAAAAGAAATTCACTACTTTGACTTCAACAACATTATGACATTTGGACTCTGTTCTATTGGTGGCTTGGAATTTGGAAGGGGTAGTAATTGGGCAGGAGACAATTTAGAGATACAATAATATGGTTAGGCCTGAAAAAAAAGCTTTCAAACTCAGTCCTGTATGGATTTATATGTTGCAGGGAGAAATTACCAGTTTACATAAGCAACCAGGATAGATACCCATAAATTACTTCTTGTGACACAATTCTCCTACATTTGTGGTTTCATAGAAAGTCACCTTCTGCGTTTGGTTGAACAAAATGGCATGTACACGCTCCTGCCCCTGAGAGCGATATCATTATTATTCAAAGTGTACACACTAAGGGGCAGTTGGGATTGTCCCAATTGGGGCCTGGGTCCCCGGGTGCTCTCAGTAAGACCGTGTGAGCAGTCATGTGCCTCAGTAAGACATGGAGCAGTTCTGCGATGAGACAGAATAAATCAGGTGGGCTGTAGCCATGTTCACAAAACCATTCAGTATGTTTGCACTCAGGCCCCACTGCTGCATATAGTGGATAAAACACACATGTCCAGTGAAAATGGGAAACAGAACTTTGTTCATTTAAGACGGAACTCCTGTGTGTAGGGGAACTGGGTTCAACTGCATATTTTTACGTTCACAGATACTCCAGAAATCGGTGATAACTCCTTTGACGAATGTGTTGTTTCTGCCATGACAGTCACAGACAGAATGCTGCATTTTAGTGCTTCAGGGGCTTACAGGTAGTGAAACAAAACGATCTATCACTTCACTGAAGTGGCATAAATTCAGTGCTAAAATTGCTAAAATACAGTTTACAATACAATCCTAAAATATTCAAAAAGTAGCAGAATGAGTCATTTTGCCACCATTTACAATAGAAAAGAAAAAGTCTCCACCTGTTCAGGAATATTTTCATTAAATGAAATCTATGCAGTTTTCTCAATACCTGGTCATGCATTGCACAAAATTAAATTAAAAAATAATCTCACCATCGCTGTACACTGATCTGATTCAATCTTCAATTATTTGCAAGCAAAACATAAAAGTACCCCGATAAGATTCCCATAAAACCAGAAACTGAACTGAAATGGGAATGATCTTCACTGAAACGGATTAGTATTACATGGAACTTAAAGAAAAAAAACATTCTTTAAAACAGAAAAAGCAATGACGTAGGGGAAGGGAGAGGAATAAGATTTATGTTTGTTTTTTTGTCAGGGCAAAGCATATAAAAGTTAAATTTATGAAAAAAAATTGCAGTTTCAGAGATAGAGAACAGATAAAAGTTACAACCTTTCAAAAAAGTTTTTTGAGTCCTTTTCCAATTTTCAGTCCACCTGGCAAGCAGCAGGGGACAATGTGGGGTGCTACACTGGTAACTGAATACTGCCCTTTTTAAAAAATTTCTTTTCAAATACTGTGATGATAGCAAAAGAGCTGACAAATTTATTATAAAATAGATAGTTATCTCAGAATCTGTATTATTTTCTTTTTGTGCAGTGAGTATAGGAAATACTTTGAATTCTTCAAATTAAGCTTTTTAAAAACATTATTTGCTACTACTGCTTTAATATACTTTCTAAATGTTTCTTGCAAGCCAAGAATGCACAGTTATACCCTGAGGGTTCCCAGCCCCTTCTGTCTTTTCTGACCTGGAAGCTAGTTTATAGCTTCAGAACATTAATACCAGACAGGAGCACATTATACCCTTTTTTAAGGCAAAGAATACTACAATATTGCACATAATGAAGAAATGACTTTGCTTATTCCAAATATTGAAGTGTTATGTATTTTGCTGTCCTTCTGACTAATGAAATTCCTGCTGTCTTAATGATAGCGTCTTGCATTTCTTTTCCTCAGAAATCATTGACACCTGACCAAGAAACTAAAATCTCAGGAATCGACTTACTTCGGCTCTTAATTGCACGGAAACAACCTAACAGAAGGCAGCTGCTCTTACTCAGAATGGCAATAAAGTACAAACCTGAAACAGAACTGATTACCGAATGGTAAAAATTGAGTCATGCACTGCTGTAGCTGTAACATGTTTCCCCACAATGGGAAGGCTGGTACCCCAGGTAAGGGGTTAGCCAAACCGTGTTCATGGCAAAGTCTTCAGATTTTAAATATTCATTATTTAAAACAAACAAACAAATCAAAAAAAGCAACAACACAAAATCTTCCTGTTTTTTTCTAAAATTATTATCATGACCCTAATAATGAGGTGGCCCAAATAGATCTGTATGCTCTTAAGCCTGCCTATACCAAAGCTAGCCCAACCTCTGCAATTTAGCCTTATTGTTTCCAGCTGGCATTAGATGCTTGCCCTTCTAAGAGAGTTATCACCAGCAATTACAAGCAGGACAGAGGGTGCACACTAAAAATCACTACTATGAATAACCTGTGCTTTTATATAAGATGAACTGGCAATAGCAGGACTTCAGTGAACTTTACAAAGACCTCATTCTTTTCAGAGAATGGTGGGAGAAAAAAAAAAGTGAAGCAACAAAAATCAGTAAAATGCAAATCTCATATTGGCAATTCTGAAAAAAGAAAAGGGTTTCCATACCATAGTTCAGAACAGCAAGAGGCAAAATGTGAAGAAACTCAAATTTTTCAAGTGTTATATGAAGACAGCAACTTAATGCCCTGTTCATAAATGTACTACTTCTTCCCTTATATATCAAGGTAAAATCATTACTGAGATAGTTTACACAACAGCTGCAGAAATTCATACCAATTAGCCTGCGTTCAGGTGGAAGCTGCACAGCTGTCTGATCGGCAAATCTGCAAAGGATCATGTGCTCCTAGAAACACAAAAAAGTAAAGAAATTTGGTCCAGTAGCATTTCCATCTTCCAAATAAAGTAAGAAAAATCTGATTAAATGTTTAGAAGTATCAAAACCACTATCATGTGGAAGACTATATTTCTAGAAAAATTATCTGTGTGCAAATCCTAATTTTGATACTGCTTTGGCTTGTAAATATGTGTGTGAATCAAGTATTTGTAACCATGACGACATTGCTACTCATGACTCTTTGTTTCTTGCCAAATTTTCTCTTAATTCTCTGCAGCAGTTGAATTGGATGCAATGTATACAAGATAGCATTCTTTAAAGACATACTGTAGACTAATTTTGCCTTCAGTTACTGATGAGCAACACAGCCTTCTTTTAGCACAGTCATCATGTGGCAGCATCTCTGCATCAATAAGCAGCCAGGACAAAATTCTTAAATAGGTGATTAGAACTACCGCACATTTCTCCCAAGCAGTGATTTTGAATCCCAGAAGCATCACCTTGTGGGTGAAACTTCCCCCACCCTGCCAAATCCATTCAAGATCAACCCAAAAGATCCTGAAGGCAAAACTGATCCTGAAGGCAAAAGATACCTGGCTGTGAATAGGAAAGCTTCCTAATCAAAATGAGCACAATCCACTTTCAAACTATCCCTATTCCACTTAAAAGTTTTTGCAGAGGCTTCTACAACCGCTGCTGTTGACTTCTTCCTGTCCTGTCACCCAGGGGTATGGTGCAGTGGAGGGTTAGCCCCACCACCTTACTCCCTGATTAGATCGCTACAGAAGCAGGCAGAATCCCATCCTCATTTGCCTTCAAAAAACACCACCTATGCTAGCATAACGGTTTCTCAAAAACAAGACAAGCCAAGGAAGACAAGTTAGCCAGATGGTGAGAGAAAAAGCCTTGAAGGTGTAGCAATGAAATTAATGCTCTGATGACAGCTGTGCTCTTTGGAACAGCTGCAATATGAAGTACAGGACAGAGTAAATCAGAACCATTTAAAAACTGTACAACATTCCCCAAGTCTCCTATAATGTCATGGGGAGAACACAGAAATGGACAACAACAAAAAGTGCTCTGCTAAGCAAAGCTTCCAGAGCTATAGTTCTGAAAAAAGGACATGTGTCTTGCAACAAAAAGAAAACTTTTTTTTTATTTATTTATTCTTGCCTGATATAAAATGATGATTTTAAAGATTTGATTCCTGTAACAGATAGAGAGAGCAACTTCACCTGAGGATCCTTCAGCTTCCTTCAGTATCCTGAAGTAAGGACACTTACTCCTGCTTTTTATTAGGGGGACATAAACATCCAAAAGTCTTCATTTCACAAAAAACCTGAATGAAATCCCATCTATATTAAATCAAGATGGTAACTGCCTCCACAGTACACTCCATCCAATTCATAAATTTAATAGAACCTGATCACAAAAAAGTTTGCCCACATATTATAAATCAAAATATCGCTACTTGATACTCAAATATTACTCATTTAAATAAATTTACAGCATCTTGAGGTAGGGATATTTGTTCCCTAGTACAGCTCATTCACATGAATGTTTTCAGCTCACAGCTCCATATGAGAACAAGTTATAACATGTTTAGGACTTAAACATGTTATGCCCAGTCAGTTCAGATCAAATATGGCTATTTTTGTAGTACTAAAGAGCTGAAAATGTTAAACCCAGGTATGACTACTGGAGAATGGAGGAGAAGGAGAGCCACAGGCAA
The DNA here is from genome assembly GCF_929443795.1 of Astur gentilis. Taxonomy (NCBI): domain Eukaryota; kingdom Metazoa; phylum Chordata; class Aves; order Accipitriformes; family Accipitridae; genus Astur; species Astur gentilis. The sequence continues at coordinate 33,558,254 of NC_064891.1, forward strand.
TGCGGCTGCTGTTAGGAGAGAAGAAGCAGTGATAGGCAGCCTGGGGAGAAAAAGAGGGATTCAGAGGAAAGGAAGAAGATCCAAGTTAGCACAGAACCCCTCACCAGCCTTCAGGCACCCAACATTACCTGCCTCTGCAACATCAGATTCTCAGCTCACCCGACTTGCCACTTAACCTGAAAATCTGGACTGACTCTAACGCCTTGGCTTCCTACAGAGATGATCCAAAAAGTTAAACTAGAGACTAAGTCATGACTGCATTGTTTCCCCATGACACAGTCATTAAATTGTCACATTCCCTGTTGGTAGAAATAAGAAGGAAAGCATTTCTAAAATAATGAAGATAAGAATTATAAACTGCCCAAACTCTGTGCATCATAAACAGTTAACTTGCTTACTAGAACAACCATGCCTTCAATTCCTATTAAGTTTTCAAAGCTGTATGTGCAAAGTTATTCAGTTTTACTTTCCAGTTCTCCGATGGGGAGACAAATAGTCCCAAAATGTATCATAGTAAAAATCAACAGCTATCATAACCTTATTCTTTGCAGCTATAAACTAATGAATTACAGCGTAATGCTCTCATCAAAAAAGTTTTGGAACTGCCAGACTTCTGGATATCTTTTTAGATCTCACCAAAATGAAAGATAAGAGAAATGAATTTGAAATGGGAATTGGAGGGGGGTGACACAGCCAATGTCTGGCTAACACATGGCAGCTTTGGCTACCAGCCAATAACCTGTAACAATTTATTAATATGAAATATAAAAATGCATATAGCTAGCTGTATAACAAAAGTTATTTATAACTAGGATTATTTGAGGCACCAACCAGCCTAGACCATTTGTATAGACGCTTACATTATTAAGAGCAGCAATAATTTTTAACATTGTCCTTGGTCCCTGTGCCCTGTGCTGGAATTCCTATAGTGTTGACAAACCCTGTGATTTAAACATCCATGGATTAACAGATTAAGAAAAAAATTCACTGAGCTTTAATGAGATTATACATACTACCCTAATCTAGGCATCCTTGACTTTATTGTTGTCACCATCTCACTCTCTACTGTCAACAGGTCTACTTTTAATACCAAGTTAGTAAATAAACTTCTTCTGAACTGAAACCTGAGTTCCTCATGATTAGGTGTTAGAAACATACAAATGTGTTGAAAAGAATGTTAATCAAGGCGGGGGGGGGGAGGCAGGTCCAAATCCACTGTGCCACTTTTATCATCCCAATCTAAGGGCATTTATTTCCATGTAAATTAGTAAAGTGTACATAAAGTGTCATGAAGATAAGATTAGCGTATTACCAGATAACTGAACTTCCCTACATAAAATGGCTGGAAATTATATGAAGTTTTTAAATGCCCTCTTACTTGAGGATTAAAAAAGATAATCTCAATTTTCCTGCTACATATAGCGTCTCTGCTATGCTCAATGTCCCAAAACCCATCTGGATATTAGAAATAACATCTCTCTCACATTTCTGTTACAAAGGTTTATTCTGCATCTCCAAAATTCATTTCTATATTGTAAACACCAAGAGCCTTGTCTGGGATTTGACATGTAAACTTAGTAATAGCCTTGCTTCTCTCAAATGGAAACATTCTTTCCATGCCACATTAAGTGCATCTAACCTTCAAACTTCTGGTTACTCATCACTAACTAGTTCCAACGCACTAGACAAAGCTTAACAGATCAGTACCAGTTGTCTGCTGCCCATCTCTCTGCTCCTGTTCTTTTTCACTCCCCTGTTATCTGTTATCTTCATTCTGTCGGATCTGCATGCCTCATTGATTCTTTCTTCCACTTTTCTCTGAGACTATCTCCACACAGACTCTGGCTCCCCAGGGTCAAACCACATTTGAATATTTATGAAATAATTTTGAACAATGTTTTTAAAACAACACTGTATAAAATTCTTGCTGATGAGTATAAGCTCTTCCTACTCACTATGTCCAATCTTCAAGACATAAATCAGGGGGTGAAATCTAATGTTTATCAAAAAATATATCTATAAAAGCAATAATTTTACCTAAAATATTATCAGGCATTTCAACAGTATAAAGAGTTGTATTTAAGACCTAAATAAATTGGTATCCTGTAATTGTTAACTGATATATGTTGAAGTATCTTAGGAATGGCTCGCTTATACATTATGATAAAAAAAAGTTCTTTTGTGGAGAAACTATTTAATTTTATTAAAGAAAAAAAGCCTTAAAAAAGGAATGGTGGAGAGAAAGCTACACAATGACATCTGTGCTACTAATGAAAATTTCGCATAACACATGCTCCTCCTTGCAATTAAAAGATAACCACTTTATTTCATTTGAGAACATGACCCAGTGAAATGCAGGAAACTGCACATAACCCTTCCCCAAACCTTTTACATACCTTGTAGGACAAAACTTCTTTGAACTGATGACTGGAAAAAAAAAAAAAAGACCAATTCAATTAACATCTAAAAAAGCAGAGGTGGAAAATAGAGCAATCATTACATACTTGAACACTTTTTAAACAAAATAGCAATATCTGTACCCTACAAGAAGGCATTCAAAAAAACCAGAAACCATTACAGTTCCAGGTCACTAGAAAAGGAAAAACTTATTTGGTGGTGTCTTTTTTTTTTCTATTGTATTATTCATAAAAGTTCTCTCTTTAAATCATTATAAATACGAACAAAGATTTACTGGTGTTTCCACATTGTCACATAAATACTTCATATTACATGTACACAACCTCTAGACATGCATATTTTGTTTGTATCGCAAAAGTGCCTTTACAATGGAATTGAGTACAGAACACAGTCAATATGGGGATATGAACAGGCTATCATGTTTTATTATCATATGAAATAAGGCAAAAAGAAAAAGCAAACTCTAAAATGTAGCTTGAGCTAGGGCTGATAATTTTCTACATAGGCTTATGATGTAATATTCAAAATTTTAGCAAACACAAAACCATAATTTACATTCTTGCAACATCTACAGCAACAAAAGTTTTCTAACTTATTGAGCATTTCCAGACTTCATGATCTAAAACCACAACTGCTCAAAAGTTAAACAGTATCCAGGCAATTTTAAAACAAGTCAACAGAGAAATGCTATATGCCTGCTAACTTTAGAAGGCTTAAAATTTTATTGCCTCTTCCTTAAGAATACTTATTTGTTTTACTGTGTCACAAGAGAAAACAAAAAGGGACTCACATAAAGAGATGGAAGAATAAGACTGACTAAGAAAACACTGTTAAATGCAAAGTTTTTCAAACTGACAAATTCTGAATATTTACTCCCCATGCACTTCTGTGACAGCAAACTTCAATATTATAGGAAAATATGAAAAAATATTTAACATGGATGCGTAAGAATACTTCTTCGAATTCTTTCGATTCCTTTTAAGGCAGCATATTTCAATTTCTTATTTTAGCAAATATATACCTAAGACAATGTTGTAAATCCTAGTAGAATTAAAGCTGATTCATCTTGGACATCCAAAATGCAAAGCTCAGCTTTACGAAAAAAAACCCTCAACCCTCTTCCCCCATCTACTTCTGCCTCAGAAAGCTGTTAGCCTCTTATCTTCTGCCACTTTATGCTTGCCTTTTACATTTTATATCACAGGCATTAAAATTCTTAAGCCTAAGATATATAAGTATCTCCAACATGGCAGATCTGAAGACGACAAAATAACGACACAGTCCATTGAAAAAGTATTAAAAATATGAACTGAAATACAGGAGAGCTTGTCTACTTGGGAATAAATCAGAAGAGTTTCACACGCAGTAAACTGTGGTATAAAGCAGATCCATTTCTTTAAGCTGATTGCCTACATCTTTCTCCAATATTAAAATGTCAATTCCCCTTCTTACAGTAATTTTCATGAGTTTTCTATTAACTTTGTGATTTCAAGGTAAAAGGTCTGGGTATTACATAGATTCCCACATACGGTATCTACTGTGTTGATGGTATAAAGTCTTCTGAGCTACGAAAAGATAAATCCAGACAAAAAATAACCCAGGAATTACCAATCTGTCTCCCTTTCAGGACAGGTTTGCAAAGAGAAACAGGAGGAAACAGTTGCATTGTATCTGTGAACCAATTTAGCCTAGACACTTGCAATGATCTTCAATTGATTAATTCTATACGTTTAGTATTTTCTTCCTTCATTTAAGTTCATGTTTTAAAGCTTGTCTTGTTAGCTTTAGTTTACCTTTGAGGATATTTAAACTTCACTGTGTTTTGAATGAAGCCATAACAACAAGGCGAGATGACAAAGGCTGCCCGTGCTTTGATGCAGTGGTCGATCACCATGTCTGTTGCCACACCACATGCGTGTAGAGCCACCTAGAGTGTTAAAAACAAAAAACAAACAAGCAAATTCTTTACAGCAATAGTCTAAATACAATCCTGTTGCAGTATTTTTTTGGTTGGCCAAGTTACTTCATATGAGGAAGTTTTTGCAATGAAAGCTCTTATGCCAAAGGCCTGGTCCTTAATTCCTCAGTTTTTCATTCCTCTCCTTCATATCTATGCTGAGGAAAATTTATGGCCTATTCCATTAACAAGGGTACTATCAACACTGAACAAGGGTCACTCACCAAAAGCAGTCAAAAGGTAGGTGCACTGCATTGTGATATCAAATAAATTCAGAACAAAGATCCAGAAAGTTATTAAAAGAAAAACTACTGTGGTGATTAGACGAAAGTTTTTGTCAAGCAAAAAGGACTTCAAAATACAAAGAACTATTTCAAAACTGGATTTCAACTTACCAGTAAGAAAAGTAACAGATATACCTGAAGGTCACATTTAAAGGACAACATTTACACATAGATTTTGATCATTTGATTGTAAGGTATTGAGTAAAAACATTAGAAAACAAAAATTGGTGGGGAGGGGAAGCACCAAATACAACTTCCCCTCCTTTTCTTTTTTTTTTTTCTCCTTATTCTTTTCTTTCTTTTTCTTAGCGATGGGCTCTCAAACTAAAACTAGAATGCCATTCAATCACCACAGCTACCTGCAAGCATTGATGTGTGTTTGGGCAACACACAGGTTGCACAGAAATTCTTCATGCTCTCCTACAGAAAAGCAAGTCATTGCTGTACTCAATATATTGCAAGGAAAGGCAAGCAGCTCTCTCCTATCAATACCTGTGATACCAAGCGGGCCAGGTGAATGGAGGCATTACTTTCTCTGCCTTCTTCCACGTAATCGGTAGCTCAAAGAGCAAGCCTGGTACATACACATTGCTCTATGTTTTCATTAAACTAAGCACATTTTGAGGCACATTTTTAATTTTGTGCAGTGGTGTGGATTTGTAAAACTGCATTGTTTTCTTTGCTTTTTGTTCACTGTAAATTTAGGAAAAAGGTTTAAAACTGCAAAGCTCAGATTTCAGGGTTCAAAGTTGTTTTTCAGGGTACAGCAACTGAAAGATAAAAACTTTGCTCTCAGATATAGATTAAAACAAAGACTTTTTTGTTTGCAGACTGCTTGATGTAAGCTCAGCTGAGCAGACCATTAATCATCAACTGAACTCTAACTGCATACAGATGGTAACAAATATTCTTGTCTCAAGCAGAACATTAAAAAATTAGTAAGAAAATAATTTTAAAATTAAAGTTTTCTGCTTGTATGAATTTAACAACAAAAATAAAACTAGTTTAACATCAGAAATAGATTTTTAATATCACAGCTATTAGATTATCATGGAATATAATTATAGTTACTTCCTCATCTATCCAAGCAGAAAACAAAGACATCTGCTTTGTTTGCACGTTTGGAAAAAAGACCTTAAAACAGCAGCAGATAAAACCAGTAGCTTTGCTGAGCCTGTAGGAACTTTTACACCAACTGATTTCTTCTTTCAGTTTCTCAGAATCAATTTAGTTAAGCAAAAAAATCACAAATAAAATTCAAGACAAAGCTTTCTCGGGATATTCTATACATTAAACTATCTGAAAAAAAAATAAGAAGTGAGGACTAATGCAGACAATGTATTTGGTTCACAAATCCATATATCTGTAGACACAGCAAACCCAAGTGACCCCTGAAGAGAGCAACAGAGCTAACGCAGTGTGAGACCACTGCCCTGTATTACTCCTCTGGCACCACAACTCCCCAGAACAGGCTCAGGTTCATGAAACCTCAGGCTCACTTTAATGATCTTAAAAAGAAAAGAACTCAACACACTCAAAAATACACTCCTCCCCAAACAAACCTTAAACTTCTCAACTTGTTCTCATAAATTAGCTGAGATACTGGGAGTACTATAGAAGTATTAAAAACAACTAAGATCTCAAAGACTCCTCTGGGTGTTGGCATGTAAATGAATACTGCAAACAAATATTTGGAAGCTCTCACTTTTAGACTGAAATCCTTTATTGTGGTTGGTGGTTGTACTACAACATGTAGTAGTACAATGTACCAGTACGTCTGGCACTCAAACAGGTTGTTTCAGAACCTTTATCTTCATTACCCTAACAATCCACAAGGGCAGAAATTTTATGTGGAGCAAAAGGGAAGTGGTTGACAATTTTTTTTTAACCTGCTTTTGAACTCCTGGCAGGTAACAGATAAGAAAATAGCTTAAGTAATGCAGATTTGATGTCAAGGTAAATAAAATGCATATAAACACGTTTCAAACTAATACCAAAAGCAGAGAGATGACAACTTCTGTCATCCATTTTTCTATACCTCTTTAAGTTTCAAGTACTATAACCAGTGAATTTCTTATCATGTCCACTCTCACATTTACACTGTACAGTCTTATTGAAAATGGTGAAGTCTTGCAATGAGTGACAAGCTTTACAAGCCTCAGATGATGGGTTTAGAAATGATGCATTGCCACACTTTGTTCATAACTATGTATTATGGTATTATATTGTCTTTTTTGTATCAGACCAGTGTTTATGACATCTAAACTTTGCATCATTTACCTTCAAACACACCAAACACTTGTGCTACTGGTCAGTAAACCAGCCAGCTCCCATCTTAAATGTAGCTGCGTAGGAAAGTTAATCCTGAGTTAATGAGCTAATCCAGAAGAGTGACTCATGGTATGATACAAACTAATTCTGAAGCTGAGATTGATTGAAAGGGAAAGCTCCAGGTTTGTCTGTTGAATAGTCTATAGAATCAAGTCAAAGAAACTGAAATGACAGGCCGGGAAATGAAGAATTTCCAAGTGAATTTTTCTGACACATACTTCAATATTTTCCTTGTCACAAAACTTAAGAGAGAATGTAACACTTTTTCATTAAATAAAAACTCCATGGAGAAATTTAACTTAGTATTAATGTTAAAAATAGACCCCCAAAAATGAAGACAGGAATTCCAATGATCACAAAATTGGAGACTCATTTTACCAAAAAACTATTACACATTTCACACACAGAATTCAGTAAATTATTCATGAGATCCTGATTTTTTGAAGTAGATCTCTAGTTCATCCACTGCGATTTATATGACAATGTAGCACAGAAAATAAAGCTAGACAATTGGAAATTTACACTTGGAAGAACTGGGCTAAAATTATTTATTCTCTCCTCTTTCTCCTGTACTATATTTCTTTTCCTTTATTAAATAAACCAACCAAATAGTTAAAAAGCACTGTTCATGTACCATAAACCTTCAGCATTAAGTGTCCTCAGCTACAGCCAAAACAGGCCTTTGGATGGATGATTTAAAGAACAGTCAGACTTGTGCTGAAAGCTTGGGGCTTTCTGCAAAAGTTCATATTCTATTAACAGAAGATAAAACTGGAAGACGGGAATCTTGACAGAGTTACAAAGGACTATTTATTCCTTACTCTTCACTAGGGCTGCAGAATTCTGGAGAGGACATTCATCTCATTTACTTCTAGGGTCTAACACAGAAGCTTTGAATCAGTATTCAAATCAACTAGTTTGCTCCTGCAGAACTCAGACTCCTGCTGTGATCTGCTCATTTACAGTTAACTGGAAGTCAGAATATCACCTGTTGACTGCAGTAGGAGTGCTCAGTGCAAGTCCTACAAAACTGAGATATCATTCTGCCTTTATAAATATAGCTCAAGTATACGTTACACATTGAATTACACTTATGTATCATAAACATAACATTCTCTCTGTCATGATAGTTCCTTCTCAGTTTTGCTTCGTGTAGTCTTGAGTTGTTTGCTTGATCTTAAAATGCTTTTACTGTCACCTAACTACACTTCTGATCTCACTTTACTGTACTCAGGCTTAATTTGAGCAACAGTATGCTTCTCTTCCCACCTCCAAAACCTTCTTCGGAGTATATCCATTACTGAATCACTGATTTTAAAATGCCATGACTAAACCAAGAATCTACCCCACTTTTTCTTCAACATGGTCAGGCAGCATTCGTATATTTGTATTTGATTGGAGCAGACATTTCTTTCTTCACTCATGCAATACAAAAGCGAAGCCGATTTGCAACAAATAAATCCAAAACTAACTTAATACAGATCAATATAACACAGGTGCTTCTCATAGCATCAAAAATACCTGTCTGTAAGGACATACAGAATTTTCTTCTCTCAGGTATTTTAGTTGTTTTAAGAATAATTAACCAGTCACTGAAGTTTTGATGCAGAAAAGGTATAATCACTTACCCCAATGTTAAAAGTCCCATTAAAATAGTCCAAATTTGCTTGAATGAACCAAACGTTGTTTAAACCTAGTTCATCACTTCTGTCTTTAGCACGGATCAGAGACAATTCCTTATTTTCTATGAGTACCACCTAGATTTCATACATAGGAGAAAGTAAGGCAAAATAATACTGAGAAATCAAAGTACAAATTACCAACAAGTACAAAACTTTGTAGTTTAGTTGAGAAAACCTCTAAATTACTTGTGGCAGAGCTTGAGATCTCCACAATTATTAACAGGAAACCCAACAACAATGGAAGACATTTAATACTTGCCAATATCAATCAGCTTGCAAATATTTTATATCTTCCTATAACTTCTGTTTTCTCAGAAAAGCACCACACACATTTGGGATTATGCTAAAAATCCCCATGTTTCAAATCTAAATCTTCATATTTATTCTCCTTACATGCACATCTTTTTAAGATGATTACCAGAGACCAAAACCTCATATTGTCTGTACTTTTTATTTAGAATTTACCTGACATGATGGCATCATGTGAGCAAGAACAATTCCAACATGGCCCTGTGAAAACAAAAACAAACAACAAAACCTGAGTGACTCTTCAGTGTCCCCTGTTGTTGACCCATTACATGATAAGCATCCCCTAACCAGTGACAGAACCTTTGAAAGCAGCTAAAATTTCAGTATTTGTATTTTTGCTTTGCTTTGTGGCAGCAATCACCTAGAACTGCAAAGATGAAAGCTGAAAGAAATTGCATCATGTAAACAAAAATATACATTACCCCTCCACTGCAAAAATCCACAATCACATCTCCAGGCTTAGCAAGCTTTGTCACTGCTGCTACCAAATTATTCAACTGCTGCTGCTTCCTCAGAGCCCGGTCTCTAGACATCTTTCCTGGGGATGAAAGAGAAAATGCCTAAGTAGTGATCAGCAGTTCTCAACATAGATAATTTTAAATAGGTAACAGCAAAGCACTGCAAATGAAATTTATGGAACACTGGCTGGAACACTTGGGCATCCAAATCCACTTTGAGCTAAATTCACAAATATTTGGTAGAGCTTCCTCTATACCTTTAGCATATTTAAAAATTTACTTTCCAGTTGTTGCTGTTAGTGTATCCTTAGGAACAGACTCGTATAAACTTTATAAAAAGTAATCAAATTGGTGTAAACTCTAGCCTGATTATACTCCAAACCTGTGAATCATGCCCAGAAACAGAGCTCAAACCCATCCACAGTAAGGTTGCCAAAATAAATCCCTATTTACTATACCTATACACTATCCTTAAGCATCTTGTTTTTAAAAGTCGTACTTTTTCTCCCGTTAATTTTCACTTTTCATAACAAGCAGCCCTGTTTGTTTAAATGACTCTGTGTGCAAGGAGGTACTTCTCAAAGTGACTACTCCTGCATAGCAAAGTCTGGATTTCCATCACATCTGTAACACAACCAGAAGCAGAAATACTATTAATTTCTTTCAAATGTGCTGGGTAAAGTCCAACATACAGTTGCTTCAGATATAATGAATTTGTTTAGTCAGCACTTACATATTTGTAAAGATGCATTTTGTCTCAGTGGGGTTAACAGAGTGCTGACAGACCTATTTAATACTCTTTTTGTTTGTTCAGAAAGCAGTTTGACATAGATATTGACAGTAAAAATATTCATGAGCTCATATTTACAGCAAGAAAAAAGGTACTGAAACAAGTGTCTTGAATGAGTTTTCATGAAGGAGGTTTAGGTGTGCTAAACAATCCAAATGTTCTCTGAAATACGAACATATTTCCTACTTGGAGCACCACATTATATTTGAGTATGGGCACTCTTCAGTTTTGTATTAAATTCATTAACTTTGTCTATTAAAAATACATCTTTTCCCAGTACTGAGGAGTAGTTTAGAACAAACCCCACAAATCAGTGAAGCTTCCTGGTTACTACAAAAGCAGTTCAAATCTCATAACCATAAATTGCATTTATTATCCAGTTTATTGTTTAATCTCTATCCTGAGAATGTATTCTTTTGTATTATATTTTATTGTAAATAACATTTCACTTTATAAATAATCCATCAAATTCAACAAACTCATCAGATAAAATCATCACTACATTGCTCTGGGTAGAACAAGAAAAATATCACTTTTCAAGATATTACATTCTATACTGTCAGGGCAAAGAAAAGAGAAAAACTCGCAACAGAAGGCAGAGGAAATAGGGCAGAGTTCATTCTGCACAGTTAATTGCAGAGACAGTCATTTAAAAAAGAGTAATGATGTTTTAAAAAATATTCCTAGGTGACTGCACTGCATGGCAACCATAAAATCTGTACTACTTCTTAATGGAAATTAAGAGATTGAACACAATCTTTTCATTTCTTATCAACTTTGTAAGCATAAAACAGTACATTTTATAAAAAATAAAACCACTGTTACATTTCAAACATTTTTTACACTTTGTGAAAGTTACCATAAAGAAGAGTCCCAGAAAATTAAGCTTTCAAATAACAAAAATGTATACAGGGACTGTGGATATGAAACCTTTACCACATTATTTAAAATGATACATACATTTTAAGGAATCACCTCTTTCACATGAGTAGATCCTTGGAAAAACCTTTTATGAAAGACTATTCTGGAAACCCTAATTTCTTGTATGCCAAGTATCTATGTGAACTGTTCCATAGCTTGCCTCTAATTTTCATGTTTCCATGTGATAAACTAATGTTCAAATATTCTCAACACCTACACTTCTAACTGTAGCCAATGGAAGATGCAGGCATTCCAGCATGTGCAAAATCAAGTGCTGGCATGGTGTCTGAGCTAGAAATTCAGTTTGTGAGGTCAAACCTATAATTTGTTAGATTGACAGTTATTGTGATGTTAATAGCTAGAAAATCCAACACCTAAAAACAACACAAGTAGGTTCTCTGTGTACATGTGTATGTATGCATATACCCACACACACAATCACAATGGATTCTTTGAGTTTTAAAAAGCAGCTGTTGTCCTGCACATAGCTTTAATGTAACTGAAGCTACCTTAACAATATATGAAAAGAACCAAGAAATGTAATTTATATTTGTCTGCTATATCTCACACACCTGAAATACAGCCGTGGGAAGGGGGACACAATTAACAGGGACTTGATAATACAGGCTACTACTTGGGTTTGTTTTCAAGAGATCTCAATCAAAAGATCTTATGGTTTTTGTTTCAAGTATTTCAATTCTACCTGATAAAGTACTTAATAATTATAATTGTTGCTCTAAAACAAATAGAAATGACCAGATACCTTCCCGTTTTATGGAGGCAGCAAGAAACGGAGTTATATTTGAATTCTTTCATCTGATAAGCAAAGGAGCAGCCAAGCAAGTCCAGACTTCTCAAGAGATATAGCTTCCTTAGAAGCCCACTAGAAGCTGTCAACGCACAGTATCTACATCTGACTCAGTCGACCTCCTGAGTATTAAATTAATAAGAAATACTTAACAAAAATATTAGCCTATAGCCTTTAAAAACTCTCTAAAAATTAACTCTTCGTGGTCACCCACAAACAAGGTTTCATCCTCCCTTACTGTGCAGACAATAAGTAGCATACATTCCCTTGAAAGATGGAGAAAACTAAGCTTGAATCAATAGGTCTTTTGTCTGCTCTACCTCCGTATTTTGATCTCGGTAGCTAGAATTACAGAAACACAGCAAGCCGTGACATTGCCTGTAGAGAATATTAGTTAGCACGGCTAACTAAGTCCTTCATTGCAGCAAACAGGCAATAAATTCACCTAAAACTTCGGCATTGAAAAATACTGCAGCTTGCTTCACATTTCTCAAGCCCTGTGATGGTAAACAATGCTAACTGTTGTCTTCAAGAACAGTAAAAAAGTAACTTGAAATTTAGCCCTACAAGGCAAAACCTTGAAGAACGTGACCTTTTCCTACAATACACTGAAAGGCCCCCATAAAATGGTTTGTTCCCTTCATAAGAACACAACTGACAGATTGCCATACATTCCCAGAAAGATTAATTTTCATTTTCAATTAACGGTCACAACAAAAATATTTTATTTGGCTTCACAAATCCAACATTACTGTTAATTCAGCCCTTGTCAAGCAGAGCTTTAAAGTTTCTATGGCACTTAGAGGTCTTGCATTTTGGCACAAAGAAATACAACTTTTCAAAGGCCTTTATTTTTATATTACCTTTTGTCAGTGTTCATGTTCATATAATCCTTCAGTCCTCAAACAATACTTCCATATTTCTCAAGTTAAACTTGAAAAGTCATTAAAGTTTCCTTAAATAAGTAAAACCCAGATATCATATCTAAGACTATTCAACTTTGAAGTCATAACACAGTACAACTGAACACACAGCTACCAAAACATACATGTAACACATAATACATGGATTCTCCTATTCCATATAGCAAAATTGTATATGTCTATTGTTTTAGAACAAATATCTTTTTATTAGGTTTTCCATAAGCCTCAGCTAACTAATTCAAATTATAATGTGGGTCTAATTTTCAGAGAAATTCAGGTAGAGTATATTTATTGCTATATTGACTAAGGAGATTTAATTTTAGTACAGCAAAAAGTATCACTAACTATAAAGCAAAAATGACAGTTTTATTATTTTATACTAAGCTGAACAAGGTTTTCTGAAACCAGTGCTTTTTTTTTTTCCTGGTAGTTCCTTATGATAATTCATCTTATTGTAATTATTTCTTAATACTCAGCTCATATGTCCTTTACCTTGATGATGTTATTTCCTGCTACACTCTTTTTGGTACCTGTTGGCAGGTGAGGAGGTTGTTTGCTTCTTTGTTTTGGGGGTACTTATTGTGGTTTTGCATTATAGGTGGATTTTTTGTTTGGGTTTGTTTTTTTTTTAACATATAGTATTTGTAAGATTAATACAGCTGTACAGTGGTTCCCACGCAACTACTAGAAAAAGCAGAATTCAAACAGGTGAAGGATGCCAGCTCAGCTGACATTTATTTACAAAGAAATAGTCTTACTAGTCAGAAATAATAACACCTTCTTCTAAAGAACTCTATCTTGCAATAAATACAATTAAAAAGGACAATAACTTTGCTGTGGTCCAGTGGTCAACTGGGTTACTTGAATAATACTCTTCTTCAACTTCAGCTGCTTTAATTCAATCTGTGTGGGCCAGTGCTGAAAGCTGAAGATCTGACCCCCCCTTTTGCAGGCTGGGGCCACCTTCCCCCTTCCACTGCACTGACCTGTCTCCCTTCCCCTCCCTCCCCAGAAGGGAACTGTTAGCTTTCAGCCACATCTGTTTCCTACTCTTATTCCATGACCACACCAGAGAAGAGAAGAGAAGTAGCAGGAGCTGGGCCAGCCAGTCTCAGCCTCATCCACAAGTATGCCATGGTAAAGACCTAGATGAATTGCAGCCTGAAATACATACTACATGAAAAGGCATGTGAGAGGCAAGTGCATCTCAGTCCTCCTCTACCTCTCATCCCCCTTTTATAACGATGGAGGGAGGCAACTTTGATCAGGCAAATAGGATGATTATCTTTTTTGAGCAGTATTTGAATTCAATACAGCAAATAGTGTGTTAGTGGTTGTGACACTTGGGTATAACTCAAAGTGGGGGACCCAGAAAAGAATGTTGAGAGAGAAGTCTGACCACATCCCGTATTAGGACTTGAATATCTCCTAACTGATATAAATCTGCCCATTTAAAAGCAAAAAGTTACATTCTTCGGAGTATGGTTTCAGCTTCGGGAATAAAGCAGGCTCTTACTCCAAAGTAGCTGTAAAACAATTAACACCACAAAATGTCCCTAACTGATTCCTCATGGCAGTCTAGATTGTAGAACAACACTGACCTTGGCCCTCCTCTTGTCAGGCTGGGTATAAATTGTTGTCCTTATGTCCAGCTCCCTTATTGTTGCATAGTTTTGTGAAATAATTCAGCCTAGCTGTTTCCAGTGATGCTGGACTAAAAGGTGTCTGTCACTGGAAGTCTGTCTCTTATTTACAAAGAATATACTCCTTTACTAAGTGCTTTAAGACTAAGGGTCAGACTTTGAGCTCTGGCATGAATGCAGCATTCAAAGTCTGGCCTCTAACACACAAGTAGTTTTGAAAAAGGATTTTGTGTATTTGTTTTTATTGCTTTACACTGACATACAGGACAAGGTAATTCATTTGCAGTAATCTTGCTTCTTCATCTTGAGAATTCTTTCTTTCCTTTGCTAAGAAAAATATAAAAGGGACACCTAAATGTGAAAAATAAATTTGAGTCCATCCAAAAAAGGAAGTCTTATCCAGACCAATGCTAAAACAAATCATTTGACATGTTAAAATGAAATTTTACAACCTTATGAAGATATGAAATAGACTAAGAAGCAAGGCTGAAAATAAGAAATGCAAAACCTGCTGAATTTGGTTATAAAAGTATTTCTTATAATGTGGGATACTGAATCTGCTGGAATTGAGAATGACAAAGAAAACATCAGTCAAATTATAAAACAAAAAGGTTTCACTATTTTTACATTTTCTGCTGCATCAGTTCCCTTTAAAATCTAAGACAATTAATTTGCACAAAGGGTAAATTTTCCAAATCACTCTCATTGAAAAGTAAATGGAAACATTTAACCTGGAACAGCTTCACAGAATTTTAAAGTAGGTATTTAGCATTTTCATTATATTGAGGAGATGATTCTGGGTTGTCCTACCTGCAGCAATGTATGAAGACTAAGAATCTAATTTACATTTTGGAAGGCCCGGGAACAGAATCATCTGAAACAAAAACCCCTACTTTGAAGCATCACAAAGTATCAAATAGTTCTGCAGCCAAAGCTCTATGCTGGAAATTATGTTTTCTTGTAGAGAAAACTACAGCAAACCTCAATTTTTTTTCTGTTTCATTCTTTTGATCTTGTTGCCTTTCCAAGGCCTTCTTCCTAAGGTATACCCCCAATAGGCACCTTGCAGGTGGGGAAAGTATATGTTTTTTGGCTCTGCAAACAATCTCAGAGAGTTGTAATGTGATATAAAGACACAGGGGCCAGAGATCTCCAAAGACCACTGGGAGAACTAAATGCTCAAGCCTTTTCAAGAGATTTATCTACTAGATGCAGCAGAAAGATGCAGCTACACAAGATGATGGCAACCGTACTGGCTCTTTGAGAGGTAACAGCCCTGGTAGCACGGTGTTAAACTCAAATTCCTTTGTCTCTACTACTACTTCGTCTACTATTTCTTTGTGTTAATCCCAAATTCCTTTGTTTCTGCCTCTACCTTGTCTACTATTCCTCTGTCTCTACTACCACTTTTAGGGATCCTCAGCTTGCTTCTCTGTAAGGTGCTATACTATGAAGTAGGACTCACTCACTGCTTATTCGGGCATGACCTGGTGCCATACTCCACATTTACATGGTATACGCACACTTCAGCTTCCTCCTTGGCTTTCCCTAGGCACTGTGACACTGTCCCAGAAAGCAAACCAGCATTTTAGAACAGAAGTATTGTTTTGTACTTAAAAAGACTGCTTGTAATAATTCTCCTAGACTTTCTTATGCATATGGCCATGACTGAAGCCCTCAAAGTGTAAATCACTTCCTCTATTTAACCAGGTATAAATTCCTATGCAAAAATTTGACTAGAAGGTAAGCTTTGCTACTTGTATCACAGAAAGAGACAACATTAACCATCCTTTTCCCTAATTCTGGATAAAATATTAAAAGAATCCTAAGGTACAAAAGGGAGCTTGCAGGTGAGCTGAAAAACTGCCCACTGAACAAGTGGCCAAAGAAAATATAAGAAAAGCAGAATACCATCTATGGTGAGCAATCACCTGCTTCCTAACTCTTACATAGATGACTCAAAACAATCTTTCACTATTTTTTAGTTCTCAGAGAAATAGGAGCCCGTTCTATTACATTTAAATTGTTGTGTTTGGTTACAGAGGCTAAAACATTTGTTCAGTCAGATACAAGATCAGATAGCTTGGGGTTATTATTGACTCCTTTGCTCTTCCTTTACTTTTGGAAATTGCTATTCTGATCTTTCTTACCAAACATTGGATATGAAAATATATATATGTATATATATCACACATATACGTACATATAAATACACACATATATGTGGAAGTATTATATTTTAAGCAAAACAAATGTAGATATTCAACATTAGTTAGTATTTCTAGTACATTAGAAATATGCCAGTGTCTCATTTCTCTGCAGCTTGGAATTCCTGCATTGGCTTAACTAGATTTCCTCTTAAAACAATTTTCCTGCTGATTTCATTTCAAAAGTAACTGAACAACAAAAAAATCTGGCTCTGACTGTATAAATGTTTCCTTACTTCTGCATCACAATTTTAATGTATTAATCCTATCATGAAAGATCCTACTTTATCAAAGACATAAACAAAGCAGAGCAAATGAGTAATAAAAACCAGCAACATAAAAGGAAGGACTGTGCTTTCATTACTGTTCTCCACACCTTACCTCCTTCCATTTTTATGCTCGCTTTCCATTCACTCTTGGAGAATGGAAGTATAAGCTAAAAATTCAGGGGAAAGACTGTTTTATAGATCGGTTTGCAATGCAGAAAACCTCATTTTCCTCTATTTTTACTATTAACATTTTATAAAATAACTTGGTTTATAATATGCCTGTTTGAAGCAGACAGAAAGATATTGTGCTGCCTAGAGTGCATTTTTATGAATAGAAGTAATCAGCAGCCACATTTATCCAAACAGTTCACAGTCCAGAGGAAGGAGGTTTTTTGGTTTTGTTGTTTGGTTGGGGTTTTTTTCACCCTGAGTGGATGTTTATCAAAACATATACTAGAACTATGAGGTTTGGAAACACCCCACATACTTTTACTTGTTGGTAAAAGGGCAAGTAATTGCTTATGTTGTAAAAGAGGTAACAGGTATATATGCCAATTCTACAGCTTCATGTATTTCTAAAAGCAGCAATCCCTATTAAATGAATAAAATTGCTATTAAGTTGTCTTGGCATAGAGTCTATTTACCTTTTCCTACCAGATCACTGGATATTTTTATTGTTACTTTGTGTCTTAACTTTTCCAGTTCATCACCACAATAATTAGATTTTCAGGAAAGTTGTGTTGTTTTGTGTTATTTTGTTTTTTCACTAAACTCTAAGGAGGATGGGACTAACAAATGGGTTGACAAAAGCCAACATTTGTTGCCCAGAGCCTCATTACAGCTAAGAATACATAGCTGCTCTGCACTTTGCAGTTAAGAATGCATCAGTCTTCATTCTGCAAAGACCAGACTTTGAACATTTGAATGTTCCTGGCAAGTCTAAGAGACCTAACAGCATTCAGGAAGTTACTAATGTGCACACATGTAAAATAACAGCTTTAGCATTCCTTGGGGGGGACGGGACCAAAACTCAAACACCACAAATAAAGCATATAAACTATCCTTATGGAGAATGTATAGCATGCACTTTCAGTCAACAGATAAGGCCAGAAAAGAGAACCTCAGAGTACACATTTCTTACTATATAAAAGCTTTTATGATCAAATGTGGTGGTATTTAGCTACAGTCAAGGGAGTAGGAGAAGAGAACACTACAATGCATGGTTTAAAATATATAGATGTAAGGCAATAATAAAAAGGACAGGAAAGACAACAGAACTCCACAGGAATATTTTATTGGGGTTTTTTTAGATAGGAATCCTTCCTGATCTTACTATCCAATCTGCTCTTTATTAAGGCAAGCTTTGCAAAATAGCTTTATCACTTCAGGCATAAAAAAAACCCTTCAACTCACATACACTAACTTGGTTAGTCTAAAAAGGTCAGACAGCTATGAAAACTGACCTTTGACAACCTAAACAGGAATTTGGCCTGCTTCCTTTTTTGTATTAGAGGATTTTAAGCAACAAAAGAGTAAGTCACCTTTAAAAAACATAAAGATCAACAGATGCCAGTAAAAAGAAATTAAAATTAATGCTGGGCTCCCTCTGAAAGTAACTACGTTCCACTTACCAAAATTTTGGGTTTTTTCTCCAATTGCTTATCTTCAAAACTTATCTTCTGAATATTCAACAAAAAGCAATCCAGACACAAACAGCTAACATCATTTTTACACATCTAATCTAATATTTACATTATTTTTAAACTTTTTTTGTGCTAGACTATGAAGCCTTTATATGTACTCAAATTAATGACGGTTATCCACACTAGTATGTACTTGTCAGCGCCATGCTCTTCTAAGTTTTTCACATTGTAACATTGCCAACAGCAATCTTTAGAAAAATCATGTATCAGCACCTTTACCAAAACACTAGATTTGTTCCAGAATTTGGAGCTACTACACATTTAAGCTAACTGACAATGTCTGTTCATCCTTCTCATTCTGAAGCCTTTGAGATTCATGTTTTCAAGCTATTTTTCCAGAAACCCAAAGATTAGGGAATTATTCTGTTTAAAATGACAGCAGGCAATATTATACAATCATAGGATTTCAAGGAAGATATCAAACACTGTGTCATGACAGAACTGTGAGGAAAAAATGACACTGCATTTACCCTTCTTCCACTTCTTTTTCTTACATTTATTCAGATACTGCCTCTCCTGCACTCCTCTCTCTTTTTTTCCTTCACCTTTCTCCCTTACCTTCACTTCTTTACAGTCAAGATGCCATAAAGAGAAGTCGATGTGTTCAGAATTCAGGAGCAACTGCAGGACCTCATAATTGACCCTACTGGACTACATGACCACCTGAGGTCTCTTCCAACCTGAATTATCTTACGATTCTATGAATGGATATGTTACAGGTAGTAAGAGTGCTAAACATCTTGCTCCAAAAGCAGATGTCTGAGCAAACGCAGTACAGCAGACAGATTTGCAACAGCTTTACAGTAGTGGTGTTCCTTTAAATTCACATCTCCTGTCCTCACCTTACCTCCCCTGTTGCTGTTACCTAAGCAGTCAGCCCATTTGCCTTTATCTTACGCTCTTTACGTGCCCACACCCATCTATCACTTATAGCAAAATGTTTGAGTAAGATCAATACCAACCTTAAAAAGTGAAAAACGATAAAACTTTTGGGGAAGATTAAAGGAAAGAGAAAAGCAACCTCTGCTGTGCTAGATGCGGAAAAAGGTCTCTAATCCCAAAAGGAGTGCTGTTTTACCTAAGCCCAACATTATACCAAATCTCAGCAACATCCAGGTTTGTGAGGTAGGGGCTGCTCACCTTCTGCAAAATTTCTTCAGATGAAGATATCGCTGCCTGACAACAAAACAGAATCAAATGGTGTCTTTACCTCTCACAAACCTAATATACTGACTGACAGCTACTGTCTTGCTGAGAAAGGGGAACAGCTAATTCCTGCTGGACTCGCTGCTCACCGGGGACTAAGAGCTGTTGTCTCTTGCAGAAACAGGAGAGCTCCTTCCCCAGCAGGAACCAGAGAGGGGCCCCTGCTGAGGTCAGAACAAGGGCTAGAAGCCCCTGCCCTTCACACTCGCAGCTGTTCAGCAGGATCTTGCCTCCAGGGGACCAGCTCTCTGCAGTTTAGAGGCAGCCTATTCACAGTGCGTGCAGGAACATAGCAGATTTCCCTTGCTGCGCTGCTTATGCTGAATATCTGTAACTCATTGTTAAGAAAAAGGTAAGAGCTAAATGCCTCTCTACAGTAAGGAGTACTGAATCACAAGTAGTTGAAGGGAAGACCAAAGAAGCCGCTTGATACATATCATCTCATTAATTCCCACCACAGCCTCTAAATAGGAAAAAAAATAATTAAATATTAGGTATATGAATAATTTGGATGATTCCTGTCTCCGATTTGCTTATGAGTAAGAGTGAGAGTGCCTGAACTAATAATTCAGAAACAGAAAAAGCTGGCTTAGAAGACAGACATGATTCGTTTGGCCGTGATGTGTCAAGCAATTGAACAGCTGGTTGCTGGACAAACAGCAGTACTTTCAGCTTAACTTTACATAGCATGTCTGTTTACTGTACAAAGATTAATGGCTGGAGGAATCCCTCCAAAACACTTACCCTGATGAAAAGGAATTTCATCCTTGAAATTTCATCCTGCATTTCAGTCATTACAAAAATTAAATCCCACACTGCAAAAGGTTTGATGACTGATTCATAATTCATTGACATTTTAATACGCAAATAAACACATCATTTCACAATGGCTGGATACGACTTCCAAACAAAGGCATTCTAGTTGCACATGGAAAGGCCAAGGTTACAGATTTGTACCTCATCTGATCTACACTACAATTATCACAGCACTTATAGCTTGATCCTGTATAAATCTGGAGTTTATGAAAATTTTAGTCAATTCAATCAATTTTACTCTATTAAATGAGTGTCTCTAGTATTCATGTGGTTTATGTTAGTTAAAAGGGCTGAAAAAACATTCAAGAGTTCATAGGAAATAGAGGAATTGCACGACTCCATCATAAGGTTTTAATTCAGTAATAGTAACTGCTTGACCACTTAACTGTTTGTTGGGTTTTTTTCTAATTAATTTTCTTAGCAAAGTTGGGGGCAGGGGGAAATCAAAATGAACTGCAGTTTAGACAATAAACACAGTAATTCCTTTGAATACCTAGCTAACTAGGATGTTTTCTATACAGTTTTGAAGTGAGTCACCCGCTTTGGATAGGTGCTCTTTTGATCTCTGATGTTGAAGGTCAGCATCTGCCTCTGCCAGGTTACCAGTCTAACACTGTAAATGCTGATGATCAGCATTAAAGTTTGCATAACCTCCAGAATTGCATTCTATAATAAATAAACTTTTTTTATAAGAAGTGCGTATGACAGATTTTTTAAAAAATGTCTTTTAATTAGCATTTCTCTTTCCATAGTCTTTTACCTCCAGTGCTTTCTTATACTACGAACACAAAATGAGTAAGCCACAACTGGCTGAGATGGCAGTCCTTTAGCCATAATTAAATTCCTGTTACTGAATGCTAGCTGTGGAATTTTGCAGGTAGCATACCACAGCCAAGTACAGTTACCAAGTAGTCCTTTGATACGTTCATGGTGCTCTGGGTAGCCAGTTTGGGTCAGAACCAACATGTATCTCAGCATTCTCAGCTTTGAGGAGCTCTGTAAGTATGTAGAACCAGACCACTTGCTAAGCAACTCTGGCATTTACTATTAGGAAAAAAAACAAGCTTTGTAAGTATTCATAAAGATAGTCCATTGGTACCCCTGCCACCTTCAGAGCTGGAATAGATAAAGTTATTTATCCACACTAATAGAATCAGGGCATTTTGCAGAATGTTCCTGTTCAAACTACTCCTTTTCATAGTTGTCATCCAAACCACCCATTAAAATCCTTCCAAATTAGGTAAAACACAAATTGATTATAATCAGCACAAGCTAATTATAAATGCAGTGGAAGACAAACCAATGAAATTAACAGAATACATATCTATTTTTTTCGTTTAAATAAATAAAAACAATGGTGCAATCACCTGGATCATACTTTCATAGCAATAGTCGTCCATTCTGAACAAATGCTACTTTACTGCACACTTTATGACAGAAAGATCGTGAAGTTAACCAACCTTGCCATAAACACAAATTTTTCATGATGGGTCAGAAACATGCAATATGCAGACAATAATGTTTTACATCAAGTTTATAAAAAGAAAATGTAATAAAATTTCAACATGTTTTAATGTGTCTCTGAAGAACTACATATAAGGGGAAATGTCTCTCAAAAAAACACAGAAGTGTTGGCTATGCTATACAGCACTTATGCACAAAGAAATATATTCCTAAAAGATTTTCAAAGTATAAAATACTAATTAGAGACAATTTGGATATATCAATTCAGAAAACTGCCTAAAGATAGAAAATATTTTCCTTCTGGCTAATCCAGTGTAAGATCACTTTAGAAACACTGCTGAAAAGCTAATTGTGCATACAGTTCTCCACTACGAACATACATGCCTTTGACAAAAGAGCAAAATAGAGTCTTTCCTTACTGATATTATACGGAATAAAAGTACTCAAGCTTGCAAAGATTGTCACAGCTTAACTCATTCTCCTGAAATCCAAAGCAGAGGGAAAAATTGAGCTCCCAAGATAATGAATACATACAATTGGCACTTGTTGCCTAATCAATGATTCTAATAACAGTAAGCTCCTTCTACTTGTGTCTTAAGCAGCTTTTTGCTGGGTGGCCTTTTGTATTATTCTTACATTGTTTATGAAAGCAAATAGCCAGGAAAATCCATAAATCCCTTCAACCACCTTTGAAACAGAGTCTGGGATTTAAACGGGAAAAAAAAGTTAATGAAACTGTGGGCACCAGCCCAGTACTGTACTCCAGCCCCCTAGGCTTTACATGTAAAAAACATTAGGAAACAAAGACAGGATTTCATTTGGCCCTTCCATAGCAAGCAACGTTGAACAGCTGGCTGCTGGACAAGCAGCAGTACTTTCAGCTTAACTTTACACGTCACTTCTGTTTACTGTACAAACTATCAGCATACTAACTAAACAGTAAGGTCATCCATAAACTTATCTACAGCATGAAAACTTTATATTAATTAATTTAGAGGAGAAAATGTACGATAGTATCTTCCTGCTCTTTATGATCTCCCTTTGCAGAGGACAAAACATTAGCATATTTCTTTCCCTCATCTCCCCAATATATTTTAATTACTTTATTAAACTTGAACAAAATTAGACAAGCCGTTTTGAGGGGATGGAGACAGAAAAATTGGGTAGCATGGACTGAAGTGATTCAAACAGCTTGCTGAATTTCCATAAATATTTCAGAAATTGATCTGAAGCCAACAGAAATGAAAAATTATGAACTCTTTTCCAACAGAAATTAATCAGCTCAGTCAACTAAGCAAAGACTCAGGCTAAAGAAACATCTGCCTTCAGAAACTTAAAAAGAAAATATATCTCCTACTAATTGCCAGAAGGCAGGTTCATCGAAACATCTGCCTTAATGAAAAATACACGACTAAACACAAGAAAATAGTAAAAACATGAGGTAGTTCAAGAGCAGTATAGAACATGAACCTAAAGATATTTAAACAACAGGCAAATATTTGTAGGGTGTTGTGCAGAAAATGGTCTTTGACACAAACTTTATATGTCAGCATAATGTCAAAGGAGCCAAAAGCTGGAAAATGCACAAAGAAAACAGCGCAACAAAGCATCACTGCAATGGTTTTTTGGATAAGACAGACCTCTGGAGTTATCTTGGTACAACCTCCTGCTCCAACGAGAGCTACCATCAAGATTTGGTCAGGTCTAGCCAGATCTTAAAAAACCCACCCCAAGTATGCAAATACCACAGGCCCCTGGGTAACCCATACAAGTGCCATAGTGCCCTTAAAGTGCAAAAATCATCTCCTAGAATTCTTTTTCCTTCATCAACATCGTTGTGGTACTGGAGATCACACAGATACATTTACTGTATCATCATCATTTAATACTGATCCAGAAATGGACATAACAGGTCACCAATTATCTGTGGCTATAGACCTCTTCACCACCTAATAAATTGTGATAGGGGATGTCTAGCATTGAAAAATGAATAGTTTATACACTTTATAGCAGTACCTGTCTAAGAAACACCTCAGCAGTGCTTCTGCTAAGCAATGCCTCAGCTAATAGTTCTTACACATAAAATCTATTTCAATATATATAAACATACATATTTCTGATAACTGACTGCAGTAATGCTTTGCATCATTTACAAATTAAGACACTCAAAAATCACTACATACAAGTGGAAAATAAAAGACACTCTTCTTGAAGTTCACTTTTAAAAATGTATGGATAACATACAAAACTTAAGCCACTTTAGCATCACCTCCTCAAAGTGTCTTCCTTTATATATAATGTAAAATTATTAAGTTTTTATTTTCTCAGGCAAGCAATCACATCACATATTGATGAAAAACAGTAATTATAACACTGCTCATTACTATTCTAACCAAGGAAATCAAGTACCACTTCTGCTAGAAAGATGAGAATATAAACTACTCTGTATACTCAAGCTAAACAACGTTCACACTATCGTAGCTAGGACTAATAAAGACTCTAGAGCAGCAGGAACATAACATATATAAAAGCTCTGTACTGCACCGACTGTTTGGCATATTTGAACAAAGTTTGCCTGTCACACACACGTGCATGGACAAGTTGGGCTTAAGCAAATGCGTATGAAGCTAAGACAGCAATGTAGTCACCTCAGAGTAAATAGTTTGCCTTTTTTGTTATCCTTTTTTCCTAAGTTTTCCTATTCACAAACTCCACAAAGAAGAATCTGCAAGATCCCTACTGCATCCCATTCTACCTACAATATAGGCACTGACAGGCAGAATTATTTCTCTGGATCTGTAACTGTGTGGGGAATTGAGAAAGGAACATCCCAGTAACACAGGTCACAAGGAAATAAAAGATCCTCAAAGTAGCTGAAAGGAACTGCAAAACATGGGGCGCCCTTCACCTTTGCACGGACACCACCCATGAAAGCAAGGCACATACATACTCTTGTGATATTTCTGAGACAGAACTTCTGCAGATGCTTGAGCCCTCATATACCCAGAGCGCAAAGCAATCATTCAAAGAAGAGTGAGCTAAAGGGGTATTGACATTGCGAGCAAATTCTCCTCAAGGCCAAAGACATAAAACTCTTTTGACAGTAACTAATACAGACACAGCATAGCACAAAGCCTAACCTACAGAGAAAAGTGTCATCAGTCAGATCAATGCTATTATACAAACTTAATCATGAAAATGGGCATTTCTGGTATAAGAGTGGCATTATTTTGAAGCTATTTGACGGGATTATTTTACATAGATTAAACCACTTCTTGAATAAACCAAACTGAAAAGACACAAAGGCAGAACAAGCATCTCTATGCTAAAAGAATTATATTGCAATTACAAGATAAAGTATTTCTGACCGTAGGACAAAAAAGACTATATGTGAGTATAGGAGTCTGTAACTGAGTAATTTTAAGGGGTATTTTTAATTACAAAAGCCAAGAAAACCTGAGCTGTGATAGTAATCACAACCTCCATCATGTACTTACGTAATGGTAAATATTGGCAGAAAAGTGCAATATAAATAGTCTACAGTCACTAAAATCTGAGGAAGGAAGATAAAGTAATCAATGGTTTTCAATTCATTTCCCCCCTTACGTACAAAGGAGCTCAACATCCCTTGATAATCAACAACTGTTGTAAAGCCCATTTCTTCTCTTGTACTGCAGCTTTATATAAAAATGTAATCCTGAAGTATGCTTCTAATTTTACTCATGCAGCAGCCACTACATGTCTTACAAATGGACTATGGACCATGTTCCATCAGATTTGGTTTCTTCATAAAGCTGTTTTAAGTTAATGACTAAAATATTACAAGGTTAGGTGGTTTTTTAATTAATTATTACTGAGTTGAAAATACTTCAGAAAAGTAATTTGAAAAAAAAAAAATTAGTTGAGCACTATGCTCTGTCCCTCTCTAACAGACAACGAAATTAAATCGAATGGGAAATTAATACAGTATGGAGCACTCAACAATACAGCATATCTGTGATACTTAGTGTATTCTTTCAGTTTTGTAACAGTCTTAATTTTTTTTCTTTGGCTTTGTGTATATTGCGCAGTAGCAAATCTAACTGAATCACCTTAACGAACAATATAACATTAAGGCTGTGATTGTACTGAAGCTCTTGTTGCTGTTTTTACACATGACCTCAACAGGACTACTCCTACATTTAAACAAAGTACACACATGGTTGCAGTAGGGAAGAATAAACTCTACAAGTCACTGTAAAAATTAAATTTACTATAAAAATACCCCAAACCAAATCCAAAAGGAAGTTTCCTTGTATCTTTTTAACTAACTTAAGAAACTACTGGTTTTTAACCAAGTATTTCCCTACGGTATTTATTAGAATGATTAACAACTTATACAAAAAAAACCTCTATGTTCATAAAATGCCTTGAACTAGATATGAGATACTACCTAATTATTAGAGATTAACTTATCCTTGCAGGACATTCAAGAAAAAATATAGCACAAAATCTGCTCATCTCCCTGATAACAAAATCATGAACAGATATGTTCATAGAGACCTGCATGTTTTGAACTTTTCAGGTGAAGCTGAATCTACAGCCAACCCGCATGTTCTGCGGAAAGTTAGTGCAGTGATTTTCAGCCCTACTATTTGCCATTGCAACAGCTACAAACCAATCTTTAAACAAAATTTCTGACGTTATGGCTCAAATAGGAGTTCAACATTCATAATCTCTGCCATATGTTCTACTTGCTCCCTACAAGCGTGAATCAACTGTGGCTGTAATCCTTATGTCACAGTTAAAAACATACAGAGATGTAAAATGCACGTATTAACTATGAAACAAGAGAAAAAATGGGGGACACAAATATAGAAAGAACAATCTAACCTTTGTTTACAAAGCAATTAAGATCCAAAATGTCAAGAAAGCTTGACTGAAGGTATGATTTATTTTCTGCATTGCATCTTACTTAACATCATCCAAAGTAAGTTACAGAGAACTTATAATTCTGACATACATCAAGTGGGTTCACAACTGGGCCAAAGCATCCAGTAACAAGCACACGCAGAGGAATGTCAAATACGTGCTGCAGATAAGATGGAAAGTAATACATTTGGCAGATGCTTTACGAATAGCATAGAACACAGGATTAAGAACTGTCCTGTCTCAGCTCAAACTTTTTTTGTTTTTTTAGAGAAACAGATTATTTTAATTAAGAAATCATCTCCAGTCTTTCAAAAAAAGATGAGAGTATAGTGAAGAAATTACGGCAATGCTTCACAAAAATTATACAGCAATAGACTGTGCTCAAAAAATACACTACAGAATATAGGGACACTAACAATTTTGACAGATGGCTATATACCCATTTATGTTGGCTTTCATATTTTAGATCAGGTAAACTGAGAGGAACCACATGAACAAAATTTATTTCTATTGTCAAAATTCCTCAAAACTGATACCTGCCTAGTAGGCTATGGTTACATCACATAAATCTGAAATACATTTTGGGGATGACAAACCTGAATTACAAAGAATAAGAGTCTACCAACAGCCAAGCAACGGAGTGCTCAAATGAAGAATTTTACTGTTTACATTTACATACTTAAAAAAAAATAATTTAAAAAAATCACTAGAATCAACAACGGCTAATTTAAGAAAGCAAGAAACATTCACTTGATTCATTCATTAGTCCAAAATGCATCCGCCTCCCTCAGAAACAAGCACCATCAACAAACGTTTTACAAAGAGGTCCAAAACCATCTGACCCGCAGTCTATTACAAGAATGAGAAGTTCTGCAAACCTGGAGAAAAAATACGGAAAAAAAAATTATCAGAATTTTAAGTGTCAGATTTGTTTTCACAGGGTTTTGGTGAGTGGTGTGACAGAGAAAATGAAACTTTAAGTTTAAAGTGACTAACAAATGAAATGTCTTATTTGGAAACTGCCAGTCTGAAGCTACAGGATCTGGATGTACACCTTGGGATTTTGTTCCACATTTCCTACACCTAAAGCATAGTAACATCTATTTTTGCTTATTTCCAGCTTGCCACAGAAACCACCAAAGAATGCAAACAATTTCAGGATTAGCACACACAGAAAAGCTGTACAACTACTTTATGGTTAAAGTAAAGGGCCAAATCAGCTACAAGAATTCAGAAGCTGTTCAAGAGTACACATTCTTACTCTTGATTCTAAAAGTTACACATGAAAAAAATAACTCTAAAACCCCTGGCTACAAGACTTCTCACAGTACTTGCTTACAGTTTTATATTTCCATTATAAATAAGAATGAAATATATCCATATAAACTGATCCATAAACTTAATTATTTTAAAAGATGTCATAAATATCTTACAATACACTTTTATACTTAAAATAAGTTATTGCTACTTGTTTAATATAACACCACACTGATCAGTAACAAATTTCTGGATTACAGGTGAATTAGGCGTGGAAATCCCAACTCATTATTTTGGAAACCATTTAAATTATTATTAGGATTCCATAGAGTCTTCAACAAGCAAGACCTAAATCCTTATGCTATGTGTTATTGTAGAGATAAATCTATAAATTCCAATATTAAGCAGTTGTGGATTTCAGATTAAGCCATTTACTGAATTTGCTAGGACTGCCTACATTTTCCTGGACACTCCTTCTTCCCTTAAACTTTAAAGGTGAAAAAATAGGAGAGGAAAAATTATTCTAAAAACAGCTAAATCCCACACTCCAGCCCAGCCACAATATTCAGAGTCCAGCATGATTAAAATATATATTAATTCTTACATTACTACAAATCATACCTAAAGTTTCAATTTTATCGGAGGAGAAAAGATGGGTCATTGGCTAGCATACTAACATGGAAGCAGAGTTCAGGTTCCAGCTGTTTCATATTTCTCTTGTGGATCTCCTCAGGCACATGAGGCTCAGTGCCTCAGCTGTTACGCGGGTATTACTGTTGTCCCATGTCACACATCAGCTCTGAATTTTAACAGCTGAGAAGCTGTAAACTAGATACCACAGCAATAGCAGCAACATAAACTTCTACAATAAAAGGATACAATCAAAAGTGTTCCCACTTCCCCAAGAAACTTGCGAAAAAGAGCTATGTTGGAAAAGAACAACCAAGGAACAACCACATTGCAACAACCCACTCATTAGAAGAGATTTTTAAGGTACAGACAATTCAAGTATTTCAGAGGCTGCACAAACAAGGGGGAAAAAATGCAACAATTTGATTCTACAAAGCAAACACAAAAAGCAATAAAGATGAACATTACAAATGTTTTCTTGTAGTATTTTTTATTTTATTTTTAGTCTCAATGTATGCTAAAAGTCTAAACACATATTCATCCACCTCCTTCTGTTCCGCAACCTCTTCCTCCTTCTTCCATTAAGAATCACTAAGTAGTGCTAGGCCAAATCCAATCAAGATTTTTTGGGAAAAAAGAAGTCAGTAATAAGAAATGTTAAAAATGTACATCCCTGTGATTGTATTAATTAGGTAGGTACAGACACATCTATGTAATTGTCTTGCAAACAGTTGCAACTACCTGGATAAAGACAGAATGAAGATCTGATGCCATCATACATACATGTAGTTAAAAAAAAAAAAAACACAAATAAAACACCTTAGTATGACCTTGGGTGTCTTAATTTACTGATTTACAGTGATCAGAGATGCAGTGATCTCAGCCAAATTATTTCAAAACCAGTCATACTGCTGAATTATTGTCAAAAGAAACAAAACATTACAATGTTTTTATATTAGTCCAGAGATGGGCTCAAAATAAGAGTTTGTGGGAAACAATTTTGATAGTAATAAGATGATAAAATGAACAGACTGGTCATTTGTCCTTTCAGGTGTTCAATAATGGAAGTGAAGAAGGACTTGATATTAGAACTCAGATACCCATAACTCTGCTGAGTTATCCTTATCTTTTCTTCCTTAGGAAATTACTCTGGAAATGAACCAAGTGAAATCAAAGTACAATTCAACGTACGGAGGAAGTGGCAGAATCGGACTTTTCTAGGAAGAACAAAGGACAGATTCTCCAGGCAACAAGCTCTTCTGGGACAAGGACTCTAATTATGAGTACATGCAGTATTAAGCACAAGAAAGGATTCTAGGTCAGGTGGAAGCTGAACAAGTTATTAAATCATGCTTGAGTGCTACTACTACCAAACCAAAAACACAGCTTCCTCATATTGCAAAGCACTGATTCGACATCACCCTGGGGGCTCAAATAACACTTCTAATTCCACACCCACACCCCCCTTTTTTTGACATTTAACTTGTACTGAAAAGCTTCATTTAGATAACATTCTCTCTATCTATAGCACTGCTTTCAAGCCAAGTCAGGTTTCAGGTGTCCTTTCACAGCTAGCACAGCAGTATATACACATAAGTTCCAAATTGTGTGCTAATTTGTCACAGATTCAGTAGCATGCCAATGTCTAATTCAGATCAGGCTTGTACAGCACTGAGATCTGGCAGTGAAACCATTGCTTCTGTTGAGAAACTTAAGTACTACAGGAATACAAACAACAGAAAAGTCCCTGGCCTTAGAACTCTGCAGACCAACAGATGCCTACTCTGACTAGAAAGTTCAAAATAAGCAAATATTCACAAACTGGAAACAAAGGAAGTCACACCAAAGCCACCCATGACTAAGGTCATGGTGACAGGACTGAGACAGTCTCTCCTATTTACCTGGATTATTCTGGAACATTATACTGCAGAAATACAATGCAGTGCTCTTTTCAACAGAGGACACTTTAAAGTCATGCCTTCAAGAAGACACACAGCACAAGAACAAACAGAATATAGAACTAAATTAATATAACTAAACAAACATTTTTCAGTGTTAGCATTGTTGCTTCATCCCTTTTCGATAAATATACAAGTAACCTTTTTCAAGGTCTGGAGGACACTCTTCACAGCAGACTACTAACAAAAAAAATTAGTTTAACTTCTTTCTCACTGCAGAATGAACTATGCTTTCCCTCTCACATTAAGAAGAAAAAGTTTACCGATTTCAAGAATCAAAAGAATACACCTCCATTCAACAAGCAACATCAACACCTGTGAAGAGCCATCTTGGGTGAACAAGAGCCTTCAAGCAAACTGTTAGATTCTGCTTTTGAAAATAAAAATCCTCCATTCTTTACACTACCAAGTGTACCTATTTTTAAAAAATCCACCAAATTATCTAGCCAGAGGATTTGAAAATGTATTCATCAAAAAGAACGTTGTTGAGAGAATGTGGAGGAATATAGATACTGCAACCTCTACAGAGCAGTTAAAAAAAAAAAAAAAATTTCACTCACACTTACATTTGTAGCAGTAATATAAAGCTTGTTAAAACAAAAATTCTGTCTATTACAGTTGACAAGGTCTAAAGAATATAAGTCAAAAAAAGCCCAAATCATCAATTTAAAATATGAAAAACCTTAGAAATTTATCCACATTGATGTCAAATTTGTCATTAAAGTCCACGAAATTTATCTTGTGCAGTAAGTCTGGTTTCTCAAGCTTACCTATGTATATTTGATACCCTGGTTCATTTTTCAAGTTACTACTTCTGAACAAAGATTTCATTACATTCTTTTCCCTGTGTGAGGGAAAATGAGCTACAAACACTAAATCCCTATTCACATTATTGAAACATGCATTTTGAGAACAGGCAACACATATACAAGTAGCTTCTGATGATGATACAGAAACATAAGAATGATATAGATAGATAAATAAATTTTCAAGCAAAATAGACCCAATATTACTACAAAACACAATGGAAATATGAGGCATGATTCAAGGTATTATATCTGCAAATTACCTTATTTCTTGCACAAAATAAGCCTGTCACGCTGCAAGTAACAGCACCATGTTCTTTCCTAAAGATACCGGCTAGTTAAGTCCCACTGAACTTGCATCTGAACACGCGAACCCATCTAGGATGCAGCATGAAATGCTAGCTTGTGAAAGTCCATGACATATACCAGTATCTCCCAATGTCTTTAACTGATGAAGGATAGGAAAAAGAAGCCAGTTTCCATACGCAGTCTTGAATGTCACAGATACAGCCTAGAACCATTTACAACCTGAGCTAACTTTCAGTGCAGCCTTCAAAATACCAGCTACAAAGTCTAGGACAGCAAGAAGTCTTTGTATAAAACAGAGAAGTTTAAGAATGTTTGGGGTTTTTTTCCAGTATACTCTTCCTCAGAAAGGAAAGACTGCAGAAAACGTGCAATGCAACTGCAAGCGAAGATAAGAAGTTTGTCCAGTTTAGCAGTTCTTCATGGAAGCACTCAGAACAGTTTATACTGCTTAGAGGTATCTTAGTCTTTGGGGGTGGGGGGATGTTGTTTTGTTTCTTACTTCTTGTCACTAAAAGTGCAAGAACACAGGAAGGATCTGCAAATGAGATATTCAAAAGCATTTAAGCAGATTTAAGAGCACTTCACCAATAAGACACATTAGAAAATTCCAGGTAGAGCGTGAGATGAATACCATCTCAACTGGTCTACTTGCAATACTTACACAAGCGATTTAACATCAACAAAAAGACCTACAACTGCATGACAGATCTGCAAAAGTTTTAAAGTAACACCCTGGCACAAACTAAAATAAAAGTGTCATATCTCTCTCTGTTATCTCTGGATTTTTAGATTAATGTTCCACGACAGGGGATACGTTTTATTGCTTCAGATTAGATTTGACTGATTTTAATATTGGGGTTATTCTCCAATTCTTCTACACTTACAAGATAATTCTACAAACAGCTGAATCTCCCACTTGCCTTTGCTCTTCAATACTTTAAAAGTTTTTAAAGGATGTGAATTCCTTTTGATATTGCTGTGGTAAGATGCCAGAAATTTGACATGAGACATGCACCAAAAATTAACTTTTCAGAAGCTATTCCAGACCATCTGGAGAAGATGCATTTCAAGTACAAAATAATTAATACCACCTTCACTAAAACACTAACATACAGTAGTCTGGCCTTTCCTTTGTGCAATTAAAAGCTTTGAAAATATCAGACTACTCAGAACAGATTATGAATCACTCATAACAAAGTAATTGTACTTTTTTTTACTTTTTTTTTTTTTTTTTTTTTACACTATCAGGTTTGGGGTTTTTTTTCTTAAACATAAGCAGTGCTATCTTCTTTGAAATTGCTGATTAGAACTTTGAATGCACAACTGTGGCCTAAGAACTCACTTTCGGGAAGACCTAAAATGAAACTCCTGACCTTATCCAAGGTTGAATTGTATCCAAATCAAGTAATACATTCATGGTTCTTAACATGGAAATCTAAAAACACTGAAAGTGCAGATGGAAACCATAAGTAACTTCATCAGACAGAAAAATTCCTCCTTATCTCATATTTTGTCACAAATGATTTATGGATTGGAAACAAAATCTGTACCTCAAATCTGCAACAGATAAAGATTGGGGGATGGAAAAAGAAGGTATATGCAGCCATTTGTACAATGCTTTCCTTTAAGAGTACACACAACACCTGTGCTTCTAGCAGAAACATTAGTTTCAAAGTACATTATATATACACAAGCCTATTGTATTGCCTCGATGAAATATGTTGTGATTCATAAACTCCTTATAAAATGTCAATAAATGGCTTACAGAAATTCACCAATGCTTCACAAAACTTGACAGTACCTCAACAGTGATATGCTTTTTACATTACAATGAGGCAGTCCCATCCCCGCAATGTACAAAACGCTGACACTGCAAAATAAGGTTGTTCAAAACAAGTTTGCCTACATTTCTGAAGGAAACTGTCTAGTTTAATAACCACAAAATAAACCTCCATTTTATTTATGATGATCACTTATGAATTGACATAAAATCTGGGGAATCACAAACTCTGGAAACAACCAGTGGCCTTAGAAATAACTCCTTAGGGATATTAAATTCTAAGTAGCAGAGATGAATAGAGTCTCAGTAATCCAGTATAATAAGAAACTGTGAACTAAGAACACAGGTTGAATTATTTTTCACAAATAATCTACAAATAACCTAACGGGTTCTCCAAAGACCATTACAAAAATGATAATGTAAATTATCTATGAAGTATTTCAACTTCCAGCAAATCTTCTCCTTCCCTCCCAAACCAATAACAAATAATGTTTTTAAAGAACCTATTCCCAGAACAAAACATGAGTGAGCATAAATAAACTTCAGTGAGAAGAATATATAAATTTTTTCGATATGTTTGTAGTATTTTTTTTACCAAGGAAGAGGAGAAAGAGACACACTCAGGCTCAGTTTCAGTCATCCTCTGGGCTGCAGTCATTTTTGCACCCAAGCACAGAAACTATACTTTCCTTCTCATGTTCAGTTAATCTTCTGATGTTAACTTCTTAATTTTTCCTTTCTTGAAAGCAAGATTATACCAGGAAGAGAAGTTGTGAGAGGTTCAATTAAGAGAAAGAAACTTTTTGGACTTGTTTCTGGGGTACATTTTTCAAACCTTTGCATAGGCTTGACAGTGCTTTCATATTCTGACTATGACCCTCTCCTCCTAATGAAGAGGGTCATATATTCTCATGTGCTCAGAGTGCTGCTACAAAAAAATATTACTTGTTAGTTGCTTAAAAATCACCTCTTTACATCCTTTTATTTGCCTCCTTTTTTCTTCTACCATATCAAACAAGAAGTTACTGCCTTTTCCTCTGAATTCCAGCCATAACCTAGCCTTCAATGCTACCATCTTTTTCAATTACTAATATACTGGCCCTTGAACGATGGCAGCATTTATTGATCAATGAAAAAAAATAATTTAAAATCACTTGCACAAATCCTCTCATGTTGTTACAGATGTGCCAGGAAAAAAATTTCCAGAAATTTCCATTGAGCTCCTCATTCTCTTACAAATACTTCCCAGCATTCTCCTTTATCCCAAAGAATATAAAACTCCAGCACAAGTTGAGCTGATCAACTTTCCCCCTCTGTCACTCCCTGCTCAACTGTTACCTCTTTTCTTAGACTTGAAAACATTCAAGGCAGAAGGCATTACTCTGCTACGTGTTTATACAGCACCTAACACAACAGACTTCAATTACTGCTCGTAGGTCCTACTCCAACACAATGAATATGTCAACTGTTAAATCATCAATTCTAATTTGAAGAAAAACAAAAATGTTTTAAATCACTTTTTCCAACAGGTGGTCCCAAATTTTGGGATTAGAGGTTATTGAGCTGAGTACTGCCACATAAAAAGCATCTTTCTCTTGGCTGACTCCTTAGTCGCAGGGCACAGCTCCATCCATCCAGGTACAGTTTCTTATCCAAACAGATTTTGCTGCCCTCCTGTGGCCTGTGAATATTTTAATTTCCAAAAGTCACACACACACCAGCGCACTGGCAGAACAGCCAAGAAAAACTGATTCCGCTCGCCCAGGTCACACTTTTGTCTTGAAAGACAGATTGCACAGCTCAACATTACACTTTGAAGAAGGTAAAAAGCCAAAATGCTGCTGCAGAGGTAACAAAGGTCTCCTGATGCCTCTGCTTGAAAGGACTGCTTCGGCTTTGTAGCAGAAATACAGAGATCAGTCATGCTCACTTAACAGTTAAGCTGATAAATTTAAAACTCAGCTGTCCCTCAGTTACAACATGTAGAAAACAACAATGTAAGTGACCTATAAAAATACTGCAAAGGAAGGGAAAAATACCAACTTTAAATCCTTGTGTTCTTGTGTTGATTATGCTACATAGCTATAGGAATTATGAATCCCCATACTCTCAGATATGGCAAATGGATGACACATGAAATAGCCACAGGACGCAAGCTGTACGGTAGTTACACCCTGTCATCGATGTAGTTGGGATTTAAGTCTAATGAGAAAACTTACAGAACAATCTTCAAATAAGCAGTAAAGACATTTTAAAGCAAGAAATACCAGAATACTGAAGCAGATTAAATATCTCTTTTAAAGACAATGCTGGTGCTATAAAAGATCAATTTAAGTTGTACAGCAACTGGAATACTAAGATATTAGTATATTCTGGAAGAAAATTATGAAGACTAATGTCATCAACAGTTTAACTTTTTGTCCAATAGCATATTCAGAAAATTTTGAGGCAAAGAAAGGTATTTACTCCCCCTCCTCCTAAGTCTTTGCAATTAATACAAATACGCTAATGCCTATGGAATTCATTACTACAAAATTTGATTAAAATATTTAGAAAGTTAAAACAGATCTTTCAAAAAGGGAAACATTGGCCCCAATGAAGTAAAAGCAATCTTTTCACTTTCTTACATGGTAACAAGACAGGTTTTCTTTACACATCTTTACAAGTTTTTAGATCGTATCCAAAGGTTTTTAAAGGAATTCATATTCCAAAAATAAGCAAATCATTACAAAAGCATGCTAAAAATAAGATGGATACAGATTTAAAACTGGACAAGGTAGAAAAATTAATTTGCTGTAAGTTTGAACACTATATATACTCTGTAGGACAGTTCACAGCTACTAGTGCAAAGAGCAAAACTCCTGCAACAGGCATTTAATTCTTCCTCATAGCATCAGATGTAAAGTCTATTTTGACCTATTCAGAGGCAAGCAAGATAAAAATAAATGGAACGTGAACAAACAAGCCAGCATTCCTCCAGCTAATAATTATCTGTTCATATTTTTGCTGAAGTTCTGAAACAGGCATTTTTTTTTGACAACTATTTACCCAGCTGCCATGAGGACCTTCTGAGGGCCAGCAGTGCATGAATGGTTGGCATCTGTGTAATTCAGACTGGATAGCATATATAGAATCAGTTATTATGAAATGGCAACGCTAGTTAAATGCCTTCTCGTATGTAGTTTCCAGACAAAAAGGATCAAGAAATGTGTCATCACTGTCCTCTCTACAAAGTGTCACTTTGTACCATAGCATCACTCCTACGTACACCTTACTAACCATTAAAGGAGATAAATTTCTATATACTCTGGCTTCCCCCCAAATATCCCTGCTAATGATTTCAAGCCATGTTTAGAAGAAAATATCTTTTTGGATCACATTAATCATCTGTCCTGGATTTTTGCTAGACGTTGTCCCAAACCAAAATTGCTGGAATGGATCATCAATCCTTCTTTCCTCAACAGTAATCGTCCGTAAAGTATGACTTCCACCACCACGCTATGCAGTACTTGGCAGAAACTTGTTCTCTAAACCTCTGGCTTAAGAGACAAATAATATAACTTTGGGGCTCTGATATCACATGAACAAGGAACACAGAAATATAAAAGGGGCAAAGAAACAAGTAAACTCTACTACAGTGATATCAGGAGGAGAAGAAAGACCAATAGTTCAAATGAAACAAAGGCCAGAGTTACTTAGCAGGCTATTTAACATTCATTAAAGATTTCCAAGGAAGACATGGAAAACTAATTTAACAGTCCTGTTAAAAAAAAAAAATCTGCTAGTCATCTATGAGTTAATGGTTTTGGGTTTTATGTTCTTCCATGTGTGTGAGAACTTTAGAGACAAAAGGGAGAAAAACTCACAGTCTAATGAATAGAACTACTTTTTCTATCTAGGGCAGATCACACTCAAATTCTACCTACACATAGCCAACTCAGGCCAGTGACTGTCAAGTGCAGATACTTTGTAAAAGTTCACTCTGATTAATCAAGAACATGACTTAATTTAACTGTCAGAACTAAGACTACTGTGAATTTACAAAACCAAATCAGAAAGAATTCCCTTCAGTTCCCAAATCATAAATCTCCAAAACATTCCAATGAGCAAATTGCAGCATTTAATTTTAATTCTTTAGGTATGTTCAGTAAACAAACACAAACCACAACGGGAATAAAAAAAGCCTCCACTGAACTTTATATACTGTATTCTATAAAACAAATCTCTCAGAAGCCTAATAAACTCACAATTAACATGGACTTGTGAATTGTAAAACCATACCTCTAGGGATTAAACTTCATCAAAAACTGAACTCCTGTTATAGGGGATATTCAATATGAAGGGCTAAGGCTTCAGTAATTCTCTGAGGGTTTACACTTACTCCACAAAGCAAGGCACTAATACAAAGGTGACCCTTTTCAGTATGATTATCAGCTGTATGGAAATTCCGTCAATCACCCTCACCATAGTAATTTCTTACAGGACAGGCCAAACACCAATGAGAATGTGTCCTAACTGAATCAAAATGCAGCTGTTAGAACTTGATATTACTCTCTCTAGTATGATTTTCAGTAAGATACACTAGCAACTACTGTTTTTTCTTTGCAGATTTTGTATATTTCATAGGCTGTTAAGCATGTCATTTAGATCAAAACACCAATTAAAAAAAAGCACAGACTTCAACCAAACATAAATATACTGAACTTGTATCTTAAAAATATAAAATAATGCATTCCCTTCCCTTGTTTAGTTTGGTAACCACAACAATCACAAAAGAAAAATGGAGGGAGATCACAGTAATAGTAGGAATAGTATATATTGCCATGGATTAATTATCTGGTTTGGTGGCATGCATAATTTATTCTTTCCAGCCACACATAAAGAATTTTTTGTCTAAAAATTAGTAACTGCATTCAAACTGCCATCAAAATTGTCCTCAGGCCAACTATAAAAAGCTATATCTAAGAAGAGTCAAAAGATCCAAAGAAATCACATCTGAAATATAAAGTTTTGCAAGAACCCTCTTTTTAAGATAAGCCACAAAGGAGTGAAATTACAGTAATAAGCTTCCATTTCCTTAAGGTTATCACCTCAAATACCAATGTTGCCTATATTCCAGCTGTGAGCATTTCCCTTTGTTACTCAAAATTAGTTACTTCTCAAGTATTTACTAAGAATATGAGGCAACCTGGCTCCATTGCAATCACAGGCTTTCCAGATCTTGAATTGCAAAATACAATACAATTATAAATGTGGTTTAAACTTATTTAAATGAGTGCAGCAAAACTATAACTTTAAGGAGAGGTTAATGAGAGGCAGCTTTAGCTGAGTTTCCCTTGGATTGTTATCCATGTGGCTTGCAGGCAAAGAGCTGTCTGATATGGAAAAATCAGTTAAAGAAGAAGGATGAGTTCCTGCTTCAGGATGCTTGAGATACTCAAAGAGGCTACAAAACTATTAAAAAAAAAAAAAATCTTCAAAGTCTTTCAAAAAGTTCTGACAGGCTTGGAAGGGAAATAAAGAACTTTTAAGTGTTTCTTTTAACTCTTTTTGTTCTATACAATAAATGACTGCCTGGATCTCATTTTAGAAACACTGTTGCTTTTAACATTTAAAGTAAAACACACGATTTCTATCTCTTGATTAGCGAAAATTTTAATAAAATATCAGATTCCCTAAAAAAGCTTTGATTTTTAAGCATCATGTATTCTTATCTCATAAAGTATCTCTTAGGTCTAAAATATTCCAAATACCAATATAAAAAGCAGACCAAAATAAACTGTGACCAATCTTCACAAAATAATCCTAGAAGCAATGTGGATATATTGAATCAGTCTTGACAACATTTCAAATCAAATATCTCTGCATCTAATAAAGCATTTATTTCAGAGTTACTACATTAGTCAGTTCAATTAGCAAATACAAACAATTTTAATATGGACCCAAAGTCACAAACTTTTAAATTGGTTAAAAGGTAATTACATAATTTAATGCTGTTTTCCTTCAATGTGAAAAAAAAAATAAAAAGCAGCAGCCATCAAAACATCAGTCACCTCTAATCACATGAAGTTAGAGAATGGTTGATAGTCATTTGGTATAAGGGTGAAATCCGTGAAATCAACATTATGTCCAAAATACAGGGAACTCAGTTGGGAGCCAGGCTTTTCAATGGTTGATGGACCAAATCAAGAATCTCATCGTAGCTCATTGATGTCTCCTCCTTCCTTTAATGAAAGCTAATTTTGTATATGATCAATGAGGGCTGAAAATTTTTCAAAATTTTCTTCTGCCAAGATAAGAAGTCTCTATTTTCCCTGTTGAGAAGCCACACTACATTAAACTATCTTTTACTTAATATCAGTTCTGGAAGCTAAAGCTAACACTGATCCTCCAGGATTGTTGTCTGGTAACACTATGGTCTGTGTTATTGTTCTAGCCTGTGTTATTTAAAGGTATTTAAGTTTTGAAGAGGTTTCTAAACTAAAATTGTAAACATTGTTTTATTCTTGTTAGTCCACCCAATATGTTTAACAGAAGTTCTTTTTAAAAAGAACTGCTGTCCTTCATAACATCTTCTTTCACTTTAGAATATCTAATTTACAGTTTAATCTCCATTCTGGAGAAATAAAATTATACCGTGAACCTGCAACTGTCCCTTCATCCAGGTATCTTTTTAACATTATTATTATTCTATGAATCATTCTGCTTGATGCAAGCAATTACAAATTTAGCTTATAGCCAGAATCAGGCAGGAGACAGGTACAGATGATCATATTGTCTATCTAGATTTAAAATGTATGAATTGATGAGTTTAAAGAGAGTTGCTGATCTAAAGAAACAGATTACAGAGGCATTTCTTACTAAATTAGTATTTCAGATCCTGTCCAGATAAAAGGTAATAGAGTTATTGGGTAAGGTAGTGGGGTAGGAGGAGCTGGGGAGAGTTTGAGGACCTGAGAAGTCATTTTACAAAAAAACATCCTAGTAAATAGGTAAATGAATTTTAAATATAGTCTCACAACTACTTGTGTATTTAGTCTTCAAAGAAAGACCTGAGGTTTTATCTGAACTGTAGACAAATCAGCTGATGCCTTAGTTCATAAATTATGCACACTGGAAATCAAGACTAGAGATCACTCTGAACAGTGACATTGGTCAAACCTGATGAACAGGCATCATGGGGAAATTTGTTCTGATTGTGCTAATTTGTCATTTGATGAAGGAACTGCAGCTCCCAAGCCAGACTATATTTGTATTGTTAATTTATAAATGGAAAAAAACCTTAAGTTGATGTCTCACAGAAAGCAGATGAGGAAATAAACGATTGAAATAAATTCCTCAGCATACTTTATTTACAAATACTTTCTCAAAGCCTCACGCAAGTTTATTATAATAATGTCCTATGAAAATCAGTGTTTGTGGACAGAGAAGGAAAGGAGAGTAGATATGGAGAGAGAGTATGCACACCTGCAAATCACTGACACAGTACTCGGTATTTGCAAAGCACTTAGAATGAATGAACTCAGTCCTTGAGAGCTGACCCCAGAGGACAAACCAAATTGCTTTGGAATAATATACATAAATGGAATCTCCAAGATCAATGGTTGTCCAAGTATAAAAACATTTTTGAGGTCCACATCCCAGTGAATTTTTATTTAGCAGATTCATTTTTGCCAATGAAGGAAAACTCTCTTGCCGTCCCAAGACATTTTAACAATTCCAGTGCAACAAATTGTCAGCCAAATATCCGTAATTCATTTTTCTTTCTGCCAGAAAAAAAGATTTCTATTACAGTAACCCTATGTTGGACAGTAGGTTAAAAACAAAACCTGGTTTGCAAATAATTAATGCCACAAAGAAAATGTGAGCATCAGCTCTATGTGACAATTGTGCAACACAAAGATCCTCCTTCTACAGGATAGCAAGCTTCACTACCTTGGGGTTTCAATGATGTGTTTTTAAAGAGGATAAGACATTGTGACAAACAATTCCTCTGCAGACATGTACCATCAAGAACTTTTTTTTTTTTTTTCAGTGAAACACATAAAGATAGTGACAATTTCCATCTTTCCATATTATTAATTCATAAGCAGTTTATTTTAAAATAATTTTAAGAAAATTTTCTATTCTTCATCTGGCCATACATTTTGCCAAATAAAACAATATCCCAATCCCAAAAATGTAGCATTTCCTT
This sequence comes from Astur gentilis, assembly GCF_929443795.1. Lineage (NCBI taxonomy): Eukaryota > Metazoa > Chordata > Aves > Accipitriformes > Accipitridae > Astur > Astur gentilis. Next base: position 33,600,288 of record NC_064891.1, read on the forward strand.
TTGGGAAAAGACTATCACCACTACCAAAAATAAAGATGGCACAGTAAGAAAAGCTTCATCCTCATGTCACTATTCTTTCTGTAAATCAGACAAGCTCTCTAACGTGAACATTCTGTACTCTATATGTACATAAATAACTGAATATGGCACCTTTATTAAGATTTATATTCATGCATATATTAAAATACTATTAATAAAAGCAGGCTTCTCAAAAAAAGAAAAAGCACTGAAGATCAAATTCTCAGCTGACATAAATTACTTAGGAAAAGGCAACCTTTTAAATATTATATACCTGTATTTCCTGAAGTCTGCTTCTCTCCCCCTTAAGTCCCCCCCCCCAAAAAAAACATTTACAGTATATTATGTATTATTCTGTGCCTTACAAATCAAGGTAACAAATCTCTTCTCAACAACTGTTTAAGGTACAGCCTTATCCTTGAACAGTAGATGTTGGGCTTTCCAAATTTTGTCTCATTTTAAAAGCTAACGATTCTAAAACTCCAGCAACTTTCTCATAAGTCTGAAGACTTGAATGCAAACAAGGGGCAATTATCAATCAGGGTATCATTTTATTCAGGCTAACCTTTCTGTGACAGTTTTATATAGTCATTTAATTTGGCCATCAACTTGCTACTGATCACAAAGCAAGCATAAATCAAACAAACTTGATCACAGTCATTCTGTCTTCAGCTAGGCAGGTATGCATTGCCTTGCAATGGATTAACACCCTTTCTTACACCTGTCCACTGGACACAGAAGATGTAAAAGGCCTTTTCTTTTTCCATATCGGCCTTTTAAAATTCATATACAGAAAATTTCACCTCAAGTCAAACACTTGTCCCAATCAATTCAATACTAGGAATCAATCAGTTTCTTACTAGGCACAACAAAGCATATAAAGTACTTGACATGATTCACTGGGAGTCGTGTTTATACATAATCCATTAAACTGCACTTGTTTAGGAAAAATTGGACCTATGAATAGGACCAACTACAAAGTTAAAGGGCTACATATCTTCCATTAATAGGTAAGGGCAAGCTGCACTTGTAAAATGCATTCATTTATTTTGATCTAGCTTTATTTATTTGCCTACACTTCTTAAACTAACTTCTTCCACCTCAAAGTCTTCACAGATTCTGTCACTGAACCCTATGTCTCCTTGTGTGCATGCACTCCTAGTTTTTATTACAGTGGCCTTTCCACATTCACCTGACAAGAAGTTGTATTTCAGCTAAGGAGCTCTTTTCTGACCTACTACAATTCCTTAATTTAAGAAAAAATATTTTTATGAGGAAGAAGGCATTACTCACAAGCCTACAGAACTCAGTTTACTACTTGCTACATTCATTCTGTGGAGTTTCACACTTTGGAAAGAATAGTATAAATTTGTTCACAGCTAACCACTACCTTTGTAAGTAAATACCATCACATGCACACTCTCAGTCTAGCTGATAATTTCAGAATGAGATACCACAAATAAAGCACCTTTCTTCTTTTAAGTACTTCCTGCTTAATAAGTTTTTCAACTCATGAGAAAAAAAGTAAGGGTTTGTGAGACTGCAGGTCAGTTATTTCTTTCTTGAATTTCACAGTTGGGTAAAAAACTTAAATAAAAAGCTGCCTTAAAGAAAAAAACCAGATTCCTGTTAAAAAATACAACCTTTCTCCCTTATTTTGTTTCACAGTGAACACAATGCTTGGTGAAAAAATGACAGTACCAAAGACTCATGTCCCCCCTAATAACATCAGAATAATAAAGCAGTGACAAGTGTTATCACACTCTGCCCCCATATACACACACTTTCCCCCTCCCCTTAATGTGCTTTGGGTGAGCCTAAAGGAAGCACCTCTAACCATAACCAAACTGATCTTGATATCCACAAAGCATTTGCAGCTAATCGGAAATTAACCTGAAGACAAGGAACGGTTTCACACACACACAGGACCAGGAACACAAGCAAAGACTCCAGGGTTGACTATAGTTCCAAAAAGGATAAAAAAATCCTTTCTACAGCTGCCTAATACAAACTGTGAAACCACAGAAAAGATGCCCCATTTCTTTGTTGGTCACAAATCTAATTAAATATACCTCCTCTTTCCCAGACCTCACATTTAGTCAGCAGTAGCACATTATTTCCATTCAGCATTCTTATTTCAACAAGCCCCTCTTCCCAAAATTTCAGCCAGCACCTTGTCAAGGGAAAAAATAAAAACATTTTCTATGCTGCCATATATCATGGGATTATTTCCATGTACTGTTGATGCAAGTATCTCCTTCTCCTTCAGTCTCACATTGTGACCACCTACACTTTTATATTCTGACCTGCCACCCTCTTCTTTTACTTTCTGTACATATTTACAACCATATCTACTTCTACAGAAAGCTCAAAACAACCAAGCACTGAGCTTAGGACATCTGGGTTGTGTCTACTGCCGACTGAAGCATTTATTGCAAATAAGTATTTCATTAAATAGTTTAATGGCATACACGTTTCCAGTATTTGCCTCTGGTATAACTTAGAAATACTACATTTTCTTTTGAGATTTTGCACAAAATAATTTTTCAGTATCAGGAGATGCATTTAGCCAGACAGATTTGGCTTGTGTGCTTGGGGTTAAGTCTTTATACACTATGTGATTTGGAAGAAACAATGAAACACTGAGGGGTTTTGTCTTCTGTATTTAATAGACAATATCAATATATTTCTGATCTAAACATAGATTTGGAAAACAAGCCTAGAAGAAATACAGTTAAAGTACTGGCCAAGGATTTTATACAGTAAACTAGAACAGAAACCAGCATTTACAATAGATTTTAAAACAAATTAAATACTTTGTGTTAATTTCCTTCCAGAAGTGAAAGTTTGTAACAACAACTCAAGAACTACAATATAGTAGAGTATCAACAGATACAGAGAGCACTAAGATACTATATTTTGGGATATTTTGCAATGTTTCAAATACAGTCCAGATGCTCACAAAGGCTTACAGATTCACACGTCTCAATGCCAATACACACAACTTTAGAAGCCAAATACTTTAGAAGTAATTGACATAATGGCAGAAATTTAAAAAGCTGGAGGATATCTAAAATGTAAACATAACTCCCATTTTGGTCAAGCAAATACCTTTTAAAAATTGCATCAGGACTAGAAGTAACAGAGGTTTTCACATGGGAACGGTTCAAAGCTGCACCAGGGGGGGTTTAGACTGGACATTAGGAAGCACTTCTTTACTGAGAGGGCGGTCAAACACTGGAACAGGCTTCCTTTAGAGGTGGTCGATGCCCCAAACCTGTCAGTGTTTAAGAGGCATTTGGACAATGCCCTTAACAACATGTTTTAATTTGGTCAGGCCTGAATTGGTCAGGCAGCTGGACTAGATGATCATTGTATGTCCCTTCCAATTGAAACAGTCTATTCTATTCTATCTCATTCTGCTTCAAAAATATGACTAAGCAAATGAAATGCAAATCATGATGTCATAATCTTTAGTTTTGCAACAGCAAATAATCGCTGTCAAAAAACCTGAATGAACTTAAATGTATAATCTAAATAATACATCAGAACTGCAGTCATCAGTAATTCTTTTCTGTAGTAAACAGCTGTGACAGCAAGGTAGTCTAATTAGACTTATAGACAGACTGAACAATTCAAACCCAGAACTTTCACATACATATAACAGATTGAGTTATCTAAGTTGAGATAGAGCAAAGAAAGTATATCATGTAGTCTATTAAGATTTGCCAGCAAATTAAATGTACTGTTGATAAAAAACAAAGTGAATTTTAACTGAAACATTCTCTACTTTCTCTCAACTGCTATGAACATCAGTAAGAGGAAATTTATTTACCAGTTGTAGGGGTAATCTGAAAGCTGGAATTGCATTTCTCAAATACAGTTTAAAACCCTGCCAGATTCAGTGACTGTTTTCTTAGCGTGCCAGGTAGAATTTAGTAGTAAAATACTGAGAATTCAGTTCATATAACAATGTTTAGGCTGTACTAGTGAAAGAATCAGGAAACAGAGAACAGGACAAGTTAGAACAGCAGAAGTAAGCATGCAGATGTATCCACCTGAAAAGCAAAATCAGTTCTCATATCAGGAAATTTCCTTTTGCCCTATGTGACTGTTGTTCCTGGACTAAAACCACAACCATTTGGAGTTTCCCTAAATCAGAAAATGGCATCAGCATCACTGTGATCTTGAGTGGAGGCAGGTGAAATCTCTCTCTCTTGCCACCTTGTTGAGCTAGCAAATTTCCCAAACATTGAACTGAAAACCGATTTCAGATATCAATGTCATTAGTAACTATTTCAGCAAACATGAAAAAAGAGAGAGTGAGCACACATGCAGGCAGGAAGCAGCAGGAATTGATTTTTCCCTCTAGTCAAACCGAGTCCACGATACTCCTTCCAGCACAAAATTTCCAAATATAGATTCATTATGTGTTTTCATATGTTATGCATCTTTTTCAAAATTTTCTTTCAAATAGAAGAAAAGAGATATATTGACAAAAGCATGAACTAAAATTTACAGCCAAAACCCTGAGCACTGGAAGTAAGCAAAAACGTTTATTCACTTCCAACAAAATACTGGAACTTGTCACATAAATTCAATGCACGTAATCCCCCCGACTTTTCAGCAGACTACAAAGCTATATTAACATAGGTAGTACATCCAAAACATTCACATGAAGTCTGAAGAAGCAGGATGTAATACTGACAGATGCAAACCCAAGTTTTGTTTTGGCTTTTATTTTTCTTCCATGGTAAAGGAAAGAAAGGATCAATAATTAAAGCAGGGTATGCAACTTCCCAGTAAAGAGTTCTCTTGGGACAAAACCAGAAGAGAAAAGAGTTCATGTTAGAAGGATGGACACTTTATATATAACTATAAACCTACTCATGAAACATGAGGCATTTGTCACGGCTTTGTGAACTACACACAGATCCAAACCAGAGGAAACCAACTTCAAATTTGATCTTATTTTTATAGCCTGTATATTGTAGATAGGAGTACATGCTTGTATTCACACAGTTAGATATATTTTTTTTTAAGAGAGAGTATTTTTTTTAAGTGCCCATAGCTCTTCAGTGATTCTTAACATATTCTGTGAGGAATTTCACATATTGGTCATTGAAGAGCATCTATACATTGCATGTATTATTTCTGTATTCTTTAAATCAGAAGTTCTGTGCCACTGAGGCTATACTGACTCCAATATCTAAGCTATCTTATTTACACAAAAGAATACAAAGCTTTTCTTCCCTGTAGAAAGGAGTTACCATCCACTAACTTCTTACTGTCTGGCAGCATGTGTAAGACCTTTTAGAGTAAACTCTACTGTGTGATGGAAGAGGTATTCAATATTCACAACACCAATGAGAACAACAAACATTGGAATGAATTGGGGTTTTTTCCTGTAGAACTATAGCCACTAGGCAACAGACTGCCCCTGCAATCCAGCAAAGCAAACAACCCCTACAGGGCAGGGAACACTGCCACAAAAGGGTAGACTCACTCATAGGTAGCTACCAAATTTTGCTAATGAACATTATTTTCATCAGAATAAAATCAGCTGCTGCTGCTTTCGGAGACACAGTCCATGTACAACATTCATGCCAATTATATTAACATCACGTAGTCAGAATTTGCTGTTCTAGGTAGGAAGAAAAGTTCAGGGAAGTAGGAAATGGTGGGAAAAAATATGGTTCAGGAATCAAGGTCAAGCTTTTATTCCCAGTTTGGTCATCAGCTGTTGATGACCTGAGGGAAGTCATCTCGTCATGTGTCCCAAACAGATTGAATTTTAAAACAGATTTAAAACTGCTTACCTGTTTTACAGAACTCTGAAATACACTGAGAGGTGACATACTTTCCTATGAAACAGTTCAGTAGCTTCGCCAGAAGGCGGCACTATTAAATCCATGCACACACACAAAAACCCTTACCTTCTCCAGGACTGACTGCAGATGGTAGATTGGTCCAGTCTATGGTCCAGCTGGGACACGGATGAGGCGAAAACTTTGCTTCAATACCATTTACCTATGTGAAAAGGGTAAAAAAAGAAATTAAGATCCTGATCCTTTACCCACTGAAGTTGGTAGAAAAATTCCCACTGAATTTAATGGCATCAGATCAAACTGTGCAACGCTTTCAGCTTAACTGAAACTAAACAGGCAGCTGACTCTACATTATATGGGGTTCAAATTATGTATTTCTCTCTTTTTCACAAGAAAGCCCTGTTCATTTTCTTTAGAAAATGCTGTCAGCCTCAAAAAACACTGAGAGTTATGGAACATTATGGTGGGTTTTCTTTAACAAAACTCATTAGGGTTCCCAGATGTTCAAAACTCTAATCAAATAGCAAAAAACCAACAGAAACAACAGAATAATGAAGCCAAACATAAAAGCAACGTTTTTTGTCATCCTTTATATAAATATCTTTAAAAGAGGAATAAAATATTGCAGTTCAAATAAAAAGTTACTTTGATTATTCAGAATTACTGATAAGGTTTCCAGCAGTCATATCTTTGCTCAATTCCTGAATCAATCAAACACCACAACAGAACAGAAAAGTAAAATCACTTCCAAGTCAATGTGTATCAGACAGAAGATGGGCAAAAGGTATTAAACTGTTCAAGGCTGTCAGACTTAGCTACTGCCATTCTAATAAATTTCATGTATTCCAAAGTGAACAGAATATTACTATTACAAATAACTCATTTAAAAGCTTAAATTACCATTAACTTAGTCATAGTTGGCCTCGGACCACCTATAAAATGACTGTCTTCATTCTCCTCTTCTAATTCATCAGGAACTGAAGAGAAGCCTTGTAGCTGTTCCTGTGGAGCAGACATCAACTCTGGAAGCTGGAGAAGCTCCATTTTGCACTTGCCAGCAGCTTTCTTTACTCCAGGTACTTCTTGAACTCTTCGATACCAACTGGCTATCAGAGGCAAATTTACTAGATTTTTGCCTTGTTTTTTGCTGGAAACCTAGAAAAATAACATGGAAAAGTTACTTGCTGCTGTAAATTTCTTCGTGCAAGCCACAAGAAGGCATGAACTACAGAAGTGAGCTCAGCTGCATGCTGAGCATGCTTACTCATAGCATGATGGTAATGCAAAAAGCTAGCTAGTTAAGAGCTCAGGCCTGCAGGTGGAATTGCCAGTTGGCTATTTAGACTTTCTCTGCAATTCCCATTTGCTTAATAGGGTGAAAAGGTTTACATAAGCAATTTCAATCATAATTTCAGTCAGTAACAGGAAAACACATTTTAAATAATATTCTTAATTATCTGCTATTTCCTAACAAGGGAATGATTCATTTTGGCTGGTAATCACACACACACAAAAAAAAAAAAAAAAAAAAAAAAACCAAAAAAACCAAAAAACAAACAGCAGTTTGCAATGAATACTGAACTCTAGGCAAGACATTATGGTACCTGAATGCTCTTCTTTGCCACAGGCACCCTGCAGCCCTTAAAAGCTCATCCACTGACAGCTGTTTTGCTGGCAGCTGCAAGCCTGAAATACCTTTGACTATGTGGTAACAGCAAAACAGGCACAGGCACACATTGTCGGTGGTCTTTATTGAAGTCTTTGCACTACATCTGTGACTTTTTTTTACTAGAACTGAACCCAAAACTTTTTTTTTACATCATATCTTTACTCAAATGTTTTTACCATCTTAACTTCATATTTTTATATAAAAATAATAACTAGTATATTTCTTTTTCTGAATTAAGTATATATATGCTGGTGAGATGAAGTAGCCTTCAATAGAAATTAGAATTTGAAGTGTAAAAAAAAAAATTCTTAAGTAAGAATATGATGCACATATTACAAAAAAGATACCCAAACCACATTTTTGCACAAAGATCAGCTAATTTTAAAAAGGATGCATTTGGTGAACTTAAATAATTTCTGTTCTAGTTCCCAAATGTTCTAGAACAGCGAAGATCATCCTCTTACAGGAGAGGTTGTGAAGTCTCCATCCTTAGAGACACTCAAAACCTGACTGGACACAATCCTGCCAACTGGCTCTAGCTGACTGTGCTCTGAGCAGGGGGGTTAGTCAAGATGATCTCCAGAGGTGCCCTCCAATCTCAACTATTCCAACTTCAACTATTCTGTGATGCTGCGCCTGCTTTAAGCAGAAAATTAAAAATCATGATTACAGGAAAAAGCAGAAAAAGCCATGCAAAAACAGTGCTCCTCCACATATCTGTCTTCAGTGTGGAAACAGAAATTCATAAAGAACACTTGAAATGACAGAAAATTTCAAGCAGCTCTCTTGCATGCTGTGTTTATCCTGTTCTTAGAGCAATCACAAGTAATTAGTAGTAGCTAAAGGAGCAAAAGGAGGTTGAACTGTGTAATTTTAGTATCTAATTCAATATCCTAATAGTAACACAGGCACAAATACATTAATTCAGTTAAGGAAGAAGTCTTTTGGAAAGCAATTCTAAGAGGCACTGTTACACTTGATAACAAGTGTTCTAAATTGTATTTTAAAAAGTGAATAGTGGTTTCTCCCAGATGGAGAACGGAGCTTTTGTTATTCTTCTATTAATTTTAAACAGTTACAACTAATAGAAAGCATAACAAAGCTAACCTCAGAAAGATAACAGAAATGGAATGAGGTAATGAAAAACAACTCTTCAGCTTCATTATCTTACTTTTGGTAATTATAATTACAATCAGATAGTCAGATCTCCTCATATTTATTGTATGATACTTTCCAGACACATACCCATTGAAGACTTCATTATCATTCACATCCTTAAAGCAAAGTGGAAGTGCAACTATAATGATTTTTTTTAAACACAATCCAGGAAGTCCAGTTATATAAATGGTAAGTAACATTTTAATACAGAATTAAACTCTGGCACTTCCATCAACAAAAGCAGTTTCAACCCACTGCTTGCAAGAAGGTTTCAGATGCGAGTTATTCAATTTTGATAACTGTACGAATCACGGTAAAATTGCTTAGGAAACAGTCATTCACCAGAGAACAGGAAAAAAGCAACATCCCAGAGCTCTTATAATTTAGGTAAAAATGAAACTGAAAGGCAGTTTTTTAGGACAATCCTTGGTGTGAGCTAACACAAAGGTATTATACAATATATAGTTCATAAGCTGCAGACCACCAGGGCTCAAGGGTCACACATGAAAAGCAAATAAATACAGCATTCTCAGCTGTTCATGGTACATCTACAGAATGATTTCAACTGGATTGCTGAAATCAATTAAGCATCTGATCCAAGAATCTTCTCATGCCTAGCACCAGTAAATCAAACATTACTGTAAAAAGATACACTTTTCTTATTTAAAAAGGCCTTGGAACAGGAAATAAGACTGAAATACATTGAAGTTTTTAAAACAGTGGGAAAGCATTTTGTCTTACTACTTTTGTTTAGTATCATCCATACAGAAGTTGCTGTTAATCCTCAATTATGTGATTTGCAAAACAAACAAATGAAGCAGAAATAAATTAATAACCGTTTCTGTAAAACAACTCATCATCTTAATTCAAAAGTAGCCATATTAACCTACTTCTGGATTCCCATATTGCTGTCATCATACAGAAATCCACTGAGGATGATGATCTTGGTTAAAGAAGTTATAAATTGGACATTTGTCACATATTAATGTTCACTAGTAATTATCCTGATTTTAGAGACTGTTTCGCTGAATCTGACTGACAGCATCTTCTCCAGGAATACCATTTGTTTTCAAACACCATAAGGCAAATTTGGCAAAACAACTTGCAAAATCAAAATGCAAATACCAACTTCACTCAGAGCTCTTCCTGGCAACAGCCACCAGCTTAGCTATCAATCTCAAACTGCAGGGATACTGGTAGTAGGCAAACTTATGCTATCATTTATTGTCATGGGAAATAAAGACACAGTTGTCATTTCCTTAATTCTTTCGTGTGTATATATCCTCATAAAACTAAGTACACAGATTGTGCTGAGCAAGACTCTCACATACTCTTGCCACAGAGGTTTTTCCCACTGTAAAGCTAGTTTTGAAGCTGAGCTCAAGGCACTTGCGCTACTAAGCCCTACCTCTATCCGGAGGTGAGAAAAGGGTATAGGGAGAAAAGGGGGGTCAGGGGCTGTTAAAAAAAAAGGTAAATAAGAACCAAGTTGCATGGCCTTATTAGGCTCAAAACATATTTTGATATATTTTCCTAATCCCGACGTTAAGACATTTGTACAACAGAATCTGCAAGGCACTGGCACTTACTAGATAAGTCCTGTAAGAAAAACACCAACACACACACACACAGCATCTCAGCCCCAGATAAATTTTGTAGACAGTGAGAGATTCACCACAAACGATTCAATAACCAAGTGACTAAGGCTCTCCCCTACAAGAAGGGTGAAATGAGTTTTTAACACATCATTGACCTAAAGGTACAGAGACATGAATATTTTACAGATTCAAACTACAGTCAAGTTGACACAACCGATAGCCTGGCAAACTGCATCCTGCAATGCAGGAACTTCTAAAATCAGCTTTGCCACTTGCGACAGTGTTTCTGTAACATTCTATGTCAGGGAGCAAAGATTTATTCCCCAGTTTTCCACATTCCACGTGGTGCCCTGACTGCCAGCAGTGTCAGTGCTTTTCCTGTTTTATCTTGCTGAAACTCTTAAGGTTTCAAATTCCTCTGAATATAGAGACTGGGAGACTTTCTGAGATCTCTAAACACATCACAAGAGGCAAAATAATGCTACACTCAGAATGAAATTTTGCATATGCCCACTATATACAGTGTCTATATTACTTTGCTAGCATACACTGTTTTTTCTCATTGTGCTGTGAAAACCTCCTGATGTGAAAGAAAAAGACAAGGATGAAGACAACTGAGAACAGCCCGCTGGTGTTTGTCCAGTACTGGGAATGTGTTAGGTTGACTGCAAAGGAGAAGAGAGACAAAGGCATCTTTGAACAGACCACACTCTTGGCATTTCCAAAATACTTACACAATCTGATAGGAAAACATTCAACTCCCCTAAAGGAAAGTGTAGACTTTCTATCAGTATGTTATTGGACCATACAAGTAACACAAGATTCTATTGGGGAAAAAAAATTAAACAGCCAATCTCCCAGGACTGGAAGGAGAATCGTAACTTTTCCATTATAAACTTCACTTCAGGAGCTTCTAGCAATGTAACTTTTTCCACGGAACTTCTCCTTTCACTGCAGTAAACAAAGGACCTTCCACAAACTGTGGAAAAGTTTAGTAGCAACAATACTATGAATTACAAAACTACAGATTACGTAAGTTTCAGGGCCTGAAGCACATCCCAAAGAAGCTGGCTCCCTAGACACACCACCTCATTTCTGAGTGGGGTCGCAGTGGTCAGTCCTTGCTTGAAGAAGAATACAGACTAAGTTTTGTAAAAATGAAACTGCACAGAAGAATAAAAGGTTTGCTGATATGTAGGTATTATGCTGTCCTAGACACCCAACTTTATCTACAGATGTGCAATGAAACCGGCTTATTTTGTGGGAAAGCGTGATAAAAAGCCGGGTTGTCTACAGAGGAACTTTGCCTCCAAAACAAAAGAATTCCTAGGAACTAGAAGAAAACAACAGCAGATATTAAGAATAATTAACCTATTATGAGGAGAAATAAGCAAACTGGCAGTCATAGCACACAATATTTTAAAAATAAATATTTGTAGACAAAAAAAATTCTCAAGAGAATCCCAAGAAATTACATACCAGTAGCATAAACAAATGAGCTTTTGGAAGCCTTTCCCTAGTCAATACCCAAGTACCTCTTCAGCTCTAGTATAGAATGAAAGTCAAGGATTTACACCTCTAAAAAGCCACCATAGTCCCTGAATCTCTCTCCATTCACTGCTTACCTAAAAGGCATTCTTATTTTCTTAGAAGGTACTTGTTTTCTTTTAGGCATATCTGTCCACGTCAAGATAAAGTCACATAAAGTTTCAAGTCTTTACTGAAAAGAATTCCAATTCAGATAATAACCATGTAGTAAAAGTACAACAAACTGGGTATTCATTTTGCCTTGCCCCCCAGTACACTGAAACCAAAATTAAAATAGGTTCATGCTTACCTACTTTTTTCCTATGCACATTACAACGTACTTAAAGAGTCCATTTTAAATCTCTCATGGGGGACATCTCTTCTAGTATTTCAATATTATACCATTCTCAACCCTCCCTCCTTTTAAAATTTGCAATTTATGATGGAATAGAAATTCCAAATCTCAAAAAATTCCTCACGTATAAAATGGTCTTGTTTTAGTAAATATCCATTGAATCGTGGTCATAAATCTAGTACACTAAATTCAAGCAAGAAAACACGTTCATGCTTCCTACTTTTGCTTGATACATATTAGAATGTACTTTGAGTGTCCATTTTAAGTATTTTCATGGAGGAATTTTCTGGGCAACTTGGTGCCAAAATATTTCAGCAGTGTATTTTAACAGTTAACAGTGTTTACTAAGTATTGATATGCTATATATTTTAAAGTAATTTTGGTGATCTCACCAATCCCTGTTTTTTGTTTGTACAATAACAAAGACAAATCTGTTCCAGGTTAAGTTCACACTGCAAATGCCACAATATATTTTAAATTAACATATTTTACAACTTCCAATTTCTTAAAAAAAAAATATATATATACACTACTTAATATTTGCTTAACTTGTTGTCTTACCAAGAACTGATGGATGCATGGCAAAAGCACTATATCTGCCAAGGTAAAATAAAGCCCTTCTGCAAAAACGTGGTCCAAAAGTGGAAGGTCAGAAGTTTTCGTTCTCCTGATATGAGGAGCCTCCCTGTTGACTGCATCTGATACTTCCTGGACAAGTAGCTTGGAGAAAGCTATGCTCAGTTCCAAACTTGGGAGTGGATGTTGATGCATTTCCACTGCTTTTCCTTCCTCAGTTCCTTCTTTACCAAGTACAGGCACTGCAGTCTTGGCACCTGCCTTCTGTTGTTGAAGTTTCTGCCTTCGAATTTTGTCATCGTTATGTACTCGGACAGGTTCTCCAAGCTTTCTTTCAAGCTGTAAAATGTCAGGAGGAATAGTCTGACAGTGCTCAGGAGATGCCGTCAAAAATCCTTCAACAGCCAGAGGGATGCTGATTTCACAAAGTCTGGTCCACTGGCTAACCTGTCAGTTAAATTTATAGAATTAATGTCTCTACAGAAAAAATAAACAAAATCCAGGTTAATTTTCTGTCCACTTTAAGTAAAGCACTTCCAGCTTTAAATATATTCTTTGATAATCTTGGAAAGCTCAGGTATTTTGTATTACTTTTGCAATAGCAGAATTAGGAAGCTAAATCTTATGTATAACAGAATGAACAGTTATCCAGTATACCACATTTTTATTCCTTATTATTGGCATGAGATTAGGGTGGCTGCGTAACTCAAGAGAAGCAAAACTGTGGCCAATTTATATATGTCATCTTCACAAAGTGTTGGTAATAAAACCAGATTACACCAAACAGATTTTGAGCACAATTATTTTACAGAAATGCACTGTACTATTAGTGGGTTTTCAGCACACAACATCAAAAAAACTTTAGTCTAAACGAACAGCACTTTTTACTTATTTTTTTGATGTTCTTGTCCTTGTGCTCTTTTTCTTATTATCTGTACTTAAAAGTTTTAAAACTTCTAAACTCTTGTCTCTTCTTACTCAGTTTACTCATTTTGCAGCCATCTGAAATATGGAATCAAGTTCTCCAGCAGTTCCAAGAAGAGATTAGAACCAGAGGTTTCTGGAGGATGTCAGGGACAATTTCTTTATGCTAGTGCTAAATGGACTAACACAGGGTACGCTTCCCCAGATCCGCTACTCATCAACAGGGATGAACTGGGCTGGAGGCATAGTAATCAATGGCAACCATGGGTGTAGCGATCATGAAACAGTGGAGTTCAACCTCCTCAGAGGCGTGAGGAAGGCAAGTATAGATGGATGAGCTGCCAGATGAGTAAACTGCTATGTGATAAATGGGCTGAAATATCCACTCAAAGCGTAGTAGTGGTTAATGGTTCACACTCTGCCTGAAGGTCAGCTAGAAGCAGAGCTCTTTAGGGGTCTGTGCTGAGGCCTATCCTATTACCTTCACCAATGACCTGGAGGGGGAGATGCAGCAGTGCACCTTGGCAGTGATGAAGGCTAACAGTATACAGTGCTCTTGAAATCAAAATTAATAATAAATTAGGTATTTCTCAGTTTACTTCAAACTGCAAGAGCTGTACTTTATAACTCATTGAAACTACACTGCTAGACATGAGACGAAGATCCGCCCTTTTTTTGAACCTTAAGGTTCTTTTTATGCCGCTAAAAAGTAGTATCTTTAAAAAGAATTATTTTTCATCTTTATGCCAAAATACAGATACTTCTCCATTGAGGAAATTTCATTTTCTAAGCAAATTAAGTTTCTTATTAAAAGAATTTACTTTACATCAATATTAAGAGTGTACTTCAGAGTATTTAATGCTTATAAAAAACCCTATTCATGTATCTAAGAGAAAGAGATGCACTCACTTCAGCACAGGCTTTTAAGCAGGTCTTCTTAAAGCCCAAGAGTTCCAAAACATCCTTTTTAGATGGATCTGCCTCGTATGTTTTCTGTATTATATGCCTTAAGACAACAGAAAGCCCAGCTCGGCAGAACTTGCCATCTTTCACTACAACGGCAGGTAAACAGCAGCTCTGCACAACCGCTGGAAGCTGACATCTGGAGATTAAATGGACCTCAATATCACCAAGAAGGTTTTTTGTCACAAACTGATCATCCACATCTTCACCAGTCGGCACTAAGAAAATTTTGAATAATTTGCAGTCACAGTAGGATAGCAAAAACAGTGAAATAGATGTATGAAGAGGAAAGATACTATCTCCGTACTGATGAGAAAAACCCAAATACAAATGTTCTTCAGCAACACTATCTTTCATCTTCCTCCCGAGCTGAAGTTCCTGAAATAGAAATCAGAACACAACATTCATAAAAGAATACAGAACTTAGAACAAAAAAAGAGGGTTTGAAAAAGTGGTCCTTCCACTATCTGCTAAAACTGATTTTAATGTAAGACACTATTAAAGACATCCTGCTTGAATAAGTGGACTGCAGGCACTTCTTGAGAGAAAAGAATGGTTTCACATATACACTGTCTCTTCACATACAAATCACTGATAGGGAAATGATCTGTGTAAATTTTTTTTTTGCACTTTAGCATATTTCTGACATTAAACAAAACATATAAAACCAAAAGAAAATATTTCCTTTTAAATTTTTTAGTGTATAAACATTTTATAGCAAGACTTCTTTTTTTTAAATCAATAATCTCCCACAACATTAACCATATATTATTGAAAAAACAAGTTCCTGAGCACATACCTACAACAGTCAGTTTCCTAATGCACACATTTGTCTTTCTGTAACTGTTAGAAGGCATATATATAGGGTATTTAGGCCATGGGAAATAATATTGGATCTGTATTAAAAATTAATCTAGAGCCTGGCGAGATACTAACTGAAGGTCAAGAGGACACATAAGAAAAAGCCCGTTCATTTCAAGAATGCTACATGAACACGTCAAACACAGCTGCTTTAAAGCAGTTAAATACAACAGTAACATAGCTGAAATTAATGTCTTCTCATTATATTAAAAACTTAAACTCATTTTCCTTATACTTGGTTGAAAATTACATTTTTCCTATTAAACTATTCCATTCCAGTTTAATATAAAACAATGATACAATAATTTTTCTGCTCAATCACTCAATAAAATTGCCGTAACTTATAAATCACAACTCGTATTGAAAAGCTTTAGACACTAGATGGCACTCTTAAAACAATCATTATAGAAGAAAGCTTTATTATAAGAGAAAAATTTGAATGTTGCTAAGAAAGGCCAGTATGTTTCTATATATACATATATATAAAGCACAAGTGACATTGGACCAGCATCAGTCTTTCAAATAACTTTCTAGATTAATAAGGTGTCTGTACAGTTACACAAATACGATGTAATTATTTAAAAAGCAAAAAAGTTTTCATTTGCAGTATCTAGATTATTGGATTATTTTTTCCATGTAGAGGTATTGTACATCAAATTTGCCATTTTGTATCATCTATCACTGGGCCAAATCAATTGTCCAAAAAGAGACAGTGAAGAATAAAATCAAGTCCACCTGACATTAAGTAAAGATCATAATAATGATTGTTATAGTGAAGTATTTTTAAGTCATTACATTACATGACTGTCTCAGAACAACAGTGGCTCAACACAATAGTACTGTTGCTTTTCTTGAATTAATACACCTGCCACACAAAGAATAGTACAATACATAATGAAATGCCTACTT
This sequence comes from Astur gentilis, assembly GCF_929443795.1. Lineage (NCBI taxonomy): Eukaryota > Metazoa > Chordata > Aves > Accipitriformes > Accipitridae > Astur > Astur gentilis. The sequence continues at coordinate 33,616,674 of NC_064891.1, forward strand.
TCCTAAAAGCTATTTTATTTGGATAAATCTTGACAGCATATACTGCAGATGACAGGGAGCCCAGGAAATTACTTGTTTTGACAGTGGCTCAGACCCAGATAGCATCAGCTGGTCTTGGTGTCACACGCTGAATCAGCATAGTACCCTCTAGTCCTATGAGTTATACCTTCTCCACAGAGTCCATTCACACTCCAATTTGGTTCTTTCTTGTATTCTCCTTCCTCAGGTAAAGCCACCTCACAAAGGCTTGGTAGTGTTTAAAAATCAGCTTAGATAGCCTATGAGAGGGGTTCTCACTTAAGACTGTCCAGTACAACACAAGTTACCATACTCAGTGGCTAGCAGTCCTCCAGTACCTGCCTGTCATCATCTACTCATGAGCCCAAAAGGACAAAATGTTCTCCAGGAACTCTCCACAGAATTGTACGATTCACCTCCATGAATCACAAAGAACCAGTGAATAGGACTACAGAGGCAGGCATAATGCTTAGTATGATTCAAAGCTTAGCTGCTCAAACACAGATAGCTATATTAACCCCAAAAGAAAAGCAGAGCTTTCAATGCTCATCGACAAGAATCTCAGGGCTCTTAGTGAAGATGCAAGATCTGCTGTTGAATTTTCTGATGCCTGAAAAAGCCACTTCTACATTTTCTTCTAATTGGGTAGGCACTTATTTTTAATAAGTTTTCCAATAATTAGATTCTCCTTTAGCTAGGTTTTGTGCACACGCTGAAGTTGCATTTATCCCAAAAGGCAAAAAATTTTAAATACCACTCATTCATAAAACATTCATTAGCAGCTCAGATATTTTTTTTTAAAGTACTCAAAAAATTTTAGAGAGGGATTCTCATATCAAGGGGAGGGGAGAGGAGAAGGGTTAAGCTAAGGCAGCAGTTTTGGTTAATTTGATTCTCCCCACATGGGAGGAGTAAGGGAAAGTCCAAAGATGAAAATTATGGTCAATATTATGAGAATTTCCTTTTTAAGGAATCATGTAAACAGTGATAGTGTCAATACAGCAACAACTAATCATTCCAGTTAGTAATTCTGAACCAAATAAAAACAAACGGTAAATTGCTAATTTCTGGGAAAAGTGCAAGCAACTAATATCTTACACTTACCAGCAGAACAAACTCCAGAAGAAGAGGTAACTCCAACTCTCATCACAAAAATACAAATGTCTCATTTCTTTGGTTTTCGGGGAGAATTAAGAACATTGCACATTTCACAAGATCATGTCTTAAATCTGAGAATAGGTACTTATATGGGCAAATGATTTCCAGACCCTGACAAACCAATCTGTCATTTCATCATTTATAAGACAACGATTTATTTCGGTTCATACAGGCCATCAGAGCTCTCTCAGCTAAAGGCCCTGATCCTGCAAGTACTCATGGTACCTGACATGAAGGTGTCTTTGCAATATACTGTCCCATTATTTTCAAATATAGTCCTAAATATTTCTCATATACTATACCACTACTATTTTTCCTACCAAAGTCCCTTTCTCTTCTCAGATTTGCAGTGCTACAACACTGAAACTGGTTTCCCAGAACCATACTCCCTGTTCTGTTCCTGATATGGTCAATTTAGACCTGAGTTATTAAACTTACTGTGTGGAGTGGAACAAATTCTATTCTTAATTTGGGTCCATTTAGGACAATAATACTTGTCTGTTTCTGCAGCTAACCCTCAAGGGATGAAAAGATGAGCTTCGCTCAGCAGGAAAACAAAAGAAATATTGCACTTGAAGCTCCTGTTTGCATCCTCCAGCTGTTTCTCTCGTCTTTTACAAGAGCCAGCATGGTGGTCCAGGGACATGTCTCCTTTGCAGTTACCAAAGAGCTTGCATGTAAATTCCAAGGAAGCCCAAACAAATGTGTTAAATTATGTATTTTTAAATTCACGATAATTCAGGCTCAAATATCAAACTAAATATTTTTAAGACTCTTAACTATTGATTTAATGAAGCTTAAGATTCACTTGTCAATATGCTCAGGTTTGCTCCTCTCTCTCCCTCCATACTCACACTTAATTCTTCACTTTATTTCACCCATTTGAAAATAGAAATTATTAAAACGAAGGTACCATTCTCGAACAAGAACAGATAAGCTTATTAGCGGATATTTCTGTTGGTGATCAACAGCTAGTCAATTAACAGTCCTTACGTTAAAATCAGCTACCAAGCGAACACCCTTAAGAGCTGAGCATGAGATGTTTTTCAGAATTCTAAAGGAATGAAGGCCACCATTTTTGGTTTATACTTGGAAGTTAATTTTTGCAACTAGATTGGCTATAAATTGTTTCTAAGTCAATTCTTCATCTACAAGATTCTCAGGGAGCAAAGGACTTTTCTTTCTGTCCTCCTTTAAAACAGTCAAAAGTTTAAGGGGTTTTTACTTTTTAAATCTATTTGTATTCCATGTAAGAGATTTCAGAACGCCAAAACATAACAATCAAGCTGATTTTGTTCATAGATGTGTAAGCTGAACAGCCAAATGGCCTACTGAACAAAGTAAGTCTCTATTAGAGATTCAGTTTCATTGCAATTATAGAGCTCACAATGCATGGGGTAAACACAGAAGAAATTTTAATCTATTTAGGACTTCCTACTACACCAAGAAGAAGGAGGGGGAAAAAACAAAAGGACTGAGCTCAACTGCTGAGAAAGTCTTTGGCAAATCACCTTCTCCTATTTTCTGACTTCTAAAAGTAGGTGTGTCTCTACCAACTTCAGAAAGCACTGCTAAAAGTTCTCCACCTTTATTTTTCATAAAGCACTTGTATGGAAAGTGTAATTTCTGAACTCATACAGAAATTTCATACAGACTGTGCAATTGCCAAATAACGTGCCTACCTTGGTAACTTAATTTCTTTTCTTCATATTTAAAGTTAGAAAAACTAGCAGGTTGCTCTTCCTCTTACACTTCCAGACATCAAAAACCACAAAAAAAGATCATTCAGTGACTACCTCAAAAGTTTATCTAGGAAATTTTCTTTTTCAGCCTTAGTCAGATAGTGACCAACACAGAGCCACCTGCTACATTCAAAGGGCCCACATCTTGAATTACAGGGTAACCATTCGAATAGAAGATTTTCCTCTTTCCCCATTCAACATCTGTTCCTAGAATTACTAAGATGAGAGCAGCATTATTAGAATATTGTAACAGAGACTTTGCAGATTGGTAAAATGCACATGAGCAATTATGAGAAACAAGATTTTGGGCGTGGACACAAGCTTTGCCATGTACACAGCTAAACGGCAAGAACTGCATTCACTACCACTGTCAGAAAGCCCAAGCATTAAAGTTTGTCCTAGTTCATACCGGCAATTCAACTCTCTATGCATGCTGCAGACCCCTACTGTCTCATGTTTGACTAGATCACCATAATATTTCTTCAAAACTGGAAGCACTGAATCTTCTTCCTTCACTGCAACCATATACCAAAAATGATTAATCTGACATGTTAACTAGTGATTTTCCCTTATCTTTTGCCTGAATTTAAATTTTGCTATTCCACTTGTTTAGAGACAAGTTATCAATCTGTTAGCAAACTGAGAAAGAATAGGAAATATTAACTATGGAGATGTTTAAAGTTATGTACTTTTCAGACCAGGAGAACAGACTTCTCAGACTACAAGGTAGAAAGAGCTAGCAACAGCAAACTCCACTCTGCTTTTTGCGTTGAGCTTTTCAACATCAACAGAATTACTCCAATACTTTAATTCCCACAAAAACTTTTAAAAGTATTCTTAAGAAAAAGGGTGTCTGTAATATGCAACTCATTACATAGAATAGCAAAGCATTCAGTCTATATTTCTTTATACTGCTAATTACTGTAAAAACTTCTACATCCCCTCATCACAACAGTAACCGAATGTCTTGTAGACTTCCCTGCCAAAAGCCTTGCAAGGTGGAAGTTTCCTGTATTCCTATTATACATGTGAAAAAGCTGAAGCACAAAGAGAATTTTTAGATCAGTGTCACACATGAAGTCTATCCTAGAGCAACCCTAAAAATCAGACATTTTCCTTAAGGGTTTTGTCATTTGCCTGGCTGTGGTTTTGTGGTTTGTTGGGTTTTTTCTAAGTGTCCAGTCTATGAATACAACGTAAAACTACAATCAGGCTAATTTTATTCCCACGTCTCTCACAGTAGAGGCATCAAAATAGATCTGTCCAGGAGTTCTGTCTACAAGTCACTTTACCTGTGTTTCCTTACTGTTTGGTGCGAGAAGATAAGGTCTTCTTGCACCATCACTTCAACTGAACTGTACGCTCTTACACTGTCATATCCCATCCCTCTTCCATCTTTTAAATCAGAGAATTCCTCCTAACATCTTGTCTCTAAGCACAGACGTTTATAAATTCTTGTTTCCTATATTTTTTGTTCCTAAGATAACTGGTTTTCTGCACTATTTTGGCTCTGCAGAGTACATCTTCCTTGTGGATTTACGCACAGCCATTCCTTTGAATGACTTAATAGCAGCTTACTTTGTTGCCCATTCTCACTTAAGTATTTTCCCGTAACTACCACCTATCCATTAAGGATAAATCTATGAATCTCTTGGCAGGTTACTACGACAAAAGCAGTCACAAATGTACACAATAAAACAAAACATGAAACGCATAACTAACAAAACCTACAAAATATTACACTATTCACTCACAATATTTTTCCCGCCACTTTTTTTCCTCTAATTAGACACTAAATTCTGTGGGAAGAGATTATTTTTTTTTTTCTATTCTATACTGGCCTTATTTACAGAAGCTACTGTTGAAAGAGGAAAAGGGATAAGTAATGAATATCACAGGATTTGCAGTGTATCTTTAAGACAAGAAAAAGAACGTTGTCCACCTCTGGTATAAAAATCACCTTGGCTATTTAAAAGTAATAATAAACATTAAGTAAGTATAATTTTCACTAACTGTACTGTTTGCTACCATACCATCTTCCCTTTCAACATGCACTAAACAACAGTTAAGTTAGTTTCACAGAGCTACTGTGTTAACAACGTAATAAAGAGAATTGTTGGTTCAAAAACAAATGTTTCCCAGGAAAATTAAAAATAAATAAATAAATAAGTACATAAGCATCCTCTTCCTTTCAGCTCCTGAAAAAGATCTCGTTTAATTGTTGATTACTACATGGTAAAACGGAACTTTTGTTAAACAGACACATTAACGTTTGAGAAACGTTCAACACAGTATGTTGTTTAAAAACGTAGTTTTCCTCCAGGAAATATGTAACTTAGTACACAGCAATATTTGTGCTTTAAGGCAGATAATGTCGGTCGTTGGAGCTATATTTCTACCCAGACCATCAATCAGCTGTACGAGTTTAGGGCCACCATTGCATCCTCAAGTGAATCCAAAGAGAGGCATACAAGCTTTTCACGAAGAGCTTCAAGCCAGAATTTCAGACAGGTATATCAATAAAGTAAGAGCTGTTTATGGTTCAGGAAAGTAAGACACAGACTATGAAGAACAGAAGCCAAACTTTAGAAAGAGAGCACACTAAAACTCGGTTATTGTAGAAAATAATACCACTGACTTAAAATTCCTTTGCAGACCTACTCCATAAAACCTCCACTCCAAGCTTCTCTCAGCAGTGTGTCAGCCCACAAAAACCGGACCTGGTAGTCAACACCGAAACCTTTTCTTTAATTTTTTTTTCTTTTTTTTATTTTTTCACCCCCAAAAGCTTAGCCGTAAGCCACCAACCGTCAGATGAACGACACGAAGGCTACAAGAGCCTTTCCCGCCCCCAACTACTACCGGTCGTCACCGATAAACACCTCAACGCGGAGCTTCCAGCCAAGTCCCCCTCACGAACCAGCGGACTAACGGCGTAAGGGGGCAGACCCGGCCCTTCTCCGTCACGGAGCCCAAGGCGAGGAGGAAGCAGAAAACCAGGGCTCCCCAGGGCCGCGCAGAGGGCGCCGAGACCCGCCGCCCTCATCCCCTCAGCCGCCAACGGCCCGTTGACGGCCGCGAGGCGGTAAGCCCCGCCCCGCCCCCAACGGCTCCGTCGTCCCCCCCATCCCCCCCCCTCCGCGCGCGTGAGGCGGGCGCCCACCGCCGCTTACCCCGCCCCGCCCGCAGAGCTTTCCCGGCCCCGCACGCGGCCCTGCCCGACACGGCCCGGCGGCTTCCGCCACGGCTCCGCCCCTTCCTGCGCGCGCGCCACGGCGGGGCCCCGCCCCCGCCCCCTTTTCCTCACAGGGCTGGGCGCGCACGCCCGGAACGGCTGGTTCCGGGCCCTGGTTGCGTGAGGGGACCGGCGCGGCGGCGGACCCGGCTCCGGGCGGTGAACGGCGGCTGATCCCGTACACCCTCCTTCTCCTCAGTAAGAGCGCGGCGGGCGGCTCCGCGGGGGCGCAGACGCGACTCTGCCGGGACCCGGGAAGAGAGGGTTTGGGAGGAGGAAGAAGAGGGGAGACCCCTCACGCCGGAGACCCCTCACACCGACACACACGCACACTTGTCGGCCGTTACCGCCGGTCCTGGAGCGGGGCGAGCGTTGAGTCTCCCTGTGGTGCGGTGGGGGGAGCCCGGGCGGAGCTGGTGAGGGGAGGCGAGGCGGCCGCCTTGGCCCCGTGGGTGCTGGCGACCCTTCTGCCGGCCTCTGGGGGGACGGTCCCTCCCGGGGCCCGCGGGCGCGGCCGGTACCGCGGCCTTGAGGAAACCGGTTCAGGGCGGTAACGGCTGCGGGAGGGCCCCGGCAACAGCCCCTCGCTTCGAGCCGCCCTGGGGCGGGGGGGTGCGGGCCGTTTGACCCCCGGTGTAGGCGGACTCGGTCGTTAGCGCCGTAACGGCACCGGGAGGTGGGGGGAGCGGGGGGGGGGGGGGGGAATCGGCCTCCCCTCGGCCGCCGGGACGGGCAGCGGCCGCGGAGCCGTAGGGAAGGGGGGGCCGCGGGTGGGGGCAGCGGTTCGGAAGAAACAGCCCATGCAAATAGAGGTGATGTATGTGTAACGCAGGGCATGCGACGTTCAACCGTAGAACAAGGTGCTGCTTGATTAAGAGGTGGTGGCGGCTTATTCTTTTAAGCATTTTATTTTTGAGAGGCCTTTCCTTCGTTCTTAAAGGAAATGTCAGGGAGAAATTTGCGGCAAGTGTGTTGCAAAGGATCGGGTCGTGGCTTCGGCGTAACTAATTCAGAAATTCAGTTTTAACTACAGTTTGGCTCTTCCGCTGAGAAATCACCACGAGGATGATATGTAGGGAATTTGTAAACCTGATAAATTTCGGTAGGCCTTGAATTAGGGAAGGGTGAAAACAAAAATGGACGTTTAATGAATTTACCAGTGACTCAAACCAATGAGAGCGCCATCTGTTTAAACAGCATCTTCAGGTGCATTTTTGCAGAATATTGCAGCTTGGTGGTAGCAGGGATTAGCGAATCTCGGTTGCATAGGTACAGTTGTCTCATTTACTTGGATAAATGTTTTTTTTGTAAAACTGATTTTTGTGGCAGCACAGCTATTCATGAGGACAAAACCATTTTGTAGAAAGGTAAGGCAGATGTAACAGGAAAAGGGCTTGATCAAACACGGAACTCGTGACAGAGCTCCAGTGCAAAAAAGGACGTATACAGGAGGTGGAAGTGGAGACACAGGCTACAAAGGAGGAATGTAGAAATATTGCCCAGGCATGTGGGGATGGTGTTAGGAAAGCCAAAGCTAAGCTAGATTTAAAACTAGCAAGAGATGTCAATGGTAATGAGATGCTGTTTATCAGGAAAAGGATTCACAAGGAAAACATGGTGCTGCTGCTGAGTGGGACAAATGTGTTAGTGACAGCAGACACAGATAAGGGTGAGATAGTTGATGTCTTCTGTGGCTCAGACTTCACCAATAAGGTCTCCCAGGCCTTTTGCCACAAGGCAAGGTTCAAGGAGAGGAGGAACTACAAGCTGGGGAAGAGGATTGAAGCGGGAATTTTTTACCTGACAAGTCTGTGGGCCCAAGGGGACCGAATTCAAGGGTGCTGAGAGCTGACAGTGACTTCACGAAGCTACTGAAAGGCCATGAGATTGGGGAGATCCCCAAGACTGGAGAAAGGCAAGTCTTAAGTTCATCTTCAAAAAGAGCAAGAAGGACAATCCAGAGAACTACAGGCTGGTCAGCCTCACTCCTTCCACCTGTGGAAAGATCATGGAGGGAAGCCATTTGTAGATATAAGAAGGAGCAGGTGGTGACTGGGGATAGCCAGCTTGGGATCTACCAAGGATAAATCAAGCCTCACCAACTGGATTGTCCTCTGTGACAAAATAACTAGATCTGAAGATGAAGGGAGAGTGTTGGATGTCATCTACCATGGGCTTAGGGGGACCTAATGGAAGCCTTTATATACCTAGGAGGAGATTATTGAGAGGATAGAGCCAGTCTTTCTACTCGGGTGCACTGCAGAGGAACAAGAGACAGCACAACTTGGAACAGGGGAGGTTACAATTCAAAGTAAGGAAATGAGGGCAGTTAGGCATTGGGACAGGTTGCCCAGAAGGTTTGTCACGTTTCTGTCTTTGGACGTTTTCAAGATCCAACCGGACAAAGTCTGGGGCCTCAAAGTGTTGACTTTGCTTTGAGCAGGAGGTTGCACAGGATGACCACTTGGGGTCCCTTCCAAACTGAAGGATTCTGTGATACTTAAATAATGTATTGTTTGTGAGGAACAGAAGACAGCAAATATAGGGCAATAGTGTAATCTTAGAAATTTTGGATAAACAGGTTACTGTGATATTAATTTAAAAGTACAGTATAAAAGTTGCTGCAGAATAGAATGTAAAATGAAGGATGCCAGTACTAGTAACTCCATAGCACAAGATTTTACTCCAGTCTTCTAAAATTCTTTGGAGAATATGTCAAATAAATAAGAACTGATTAATACAGTTGTCTGGACTACTAAAGTCTATGAGTTTTGAAGTATCCCTCATGGGAGATAACTGAGAAATTATATTGTCATGAATCAAGTCCTGATTAAGATACTAAAACAAAAATTGGAGATAGAAGTTCAGTTTTTCCTGCTTTTAAGATTTTCCTTGATCTACTTTATTAAGACTTACATTAAATCTGAAAGTGGTCTGGAAAAGGCATTACTGGTAAATAAGCAAAATCTGCCACTGTCACAGTTATTAGTCAGGAAGAGAGAAAATCCTGAGGAACAGAAGAATCCAAAGGGCTTCGGGGGCAGGGCGGGAGTGAATTGATATTATGATGGTAAGTGAAATTAATTATTGATGAATGCAGTGGAGTGCATTGGAAGGAATTTTGTGCTATTTCATGTTACTGGGTTGCAAGTTAACTGCTACCGATGTTGAAGGTAGCTGAAAAGGATATGTTAGTGAAAGTCCTTTTAATCATCAGTGTCAGTGAAAAATAAAAGTATTGCTGAATTTATAAAGATTGGGTTTGATAATAGCATTGCAATATAAATTGAAGGTGTGCACTTTCTTGGAAAAATATCTTCCATTGTACACCTGTCTCAGAAAATAGTAGAAATAGGAGTTTAGAAACAGATGGATGGAAATATTACCATACCTGAAAACGTAATATAAATAGATCCATTTAACTGAAAGTTATGATGAATAAGATAATGCATGTGTAGGCATGCAAAATAATAGCTGGCAAATAAATTAAAAGAAAGGGTCTCTTACACCCTGGAAGTCTAATAGGTCTATTAAATTGGAAGACCACATATTCTTCATAGTGCTCAATTAAGCGTGTATGTATTTGGCAGAAGACAATAGTATGCTGAAGAAATGAGAGACTCAAAAAATTCTTAGATGTTTTAAGAATAACAACCCACTAATTAACTTTTTTTTTCCCCCACAGGAATTTAAGCCACTTAGAGTAGTCTGCATTGGGAGGTCACCCCATGATTGTCCATTGTAGGATTTTTAATATTATCTCAGATACTTCAGAGAGTTTTGTTACCTTGTATTTGGTCTTGTCCATCCATTGTCAAACAGTTCTTGTACAATAGTGAGGAAGTGTCAGAGACCTAACCTGACAAAGGTGCCTTTAGGGCTGGGCTAATGGGTTGATGCTTAGTTGCAAGAGGGTGCACCTGAGTTCCTGTCCCTGCTCCAGGAGTTGCCTTCGTATTCCCTTCCGTTACTGCTTTGTGCAACATCAGTTCTGCTCTCCGTTCAAGGATTGTAACACAGCCCTCTAATGTCACACCTGCATTATCAAACTGCTGCACAAAAGACAGCATCATACCCACTTTTTTCCTATTTCTTTTTCCTAAACAACATTTGAATTATGTTCTATACAAAGATTCCACTTCAACCAGAAAGTCAAGGAGAACTCTTGTGCAGAATAACCTGTGGTATCATTGCTAAAACACTGTACTGTTCTTGCTCCAAGGCTATCAAGTTGCTATATGCTGACTTCACCACCAGAGGAGCAGTTTATGAATGAAAACATGAATGAATGTAATTGGATCTTAGGATTATAGGTATCAAACCACTGTTCTGATCTGTAAACATCTGGAAAAAGCCACCACCAAAAGCAATAATTTGCCTTTCAGACCAGGCCAGTTATTGGTATTAGCCCGTTTGACAGTTGTGTTATTGTGGTCCAGTAAGGAGAACATATTTATCAACTTACTTTTTTCAGATGATGCTGTTTTTAAGACGGCTATTGATGTGTTCATCTTTCCATTAAATATACTTACCTTTCTCAATTTACAAACAGGTATTTTTCTTAATTTGAAAATATATGCCTAAACTGAGCATACTTGAACTATTTAAGAAGCCCAGTTTCCTCCCTTCCCATGAGAAATTTCTTGTGATGTTAGTTATAACTGTAGTAGCCTATGACATAATAATTCGCCCTTGACAACAGAGAAAGAATTCCTGTGATTTCATATGCAAATAAAAGAATAAATACAGTGAACCCTTTTGAAATTTGGATTTTAACAGTTCCTTTACAATAGATGTCTTTTTCTAAAGACAGCGAGAGCTACAAATAAATCTGGGAAGCATTACCTTCAGAAAGATGAAAATGGAATTAGTATGCTTACACTTGTTCTCTAAATACTGCAGGCATCCTGTATTGGCTGCTAATGACTGTTGAGGCTACTTGTTCCTTATGTACACAAGCATATATTCCTAGAAGAAGCCTCAGAAAAGAACTTAAAGGATTTTTTTAACAGGGAATTATTTGAAATTTCTGAAATTAGTGTTTTAATTCTAGTGTTGTCACTCAACAGAAGGTTTTGCAGAGTCCTAATTTAAGATTATATGGTACTGAAACTTGGAAGACTTATTTACAGAACAAAGAAATGGGAGAGGTAACCCACCCACAGAACTCCGGAGCAGCCTGAAAATTTATCAGAGAGAGACATAAAAAAAGAGGGTACGTGCTTTCCACACACATTGAATTCACTTTTTGTAAACATCAGAGAGAGACGGAATTGTCTTTATGGGGCTTGCGCCGCAGTCTCTGCTTGATCAGTGAAAAAGCAGAGTAACTGGTGTGTAGTACTTACTAGCAGAAGTTCTGTGGCCACCAGCAAATGATTTGACAAGTAGCAAAGATTAAGAAAGAGAGAAGAGGCTCTTGAAGAGGATTCTTAACTCTCTGCTGGGTCCATTGATAAAATCCCTATGAAGTCTACTGTATGTTGAACTCCTTGATGATCTCAGTCAAGCGATTCTCTGGTGTCTTGTGAAAGCTCAGCATGAGATAAAGGTTCCCGGAGACTTCTAGGAAAGTGTTGAGGGAGCAGGCTGCCGCTGCTGGTGTTTTGGCCAGAGAGGTAAAAGTTCACTGCCTTGAATATCAAAAGGAATTCATCTGACAAAACCTTGGAAGCTTGGGCTGAAAAAGCTGTCCAGGCAGGGCTTTTGAACAGAACCGATGAAAGCCTGTTCAAGAATGTCTTCTAGATTACTGTATTAAAAAACAAAACAAAAAAACGTCCTGATGCGTTTCAAATGAGATTTGAAGGGATAATTAACAATACCACTTCTCATCCATTTTGGAAAAGAGCAGGAAACTTCCCTTCCCATGTTATTTCTTAAATTATTAAGTGTTAGTTACTGATTAAGTTAGAGAGCTATCTGTCTTTGTAGGGACAATTTCTGATGTAAATACAGTTTCTTAGAGCTTTTATTATAAAAATTAACAGAGAAGGCTCCAGAGTGCAGGAATGTGTTCCTATGAAGCAAACATTTTTTTTAATTATTTTATTTTTAAATTCATTCTAACCTCTTCCTTTCTTTATTCCATTTACGTTGACACTGTGGCATCTTAGAGCTCTGGTTAGTCATTGCTTGAAATGAAAACCTAGGCTATTGCAAGGGGAGTTGGATAAATCACAATCTGAGTTATGAATTTTCTCACCATTTCAGCTAAATTTAAAAATGGACAATGTATTTTGTCAGATTTTTTGTGTATGTATAAAATCATATACTACTGGTTTATATCTCTTGTATCATATGTTACAATGAGCTGTTCTTTTCAGAAGTTTCAAAAGTTAATTTTTCTACAAGTGAGAGATTTTTCTTTGTTATTCTTAAATGAGCAATGAGATAGAAATCACTGCATCAGCAAATAATGTTAAGGAAGAGGGTGGTAATTGCTTTTCTTGAGGTTTATGCATATTTTGCATACTTTTCAATATTCTGTATGTATGGAATATCAAGAATACGGAATATTGATTCCATTTATATAAGTATGATGAGTTTAGTTTCTGAACATCAGATATGCCAAAGAACGAATTTGATGTCACTTCAGATGTAAAGCCAAATTCAAGTTCCGCAGCTCTGAGATTCACAATTAGTCATTTTCTAATGATGATAATTACTTCACGTATCATCCTTGCTGTGATTTAATATCATTTCATTTTACATGCACACAAAAAAAAAAATCTTCTGTGAGATAGTTAACCACATGCTGTTATCCTCCATCTGAATAAAGTTGTCATTGTTTTCCTTTCCAACGCCACCACCCCCCCCCCTTCTTCCAAAGACACCACGATGGCTGCTACAGTGAACTTGGAGCTTGATCCCATTTTTCTGAAAGCCCTGGGCTTCTTGCATTCTAAGAGTAAGGACTCTGCTGAAAAGCTGAAAGCGCTTCTTGATGAGTCTTTGGCCAGAGGAACTGACTCAAGCTATCGTCCATCTCAGAAGGTATTGATATTGGAAAGCATGGGTCATTTTTGTATGTTTTTTTTTAAAGCTCCTGCTATTTCTAGGTAGTCTTTTATAGCTGAAAAGTTAAAAGAGATTCAGAAATTGAGGAAAAAGAAAAAGTAATTATGGAATGTTCATATTATAGTTCCCCTTTTATGCAACATAATCTGTTTGATTAATTGAAGTTAATGGGGGGGGGGGGTGTGGAAATCCTTACCTTGTTGGTATACCAAGACCTGTAAGAGAGATATTCAACGCTATATTGCAAGTCTCGTGACTTTGTAATAGTACTTTTTGTATTCACTTTTATATTGGTTTTGGCATTTTTGTTTGTAAACTATCATACATGCTATCTAAGGTGAACCCAAAATTATGTATTTTTCCAGCTACAATCAGAGCTAAAAGGTCTTTAAAATGCAGATTATTTTTGCCACAGATAACTATGAAACAAAATAAGCTATTTACTGATAAAGCTGGATCTCTTTTCTTGAAATTCTGTTGATGAAGTCATATGAGAATGAAAACCACCAAATGGTTCAAAGTAGAAATGATTTGTAGGCTGAAACCATTGCCATCCAATGGACAAACATTATTTTTCATATACTGAAAATCACTAAACACCTGCTAGAGAGAATATTTGAATCTGAGGTTAGTGTATGGAAATAACCAAGCGGGGACATCTTTATGCTGCTACGTATTGCCATATGGATAATGAGGTAGTGTTCTCCCCTAGGATGCCTAGAAGTCAGCCTGGTATGTTCTAATGATTATCTGTATGCTGATACATTAGTAATATTTCATCTCTATGTGTACGTGGTTCCAAATAACTAAAAGGCACTATTACTGCTACAGCATACATCATGCTTGTACTGTGTGGTCTAACTCCTTTTTATTCAAATTGTTAACTCCCTGAAACCTAAACTGCAGTTCCCTCTTAACACAGGTCTCAAAACTCTCATATGCCCTCGATGTCAGAGCTCAAAGAAGCATTGGTTTGTGGTTTAAAGAGGAAGCAGGGAGCCCCATAATAGTGCTAAGAGGCTTGGGAAGCCAATTCTAGTAACAGCTGGGCTGGTAGTCACCTGCCCTCAGGTGAGACTGAGGCTCAGGCCAGAAGACTGAGTGTCTCCAGTATCAGCTGGACTGCAAAGCTTAGAAATGGAAAAATGTATAAGAATTCCTTTCTTTGCGTTCTCAGGCTGCAGGATTAATTTGTGGTTGACCATGAAATCCAAGAACAGAGTAAGGAGCACAGGATTACCACAGTCAGGCAGACGAGGAAATCCATTTCTGACTCTGGATGCAAAAAGAAGTCAGCAAACTGGGTGCGGGGTCGTTGAAGCTCAGAACCCATCCCAGTATACAGCAGAGAATTACTCCCTTCTTACCAAGCTGGGGGGGGTACCTTGCTTGTGCACATTGGTGTGATTAATCATTCGTTTACAGACTCGCTTGCTTCTTATCCATTGCTGACACTAATTGTGTCATTAATAAGAACTATTGATTTCTGTTGAGATCTCAATTTATTAATCTGGTAGGTGAATATGGACTGAGATTAAGCGGAGGTCAATATTTTGCTCCATGAGGGAATGAAGTATTGATGTCTGGTGACATCAGATGTCAACTCAAATTTTCAGCTTGTATTGAATTTTGTCCTCAGAACTATCTGAAAATTTGTGTTCATTATCTCTTTGAATTTAAAAGCAGAAAAGTTTTCCTTTTTAATTAATGTTCCAAAGAGGATCTGTCTCTGGAAAAGGAGCGCCTTTTCCTCTGGAAGGTGAGTGATAAGGGAAGGTTTTAATAATTGACCGCAGCTTAAACACACTAATTTGTCAATGTAATATGAAAATATTTAAGAAAAGTTTAAAAAAAAAAAAAAGTGTGTATATAGATGATCAATGTTGTATGGCATGTTGTTTGCCTATCCTTTTATCTAACTAATTGCAAACGAGGAAGTAACTCAAATGTAGGGTTTGCCTTCAGGGTTTTTTTTCTGTTTTTAGGAAGTAGAGCAACCAAAAGTATCTGTTACCAAACCTATTTCCAGTAAGCAAGAGCCTAAAGCTTCTTCTAGTTTGCCTTCTGGCAACAGCAATGGCAAGCCCACTGCATCAGAAAAGGTGAAAAAAGAAACAGAAAAGAGATCTGCTGATAAAGTAAGTAGTTTTTGTTCTCTAATGAAATAACTTGGTTAATAAACTTGAAGATGTTTTAGACAAAAGCTCTCCTTTTCAACCAGTGTAAGCCAACTCATCTAATGGTGCGTAGCCTATGAGCTGCATTATCCAATCATGTTGCCATTTAGGCAATCTAACAAAAGTCTTGTTATAATTATTCTGTGAACGTTTTCCTTGCTCATTGCAGGGGGGTTGGACCTTTAAATGTCCCTTCCTGTGACTCTGTGTTTTAAATATCCTGATAATAAGAGGTTACTAAAATGTAGCAAGCTGAAATGTGGGATTCCTAAAGCTTTTTCAAGGATTTTGTGGCAAAGTACAAAAGGTAGACTTGAGCTTCTGATTCATAAATATTTTGAAGAAAATGTGTATCTAAGGAAAATACATTGTGTGTATGCT
Organism: Astur gentilis; assembly: GCF_929443795.1. Classification (NCBI taxonomy): domain Eukaryota; kingdom Metazoa; phylum Chordata; class Aves; order Accipitriformes; family Accipitridae; genus Astur; species Astur gentilis. Next base: position 33,632,405 of record NC_064891.1, read on the forward strand.
GTGTAAAGTACACCACCTTATACTGCTAACCTAATTGTTCCAGTTATTTTCTCATTTTAGTAATATACATTAGGTTTTTGCATTTTCACATTTGCTCTGTGTATGTGTGTAATAGATAAAAGGGGATACTGCTGAAGGAGCTGATACACCAAAGAAGCCCAGACTAGAGAAGCAGGAGGCTCGTTCCTCTCCTATTACAGTTCAGACGAGCAAGGATTTATCCATGCCTGATTTATCTAGCTTTGAGGAAACCAGTGCTGATGACTTTGCTATGGAAATGGGATTAGCCTGTGTTGTTTGCAGGTAAGTCAACATTGCTTCATTGCAATTCTGTAGTTACCTTTGTTTTTTTAAAAATTGTGTACTATTGAGTTAATGCTTCCTGTAGTTCTTATTCTGGAAATCACTTAAGCACATATCCAAAATTAATAATACATTTAAGCATCCTTCATGAATAAGAGTGATTTCTTGAAAATGGAACACTTAATGAGAAAACTAACTTTTCTTCTTCAGGAAAAGGGCAAGTGAAAAATAATAAAGCTAGCCATGATGCAAATCCCATCGTGACCAATACTGATTTTTAATTACTGGAAAACAAGTTAAAATATTAATGGCTAATGCTTATCATTTTAAAAAAAAATCAGTTCTCTTCTGAAAACATTTTTAAGTGGTATTGTTATGAGATCTGTATGTCTTGCTCCTCTCTTCATAATCATTTGACGTCAATTTACACGTAGCCGTGTTTTTTCAGTTAACAGTGTAAATATATCTTGCAGTCAAGACAGGTTCTTTTTAGTTTTCAGTAAGGGCTCTAAAATTGGATCTTAGTAACATTCTGCTAACAATACATTTAGTGTTAATAGAAGCATATAATATGCTTTTGAATATCCATCCTGGGATCAAAACACTCAAATCAGGATTTGGTTTCACAGATGATTTATATCTTTGTAAGTCCCCACTGCTGCCAAAAGGAACAGTTTGGCTCTCCCAATGCACCTCCTTCCCTGTCCTGTTTAGGGGGTGTATTGCCCACACAGGTTTGTGATCAGCTGAATCAGCTCTCCACTTGGGTTTTTCAGTAGGTTTAGGGTTTTGTCACCTTGGTGAGTGTAAATGCTTATGCTGGCATGTGTGTGGATGCAGGAATGTAGAGCCAGGACAAAGAGGAAGGTGGGACTGGCCTTTTGGTAGCAGTATGTATTTTAGCTCAGCTTAAGTCAGTTGGGAAACTATGCTTTATAACTTTGTTCTTCGGTCATTTCTGTGGTCAAGGAAGTGTCTCCAGTCCAGGGAGGATAAATTTCCATTGTTACAGTTAATTATACTGTTAACCAATTGTGGGCTGATGAGATTTTATGTCACATTCCCATGTGTTAGCTCAAATGTTTTATTTTTTATTATACACATTGAAAAAGGAAGAACAGTTGAAACATTTGAAATATGAAATAAATATTTCAATTTTACCTTTCTTACTGCAAATTCCATTTTTCCTGTCTCCTAAAGGGGGAAAGCCCTGTTCAGCAGTATGTTAAAATGCTACTAAAACCAGTATGGTATTAACTTATTTGGCAAGAGGGGATAAAGAAAAGTTTTGTTTAGACAGTCTTGAGCTGCTGTGGATTATTCATTCTGCATCTTCTCTGGCAAAGGAAAACACAGGCGTGATGAGAAATGCCTACAAAGTAAAGAAGGTAAAGAAAGAAAATGCAGCTACTGTGCCTAGCATGGCCCAGACTTTGCTTTGAAAAGCTTAGGCCAGCTATGTGGTTCCATTAGCTGTTCCACAGTCAATGTTTAACCTGGCTGCTGAAGGTGTTGCTTCTAGCTAATAGTAGTCACAAATTCATAGTGCTCTTGCAAAGGATGCATCTATCCTGGCTAACTAAAATAGCTCTCATTAACATGATGCCAGAGGGATGGAAAAGCACAGGAGAGAAAGAAACAACCCATTAGAGAGGGGATGGCTACGGTCACCCAATGCTCAGGATTTGTTTCCATTTTACATGAAACCTGTTGGAACAGATCTCAGGTGGTTCTTGACCTCCAGCTCACACTGGACAGGATGTTTTTCAGAGTAGTCGTGCTTCAGACTTTCTGAATCCAACACGATTAGACAGTATTCCACTGTTTACTGCACAGCTTTCAACATATGGGCCCTTTTTGGGGTTGGCCATCTTGAGCCAAAATAATAACATTCCAGTATGTATGAAATATAAAAGCACTGGATACTCTGTAAAATAACTCAAGTATGAATAGTATTAGAAAATGACATCTTTTAATAACTCAGTTGTGAATGAAAAAATCATGTCCAATTGCAGAGTAGGCAGGGTTCATAGCCAAAGGGTTTATATTTATGTTGCTTTAGAAGACAACAAGAACCCGGCTGTGGGTTCACAAATGCAAGAGTGCTTTTAAATATTAACTATTCCTTTTTTATAGATGTAAAAACTAAAGTAGAGACATTAAATGTTTCTTCAAGATTTGCCAAGTGTCAAATGTATTTTCATGGTGATTAGGAGTACTAAATGTTGATGCCTGTGGTGTTTTTCTTTTTGTTCTTTTATACCAAGTTAGGTATAAGGAGAGAGGGAGTATTAAAATAACCTCACCCTCTCCAATACCTGCAGATCTTAGAAAAACAAGACTCATCAGTTACATGGCTTCTCAGTTCTTATGAAGAAGAAATACTACATCCAGTTTGCAGATGATAGTGAACTCTGTCTCTCAAAAAAAGCAAAAAAAAATATGTCTTTAAAAAAGCCTGGTTTTGAAAGAACAACCTTATTTTTTATGAATACTTTTTTGTTTGTTTTCTGAAGGTAAAAAATCATTAGGCTTGTTTTGTGGTTATCATTTAAAAATAACTCTGGTTTAACTTGTTTCTGGGCATGAAGAGTTCATGTTTTTTTAATCAGTCTGGGATTGTTCTTTGTAATTTTAAAATAGGGTGAGTCTCCTCCCTTGAGACATGGGGTTGAAACATCAATGCTTGTTCTGACCCAGTTTATTTAGGAATAAGAAACAAACCAAATGGCTTTTGAAATATCCTGCATCTAAAATAATGGGCCCTGGAATTTCAGAAAGGTTTCTCCCTCCATTTTTAAATTGCCTGTTTAAAAGAGAAATATTTCTTAGAAAATGTCCTAGTATTCATATGGACAATACCTTCAGACTTCATTTTCCTGTTACATAAAGAAATAAGGTATTACCTTTCCCCACCCATCTACAAATAGAGTTTCCATGGTTACCTGGGTACCTGCTCCTCAGGGATATGAGCAAAAGCAGCTTAGCAATTAAATAGCTTGATTTGTCATCTGAAAGAAGAAATCATTAGGAAAATGGTATTTGGCTAATTCACAGACATACTCCCAGTCATGTGTATATCACTAATTTGTCATTTATACAGCGTGATTACTTTCACCAGAGGCCCACACAAAATTAAGTCCTCATCACCAGCTTACACGTTTGCTTCAAGGCAGGACTGCACAGTTAATCCTTGCTATTCCATCTTTCCATGATTCTGGTATTATCTTGACTTCCAAGTGTCTGTTTGTGTAGTAGGGACCAAAAGGATGGCTAATAAAATGTCTTTAAAGTAGTATATAGCTTGGATGATGATGCTTTTAAATTCTGTAGTAGAAAGCACTCTTACAGGCTTGTCATTGAGAAATTATTTGTTCTTGAACTATAATGCTCTACAGCCTACAGCAAAATTATCCAAATGTAGAGTAGGATAATATAATGAGGAAGTCATAATTGGTATACAGTGAGGTATCCATAAAATGCCCAGGTGAAGCAAAGCAGGTGAGACTTACATTTCTAGCACAAAAATCAAACGGAGAAATCAAGTGTCTTATACACATGTGTAACAGTATAGAAGTTTTAGATTTTCTTGAAAGAAATTACCTTTTAGAAAATACAAATTTTCTAAAATACTAGGAATAACTCATACAGGAAGAAAAGGAATATATTTCATTTGCCACAGGTAGAAAATATATGTGAAAGCAGAAATATTTTTAGTTTTTATCTTAAGCCTTGCAAAATTTGTAACAATTGGATAATCCTTTAAGTGCTTTCTTCCATAATCTGTTCTTAACTATTTGCTCTGCAGGCAAATGACAGTTACTTCTGGGAATCAGCTAGTGGAGTGTCAGGAGTGCCATAATCTCTACCACCAGGATTGCCATAAACCTCAGGTGACAGACAAGGAAGTGAATGATCCTCGACTTGTATGGTATTGTGCCCGCTGTACCAGGCAGATGAAGAGAATGGTAGGAGTCAGTTTTTTGTCTCGTATGAACACTATCTGAATACAGCAGGCTATTTCTAATACATTGAGAGTATCTTATGGGTTGCAGAACTGTTTGGAAGCATGTTGGAGAACCATTTTTCTCAGCAGTGCTTCCCTTACTGTAGCTGTGTTTTTTAATGTAGCATCTCAAAGAGTATTCTGTAACGTGCTGCTTAAACCAAGCTTTTTTAAAAAAGCAGAACTTGAGTGAAGAAGAGTAGTGAAATAAGATTATTTCCTACTTGGTAAGCAGCAGTTGAAAACTTTTTTTTATTTCAAGTGATACTCAGTTTTTAGTACATGTCTACCCAATAGCCCTACAGTTTTAGGTTTTTTTCTCAGCTTTGGACATGAATGGTTGTTTTCCTGTAAGACAGGACTGCAAATTTCTGTCCAGATATTAAGTGTTGAGTGTTCTCAGACTCAACTATAAGCTGAGGGTAGCACATTCCAGGAAAAAAAATCCCTTTGTTTTGATTGATCTGCATGTTAATTTCTTGTCTAAGGAGTCTAATTATTTCTGATCCCACAGGAATCCCACTCATCTCATTATGAGAAACAAAGATCAGAGTAAGAAAGCATCTTTGGGTGCATAAAACATTAACCATTAGTTCACACAAGTTTAGTTCTGACATTTTAAAATCAAACCCTTTTATACAACAGAAAATGTGTTCTGTTTTGGAACTGTTCTGTGACAACTTAGCAAATTATCTATTGAAATGGCTCTACTAAGAAACAAGAAAAGAAGGCAGTAAGTAAGATCCTGGCCTAGAAGTTATCATCACTGACTGAAATACATGATTATTCTGATGATCATCAGGCCTTTGAACTCAGAGGAGTGTTTGCTTGAGGTCAGTTACTGCACAAGACAGCCATTGCAGCCATTCAACATGCCCTTTCCTTTTTTTGTTTCAGCATAAACTCTACCATTTTACCTGTTACTTAGCAGACTCTTGCAGCCTGCATCCCAGTACTGCTGGATTATGTCCCTGTCTTCCTCAAGTTCACCTGTCTTTGCCTTATTTCTGTGGAGGCCCAGTGCTTTCCTGTTCCCTAAGTGTCAACACTGCTGCTCTTTCCATGCTGAAGTAGCAAGTCCTGTTCAGTATGCCTTTTGGCTGGACTCTGTCCCTAGTAACATACTCAGCACTACCTCCACATCCCCTATTACTGTATTTCTCAGGCACCATTCAGCTTGAAATTGTAAAGGCTAGATTGCAATCTGATAATGCTCATGCTTTTTTGTTAACAGTCAAAACAGTCAATGTTATGGGGCACATGACTTATTTGTGGGGTTTTTCCTACCACTTACACAGGCTCAGAAGACACAAAAACCTCCTCAAAAACCAGCTCCTGCAGTGGTTTCAGTTGCACCAGCTGTGAAGGATCCGTTGGTCAAGAAGCCAGAAATTAAGTTAAAACCTGAGACCCCACCAACTTTTCTAGCATTCAAGAGAACTGAAGTCAAGGTAACGTAGTTTAAATTTTCTAGAGGAGGAGTTTGCATTTCACTGCATAGATTATTGTTTGTTCAGTTAGACCAATCTTTTCTCACAAGAACCATGAATGAAAATAGTGTGCTATACTATGTGTACTGAGTAGTACCATAGCATAGTGTTTTGCCTTAACACTAAAAGAGGAGGGGGGGGGACGGGGACGACACCCTCAATTCAACTGTAAGTCCCTAAAGCAACCAGCTCTTGATGGTGTTTTTTTGTTACAAGGGAGAGAACAGAATTTACTTTAAGGATTTTTTTTAATACTTTACACAAGTAGAAATTCTCATAAATGTGTGCTAGCAACCCAGAAAGCCAACTGTATCCTGGGCTGCATCAAAAGAAGCATGACCAGAAGGTCGAGGGAGGTGATTCTGCCCCTCTACTCTGCTCTGGTGAGACCCTACCTGGAGTACTGCCTTCAGCTTGGGGGCCTCCCAACATAAGACATGGACCTGCTCAAGTGGGGCCAGTGGAGGGCCATGAAGATGATTAGGGGGCTGGAGCACCTCTCCTATGAGGACAGGCTGAGAAAGTTGGGGTTGCTCAGCCTGGAGAAGAGAAGGCTCCGAGGAGACCTTGCAGCAGCCTTCCAGTACTTAAATGGGGCCTACAGGAAAGATGGGGAGGGACTCTTTAACCGGGAGTGTAGTGATAGGATGAGGGGTGATGTTTTTAAACTGAAAGAGGGTAGGTTTAGATTAGATATTAGGAGGAAATTCTTCACTGTGAGGGTGATGAGACACCAGAACAGCTTGCTCAGAGATGCTGTGGATGCCCCTTCCCTGGAAGTGTTCAAGATAAGGTTGGATGGGGCTTTTAGCAACCTGGTCTAGTGGAAGGTGTCCCTGCCCATGGGGGGGGGGGGGGGGGGGGGAGGGTTGGAACTGGATGATTTTTAAGGTCCCTTTCAACCGAAACCATTTTATGAATTGTATAAAAGATATGATTTGCTCTCTGTGATCAAGTAATATATGCATATTTTGATAGAAGCCTTCTCCTCATGATAATAGTGGACTTGGCAGTGCTGGGTTAACAGTTGGACTCGATCTTGAAAGTAATTTCTGGCCTAGATGGTTCTATGATTCTGTAATAGGGAAACTAGCTGACTCTTGAGAGATCTAATTTAGGAGGCTGCTGCTTCATATATATGTTGCCTCATGTTTCTGTTTCTCCAAGTTATTTAATAAATATTGTCACAAGTTGGTCAAAGGTGGTAAACCAGAAGCAGTGTAATAAATAACATAGTAGTCTAACAAAGCATGACCTTTACCTAGGAAAACACATTTTTAACTGAGAATCAAAGCAGTTATTCATGTGCTCAAAGTTATGTTTGCCATTGCTCTGCCTAGATGAAAACCATCATGAATAATATGATGGCTATTGCTCAAGCACCTACACTTGTGAATAACTTTTTTCACTTCAGCAGAGTTATTTATGTGCCTAAACAAGTTGTAAGAGTGAGGCCCAATTTCATCCATCATCTTTACTGTTTAGAAACTGTCTGGATCTATTATAGAAGGAGTATTACTCAAATAGAGGGTTTTAATTTCCATTTTGACTCTGCCGGTTAGTATAACTCTGGTTTTATAATTCAATGTGTGTAGTATCGCCATCTGAAAACTGGTGATTACAGGGTTTAAGGTGTGGGAACTGCAGTTAATGTGGTATAGCACTTTGCAGGCAAGGAAAACCATGTTTGCAGTAAGTTTGTCTTTTGCGGTACCTGAATGGGAAGACTACAGGAAAGAAGTCCAGTGACTTTGGTTTGGTTTGTTGTTTTTTTTAAATTGTATCTGTGGTACAGGCTGCTAAGAACCAAGAGGAGGGAAGGGAAGGAAAAAGTTTAGACACTGCTACTTTGATCAAAAGACTGTAATAAATGCAATACTTAATGGCTCAGTGTCTGATTTCTGTCTGAGCATCTCTCATCTTGTTAAAAAGTGACACCAGCTAACGACAGTAAACAATAAAAGGTGGTGGCTTGCCTCGCTTTTTTATACTTCACAAATCTGGGGATTTTGTAGTTACTTCAGTTAAACCATCTTTTAGACTTTAAGGGGGGGATCACAATGCCATATGATAGCCTGCTAGCTGTATAGAGGAAAGGGAAGAAAAGGTAGTGTTGATTTTATGTGGCTGGGAAATTAAAAGTTGGCTGCAGCTGGCATCCTTTCCTTTTCTTGTTAATAGTTTAACAGTAGTGACCAGTGATGAAATATTGTCCACTGGGTGTTCCTGGGAAAAGAACTGAAGCAGAGACTAAATCTATTCCTGCTGTGATGTGTTACACAAATAGGTTCTGCTATAATAAGAGTGCTTTATTTATTTTAGACCTCAGCGGCAATTTCGGGGAACTCAGCCAGTACAAGTGTTTCCTCTTCAGCAACCAGTGGCCTTACAGGATGGGCTGCTTTTGCAGCCAAAACCTCCTCTGCCAACCCATCAACTGCCAAACTGGGATCAACAGCACAGAGCACCAGTGGGAAACCTGCAGCTTCTTCAAATAACCAGAAACCTGTGGGTTTGTCAGGGTTGGCAACTTCCAAAACAGGACTAGGGTCAAAAATAGCTTCTGCCAACAACAGCACAAACCCTGTTCAGCTGAAACCTCTTCCACCTCTGACACTGGGGAAAACCACTCTTAGCCGTTCGGTAAGCAGTGACAACGTCAGCAAAGTAGGTCTTCCTAGTCCCAGCAGTACTACGCCAAGCACCAGCAGCCAAGTGAGCAGTGGGAATGGCAACAGTGGGACTGCAGGTAACAGTGGAGGCAGTGCAAGCAAAACCACAGCAGATACTGGTAATCAGTCAACCTCCCTAAAAGGCCCAACTTCTCAGGAATCTCAGCTCAATGCTATGAAAAGGTTACAAATGGTCAAGAAGAAGGCTGCTCAAAAGAAACTCAAGAAGTAGTATGGCTGCTTGCTAATTTTGTTCGCTGTGTTCCATGAAACAGCAGCATTGGTGTTTTTCTTAAAGAAAACCCCCCGGTTACTGGACTGAAACAGTAGTTAAATCAGGGAAGCCCAAAACCTATGTTATATAGGAGGTCAAACTTTGATAATCCTAGTATTCCTTCTGACTTTGCAAATCTATGAATTTAATATGTTGCAGGAATTCACTATTATATGCTCCTGTTTTTTAGCTCAAAGCACTGAAACTTCAAATTGTAAAAGTTGGGTATTTTGGAGTATAAAAAAAAAAAACAAAAAAAACTTATGTGGACACTTAAATTGAACTTGCCGAAACTGTCATTCTTAAATGTTATTAATAAAAGTATTCTTAATCTGGGAAATCATTGCTGCTTTTCTTTCACCCCATTTTCCAATACTTAAAGTGCTTCACCTGTTCAGAGTTGTCTATATTGTGTGGAGTTAATGATGTTTATCCAAAATTAGACAGTTCTGTACAGAAAAGATATATTTTCTTTTAAATTTCAAAAATTAATGGTTAAACAACATGCTCTATTTAAAGTGAGAATTTTAAGTGGCCTGTTTTGGTTTTCTACTGTTGTGGTTTAACCCCAGCCAGCAGCTAAGCACCACGCAGCTGCTCGCTCACTCCCCACCCACCCAGTGGGATGGGGGAGAAAATCGGGGAAAAGAAGTAAAACTCATGGGTTGACATAAGAACGGTTTAATAGAACAGGGAAAAAAGAAACTAATAACTATAACGCTAATAAAATGACAGCAGTAATAATAAAAGGGTTGGAATATACAAATGATGCTCAGTGCAATTGCTCACCACCTGCTGATCAACACCCAGCTAGTCCCCGAGCAGTGATTCCCCCTGCCCCCACTCCCCCCAGTTTCTATACTAGATGGGACGTCACAGGGTATGGAATACACCGTTGGCCAGTTTGGGTCAGCTGCCCTGGCTGTGTCCTGTGCCAACTTCTTGTGCCCCTCCAGCTTTCACGCTGGCTGGGCATGAGAAGCTGAAAAATCCTTGACTTTAGACTAAATATTATTTAGCAACAACTGAAAACATCAGTGTGTTATCAACATTTTTCTCATACTGAACTCAAAACATAGCATTATACTAGCTACTAGGAAGACAATTAACTCTATCTACAGTGAGAAACTTCATGGGTCATCGTGGTGGTGGTGGTGTGATTCTCTGAGGGAGGAGAAAAGAGCATTGGCAGAAGATATATGGTCCCTAACCTGTAAAAAGAGTGAAAGAGTGCCAAAACCGTTTTCAAGCTTTCTTAATCTGTAAAGACCCTTAATATTGTCCTGTTGAATATGAATGGAAAATAAGTGGTAAGCAGTGTATATTTTAATTAAAAGCACAGTCTGATTGAACCGCATTGTTTTGATGATGTGAGAGAGGGAAAAATAGAAGAAAATGAAGGGAGTTGTCTTAGGTGTCAGTAAGTTAGCTTCCTTTCTGGCACACCTGAAACACATAAGAGTTTTTGATGACCTAAGTATTCCATGCTGTTAAGTATTGCTATAAAATTCACAAGCCTTGCATGTGTCAAAGTAGTATTGCTTGCCAACTTATCTTGGAAAATTAAGCCTCTAGTCTCTTAACTGTTCTACCATAGCGTGTATGATTATTATTTAAAATTATTGCTTTCTTATACAAGGAAGTTGCAAAGGCAGAAATCTCTTTAGTAGTTAGTGACAGTGTTGGTAGATAAAAACCCTTTTCTAGCACTGTTGGGTAGTTTCTAATGGAGGGAGGGGTTTGTTGCTTTTTTAAAAAATATATCTATTACAGAGTTTTGAATCAGTTGGAAAACCTTTTCTAGCAATTTCTGTAGGAGATAGAAACAAAAGTAGATGCATACAAGTGCACGTCTTCTTTCACAGATACTCAAAGTAGCAAATGAATTGCTTGTATTCTAAAAGTTCCTTTTCTTTCCCCTTCCCCTCAGTGATTTGTATTTCAGAGGGAAGACTCTGCTCACGTATGCTTTCCCAAATCTGCTGGAAGACCCCATATTTGAATTTACTGGCAAGTATTACAGAATTTATTCTAAGTGGATATTGGCGTTGAGTCTTTCAAGGCTTGTATGTAGATGGGTTTAAGCCTGGGGAGAAGGGTTGGATTTCAAGATGCAATTTAGAGAGAAGGGCCAGGGCATGTTGGAGTTTTAGAAGAGTCTTAAGCTTATAGAAAGGTGATTTTGATCTCTTGGCTGCAAAAACATACTCACAAAGAGATGCTAGGACACAGACCCTACCCAGCTGTATTATGGTACCTGTTTTATCCCCGGAGTTGTAATTAGACAGAGGGAAAACTACAAACCACCACACCAGTTCTGATGTTGCACAGTGTTGGATTCGTATTAATCTAAAACCCATGGCAAGCTCTCTGCTTGGGTTTCTGGCTGGCTAGCCTGCCAACAGTGTCTGAAGGCGCAAGGGCCAGAGTTTGGAACTTGGGAGGCCAAGTATTAGGATCCATGTAACCTGGAACAGGGATCCTGATAAGCCACTGTTCCTCCCACAAAGGATTTTTTTGATTTGGGCAGGAGTCAGAGGTATTCAACAACCTTCTTCCTTTCTCCTCAACTCACTGACTTCCTTCCCCCCCCCAGTTCCTTTGTGCATTTGCAAGTATCTGAAATAGTGATATAAAGTATGTTAGCTGTTAAAATAGGTCAAAAATATTTGTAATAGCATAAATATTCAAACAGAAAAGATTGCTTAGAGATCTGAATATTTTCCTTTAGCCCTTCGTGAAAATGAGGGTTCGTATTTTGCTTTCATAAAGAATAATGAAAAAACCTGGGGGTTTAACCCTGCATAAGAAAAGTTTTCTTGTTATACTGAGTGACGTATTCCACACAACTTTCACAGGAACTGTCATATCTGTGTTTACATTTAGTGTCTCAGTTCCAGGAGCAAATGAAGTGGATGCCGCAGGATTATTGCGAGAGGCTGTGCCAGGGCAGAGTTACATCCAGACAGCAGCAGTGTCCAAGGTGACTTGTATCCTAGCAGCATCTTGAGTCCTCTGCCTAACTGTTAATAATACTATGAACTTGAAGCAGGGAGCGTGGGGTGAGGAAGAGGAATTTGTCTCGGGGGGGGGGGGGGGGTATTGTTCAAGCTGAATACGTTAAATTCCCACTTCCAGGGACTTGGGTGGGATCAGCTTGTCTCTTCATTTTGCAGAACATAAGCCCTCTCCAGCCCCAGCGTGGTCTTGCACTTAGCCCAGTTGCCCTTACAAAGGAGTTTGTAGGCACTGTGACTGCCTCTCGGGAGCTTCCTGCAGAGGCATTCATGGCTTTTTCCTAACTAGACCTAGCTCTTACACCCACAAGCCTCCCTCCAGGGAGGTCCACGGTGGAGCAGATCTCCACCTGCAGCCTGTGGAGCACCCCATGCTGGAGCAGGTGGATGCCTGAAGGAGGCTGTGACCCTGTGGGAAGCCCGCGCTGGAGCAGGCTCCTGGCAGGACCTGCAGACCCGTGGGGAGAGGACCCCACTCTGGAGCAGGTTTTCTGGCAGGACTTGTGACCCTGTGGGGGACCCACGCTGGAGCAGTCTGTGACTGAAGGACTGCACCTCGTGGAAGGGACCCACGCTGGAGCGGTTTGTGAAGAACTGTAGCCTTTGGGAAGGGCTCACGTTGGAAAAGTTTGTGGAGGACTGTCTCCTGTGGGAGGGACCCCACGGTGGAGCAGGGGAAGAGTGAGGAGTCCTGCCCCTGAGGAGGAAGGAGCAGCAGAGACAAGGTGCGATGAACTGACCCCAACCCCCATTCCCCATCCCATTGCACTGCTAGAGGGGAGGAGGTAGAGAATTTGGGGGTGAAGCTGTGTCTGGGAAGAAGGGAAGGGTGGGGGGAAGGTGTTATAAGATTTGGGTTTATTTCTCATCATCCTACTCTGATTTGAGTGGTAATAAATTACCAATACCAAGTCGAGTCTATTTTGCCTGTGATGGTAGTTGGTGAATGATCTCTCCTTGTCCTTATCTCGACCCATGAGCCTTCCATCTTATTTTCTCCCTGTGTCCAGCTGAGGAGGGGAGTGATAGAGTGGCTTTGGTGGGCACCTGGTTTCCAGCCAAGGCTAACCCACCACACAGACTTTTGTGGTTAGGTGAAAGCTACAGCCTTTCTTGGCCATCCTGTATTTTAAGTATGTGTAAAGCTGATACATGCAGCTTTACATCTTTTCCCTTCTCCACAATTAAGCTTTAGGCTGAGGTTCCTTAGACATCCAAAGGAATAGTTCATTTACTCCGGATTGCCTTAGCTACCTGGAGAATTTGCATACTTTTTCAACTATTATTTCCTGTGGATGGAAAAAAGAAAGGCTTTGTCTTTGTAGTGCCTGCGGCTTCCAGAGCGATTTAAAAATAACAGCATGAGGAGGAGGAATCCAGAACTTCTACTGCTTTTCGATCAGCCCATCCTTTTTCCTCTAGCACAGAAGGTTTTTAATGGTGGTATAGTAGGAAAAGACACTGAAGCAGTTTCCATTAGCAAACAGAAGACAATATTTTCTTCCTAAATGTTAATCAGAAGAAGGTTGCCTATGCTATGAAATAGAGTGTGAAGATAGATTCTTTTAACGGCTGGAGTGCTCCTATGTTCAAGAAGTTAGCTGCCTCTGTCTTGCCTCTGAATATACATATAGTTTTGCTTGCGAGAGTTCAGGAGCTTACATCCGAACTGTCCGAACTGTGCAGATTACTTTACCACATATATGATGAACAAAGACAGAAAAAATGGATCTTTATTTTTAAATAGTGGTAGCTAGTGCTACTTAAAATACCTCTGAGACCTGATTCAAGTGTATCCTGATGTTTTTCCATCTATAATTCTGGCATGGGTTGACTGTAGGTTATCTATCTCCTATTAATTTAGAATAAAATGACTTATGCTATACCTTTTATGCATGCCTGTCTTTTCCCTCTAATAAGGCCAAGACTAGCTGGACTTGCTGATATCACTGTATTAGTAAAATCTGCAATAGAGCTGCAATTTGTATCAGCAAAAGACTTCCTTCCACTGTAACTTTCCTGGCTTCCTAAATGAAATATAAAGTCTCCTTCTGTTGGTATAAAAATGTCAGTTAGGATTGTGATTCTTTGAAGTATTATATCAGGAAGGATTTATAGCATAGACCTGGTCTTTTAAATCAAGTGTTTAGCTTGAATATGTAAGATAGGCGCTGCTGAAAAACAGAGTAGATTGAAGGGAACAGTTGCTTTCTGCTTTGAAGTTATAGTTAGGATGGAATTAACAACTGTATTTTCAGGAAAGGAGTCTGTTCTACAGGATTTTTTGACTGAATTTGCACGTCAGGTTGAGGAATCTAGTGTAGGGCAGAAATAAGGAAGGCCTCTCTGAATTTTGAGAAGCATACCTCATATTTAGAAAAAATAACTGGAAAATAGTCCTGTGATTTTTCTCTCCCCAAAGCAAATTGCTCTGTGATTTACTATAAAAATAGCTACTTGACTTTCCTTATCCATTTTATAAAATTGTATGGTAATAGTTTACTTCCACTTTAATATGATGTTTTTTCATACATGGCCAAATTCTGATAGCCTCAGTAATGTGAAATGACAGGTTACTCTGGTTCCATGAGTGCTCCTTCTGGCCGGACTAGGGCATGCTGTGGTGATACCTGGGTCTAAGAGGAAAGATCTAAGACAAAGTTCTGCAACTTACTTTAGTAACACAAGCTTTTACTTCTTACAACCCATGACAGACCTCTGGCTGGATGCAGCAGTAAATAACGGTCACGACCTCAGGAGCAGCTAGAAGAGAACAGAACTAAGCTGACATTTGGAAACTTGAAGCGTATTTTGAAGCTTGCTCAGTATTTTGATACTGTTTGATGAGTTCTAGTATACTGATAGGTAAGCTAGGATGCATACTAGAAATGCAGCATTTTATCTGAGGCAACTATTTCCTCTGCTCTGCTAATTTTGCGGTGATGCTTTTTATAGTTCACAACAGAAGGCAGATCTTGGATAGCATAAAAAGCTCTTTGCTTCTGGGAAAAGTCTTGTTTAAAAAAAAAAGCAGCAGCACATCTTTACAAAAATAGGTTTTTATTCTTACAATAATTTAAAAGAAGATTGTTTTCACCATTTCTGAACAAACAATATTGTAAGAGGAATTGTCAGTAATAGATCCACAGGCACAAGGATTGTCATGGCTGTGTTTCCTGTTGCAGGTGTTAGGTCCCCTTCACATATCTGCATTTTTACAAGCTATCTTTAAATGACAGCAAAAGTATACTTTAGCGTTTGAAGGAGGTAATTACTCAGTGAAGCTTCCTAAGATGAAAAGTCAGAAGGAACAATTCTTCAATCTGTGTTTGCATTGAAAAGATGAATCCTTAATGTTCACGAGCAACATCCAAGCAGAGGGAAGATGGTGAAGCACACAGGTGCCAGAGCTCAGAGCCAGAGACTCTGTGCTGTTCATTGGCTTGGACGTTTTCTGGCTTCCAGGTTATCAATGGCAACACTTAAAAATATTCCCTGAATGGAGAAACACTTCAGTTTGAGTGGACCCACTCTTGGAAGTACTTGTACATGCTTATTGTCACAACGGTTCAAGTAAGTAAAACATCTGAATAAATGCAAGATCAGTCCATTAAACTGCAGCCTGTCCCTGCTTCAATCAAAATAAATTAGTTTTGTTATTAATCAGAATAAGAAAACTCTTAGAATACTGTAACCTTCTCTACATTAAAGAAAGAGCTGCAAAAACATTGCATATTCTTAGGGATTTCTGGAGCCCTAACATAGCTCAGTTTCTAGTATTTAAAGCACTATCTTAACAAAAATGTGTCTGAGCAAGTCTAATATGAATTGCTGTAAATCTCCTTAATGTAGGAAGGCTTTAGATTCAAAGAGCATCTCTTTAATTTTTTTGCGATTGTAGTTTTCATTCATCTGTTTTAAACAAAAATAAAACTTTGCAATTTATCTGTAATATCAAATGATAACAGCTAAAACTTCGAATTTCTGAAATGAAGTAAACTAATCCACCTGGGTACCTATAACATACTTTTTCTGGATCCCAAGTTACGAGGCTATAATGAAGCCATATAAATTATACCACAATACAAAAACTATTCTGGGTCCTAACCCTACACTGGGATTTCATATGGCCTACTAGGCGTTCCCAAGTCCCATAGAAGTTCAGTGAAATTTAGGTGGCCAGCTCCAGTATATTTCATCCTTCATTCCTTGTTTACTTCAGGATACCTAGTGAATATTTTGGAGAGCAGCATTTGAGTATGCTTTGAGACACCTTCACAGAGCCTGATTTTTCATGGGGAATGTACCTAACACTCAAAATCAGAGCTCTCCCTATGACTCAAGCTGAGTTCTCAGAGCTAAGACTTCAGAAATCTTTTTTTTTCCTGACTCTTGCCCTTAAGTAATTTCACTGTCTGAAATACAAAACTTCATCACTGTACTTACATGACTGTACTAAACCTATTAATACATACAACTCAGTCATTTCTAAAACTTTTTCAACTATTTCAAAGTATAGATCATCTCCAAATAAAATACTCTCAATTGTAAGACATACCAAAAAGCTTCTTGTGTGCATCTTCCCCATAATCTTAAATTACAAAAGCCAAAGCAGTGCAAGCTTAGTAGGGGAGAGTCAGTCCATTCTTCCAAGCTGATGCTCCTTCTCCAAAGCTTTATTTTCTTCATTTAACTAAAGGCAAAGTTTTCTGTAAAAACAGCTACATCCATTAATGAAATGAATGAGAACCTTTTTTGTTTGCTATGGAAACAGCAAGATTTAAGTGCATGAGGTGATGTACAGTTAGGCAAAACAATGCATTATCTATTATTACTGCTCATTGGATTGCAGTAGAATACAGAGTTTCACATACCGGTTTCTGGATGTCCATCTCAGAGAACTCAAAAAGTTTCTCTATCATATGATTTAATCCAGCACAAATTTCAGGTTCTCAACTCTGTGATCCACTGCATTCATCTTCTGAGCAAGACTGAGAACTTTGTTTACCTTTTTAGGAAAATAATAGGAAAATTTGGGACACTAAAGAAAATGAAACTAGGTTCATTAGTGTAGCAAAAACTATTGTTTGCATCGACTGCCCTAATTTTTCTCATCCTTTCTTTGCTGACAGTTTACTTCCTATTACATCTCGGTAAGGGTTTGAATCATTTCATCTTCATACTTCATACCCCACACTGCAACTATAAGAAGTAGAAACTTACAGAAAAGCTTTAGAACAATTTTGTTATACCCTTGGATCAGCAACACCCCCATCTTAATTTTAATAGTGTTGTCATTTTAATGATCAGTCAGTAATAAGCAATTATACAGTAATACAGAAAACAAGTGACAGGAGTTTACCTTCAATTACACTATCTGCTGCAGGCATAGTCCCTTTTTTGTTTCCTTTTCTCAATGCTTAGCACAAGAAGCTCCTCACTTCTCACTAGAGGACGTAGGCACTGCTGTGTTGAAATAACTTGCGATGAACACTCAGTTATCAATGGTAATAGCAATGAGATGCTGTTCTATCACTATCCAGTCTAGCTCAAGTGTAGGGCACCAGCCAGACCTAAGGATTGCTGTAGTTAGTGAACATAAAGAAGCACTACTTGACATTCAGATCCTTCCTTGGGATTTTTTGTTTTCTGTGCTCATCAAGGATACCACGTGAACTATCTTAACTTGTTAAAATAGCCTCGACCATTTTGAAGATACTTTAGCAAAACACAGGGCTTTTGACTCTGAATTCTGCAAACAGTGAATCAGCTTATCGATACGTTCTTCACTGGTCCATCTAAAATCAGATGCTTTGAGAATTATGATTTTTATTTTTTTTTCTGGAAGAGAAATTTTGATGCATCTTAAGTCCTAGCATATTCAGTAGACATTATGATCCCTGTATTTGACCTAAAGAATCAGATAGGCAGTAAATATTCATTGAAAGGCACTGCCTGACTTTTTTTTTTTTTTTTTTTTTAAATCTTATTATATTTTCCAAGTCTAATAACACAGGTTTCTTTTCACTACACAGACCTTGCACTTCAAAGCAGTTAGTGTGGAGACATATATGGAATTTCAAACCTGGGTGCTTTCATATTGCTACAAATGGTTTCTTACCATATGAAGTAGTTGTGTAATTCCTCTGAAAATTATAACTTCTTTATTTCACAGTACCTGTTTCTTGTGCCCCCTCTTTCCCTCCCCCCATTTCCATATTTCACTAAATATACCTTCTTCCCTGGGACCAGCCACTGGTACCACCGCACTTGGTATGTTTTAAGTTGAAATATTTCCTACAAAACCAAACCCCTTTTTCTTTTCCCATTCCAATAATCTCCACTGAGAAAAAGGTTCATTACAAAAGTGGCTGAGGATAAAAACAGACAACCAAAAAGCTCAAGTTTTAAGATGTGTCTATGTTCATTGAGATAGCAGTTCAGGAACAATTCAGCCTGAACTACAGCATCCCTGAAGATTGAATTTGTCCTTTTTCAAGGCTAATTCTCTTCATCTTGAACATTATTTGCTAAATATCATGGAAGAAAAACATAATTTTAGCTGTGATTTGTACTTGTAGGTTGACTTTTGACGTAGGACGCTTTGACAAAAGAGAAAATTATGGGGTAATAGAAAAGCAAGCTCTTCAGGATGTTAATCAGAATCAGTCTTCCTGTTAAATGTTTCCTCCCTCAGGTCTTGACAAGGTGATGGCTTTTGGAGGATTGAGGTTCTCAATATCATCTGTGTGCTGTGCCAGATACCATGGCTTCTGTCAATCACTTGTGAGTTTGCCTTGCTTGCTGCAAGCCGTAATAGATGATTATTCTGTCTACTTCAGAGAAACTGGCTCAATGGGCCTTTCTGTTCCTAAGCGTATGTCATCTTCCCGAGATAATTAGATGGTACATATCCTTTCTGACCTTTTGCTTCTGCTAGCCACCATTCTTTATTGCCACTCAGGTCAGAAAACCGAAGTATCCTAACCTTCTGGTACTCCTGAAGACTGAGTTCCTGATCATTTCTTGCTTGAAATGCGTAAACAGCATAGAAGGTCTAAAAAAGGAAAATCACAAAAACCAAAATCTGAATTAAGAAATGTAGCCACATCTTACCCTGTCACTGTGCATTAGTACAAATTCTGTATACAGAACATGTGTGATAATGTATACAAACCAGTATGCAACTACATGGTCTGCAATTGTTAGACAGACTACAATGAAGAGGGCCAAAATAAGAAGTAGAATTGAAGGATCTGGGGAATTCTGCATGGGGAGGAACAAACCAAGCTCCAAGACCTCATCATGCTACTACACTAGTAAGGTTTTCAGCTCACACCAAGTGCCTGTTTCTGTCGCACCAAGCGGCCTTGGACTGGACGGAAAATTTTCCAGCAAGGTTTCCTCAGGGAGGATCACCTTTCCTAAAGCTCCTGTACTCAAATGTGGCACATGAGTTAATTCTGTGCCTTGCTGATCAGTGTTGCCACAGCCAATGGTCAATTGAAATGTCAATGGTAAATTGAAAAATCCCCCAAACTGAGCTATTTTGCAGGTTTCTGCTCCATAGGAGAACCTTGAGGCATTGTACATGGAGTGGGGTAATGCAGTGGTGTGTTTTCTGCGAGACAGGACTGCGATTCACAATTTAACTGATTATCTTTTCCTACCTTGTAGCTATTTAAGAATGGCAAAGAACAGAAGATAACAAATTCCCATGTCATACTGACAGATTAGTGCCAGTATTTTCTGGTGTAAAAGGAAACTATTTAAATTATAAGCAGTATAATTCTAGATTTGTAATAGGAACAAGAAGAAGACAAGCACAGCACGTATCACACTTACATGCTGATCATCCATATCCTGAAAAGCATCAGTCACTGTGCCATTAACTGTGGGATTTTCACAGAAGTGAAGAGATGAGCTGCTGTCACTCTTCTTGTGCCCCGGACTTCTTGTGCTGCTGTCAGTAGAGGGCCGTGAAGAGACAAAGAGGCTGATATTATCAAAATCGTCATCACCAAAGCCGTTTTCTGCTACGTCCTTCTGTGCTTTGGCTGGATTGTAAGGCCTCAGGAAGGAGGAATACACATACCCTTTAAGGACTAGACACCAGAATAAAAAGAGGGAACATAAACAGCGAAATACTGCTAAAACCATTTCAAACCCAACCATTTTATGCAGCTGTCAGTATGACAGAGGCAAGCAGATGGGGCCAGAATGAAAAGAAATCAATATCCCAAAGGGAAGCTGTTATTGGGATGTTTGTGCGGAGAACTTACTTCCTGCATCAACAAGCCATCTGCTTGTACTTCCGAAGGGGTCCTTTTGCTCCACAACAGCCACCAGTTCTCCTTCATGTAAATCAATATCAAATTCCTGTGTGGCATTACACTTGCGCTTAGCTTGGTATAGCAATTCTGTGCTGTATGTAGACAACAGCTTGGACCTGTGGCCTTCTGTTTGACGTGGGGGTTCGAGCTGAAAAGCAAAATAAATTATTCACTGAGAATAATGCTGAGGCCATTTCTAGAGCAACATGGACACCTAAAACCCAGTGTATGCTGCATGTGGCAACTGGCCCTACATTTTTACACACAGATGAAGGAGTTACTTACACAGCTGTAGGTAAACAAATCTCCTTTGCATATGCAGCAAGGACCTGTCCAACTGCTATATTAATAGATGAGCAATAAAGGTCAGATTTTAAAGAAATGCAGGAATTTCACTAATTAAAGACCTCTTAGTCCATCCTCTGCTCTCAAAGAGACGGCGTTTTATATGTGAACTGTCACTTGTTTAATTGTTTTTCCATAGCAATGATCTTTGAATTCCTATGTAATATCACAAAAAAAGCATAATCCAAAAATTGGCTGAGGTGTGCTTGCATAACAACTTGCATGACAAGGCATTAGGCAAAAAAATCAGTGGTACCCAAATGGCCTGCTTTTTGTGTGAAATTACCTCGCTAAATAAGGGCAAGGTGCTATTAACTGCTGGAAGCATATTTACTCAGAGTTTGGTTAGAGGGCAGGCAGGGAGATGCTGTACCTTAGTGTGATATTAACATACCACAGAAGCAAGAGCACGTGTGCCTTACTGATATTAAAAGGAATCCTACAGCTTCCTCAGCTTCTCCTGTACATCTGCACTCAAGTTTCTATTTTACTGTAAACTAGACTCCTAAAAGCTCTAGAAATGTCTGATAAGATTGGGACCCAGGTGGACACAGATTTCCTGGTGGATTTTCTGAAACTGCTGTGGGGTTGTATGTGTGTGTGTATGTGTGTAAACACCAGTATGCATAACCACAGTTGAGGCTGAGGAAAAAAAATGTTCTGAATTAGAAGACTAAGATGCACTGTAAGAGTATTTAACAAAAGAAGTAATCAAAATTTACATATACAACCTTAGACTTAACACGTGCTTAAGGACCTAAGGGTAATCAGAGATAATTTCAAGCGGATTTTCAAGATAATAACATGAAAACAGAGTGAAAAATCTTCAGAAGTTACTGGTCAATGGAACAGCTTCATTCCAACAACCTGATTCAGAGTCCCAGTGAAGAGACCAAGCCCAAAGCTCTAGGAGGCATAAAAATAGATTTGTTTCAAAAGCTATCAAAAGAGGATGCTTCATACACAGTTTGGATGTATGGTACTCACCGGAGAAGGGACAGGTTTCTTTTTTTCTAAGCTCAATTTTCTCTCAATAAAGGTTGCACTGCTGTTTTCTTTTACAAAATTCAGCTTGTGAACCTCCTCCATCAACTGATTCTGCACTTCACAGATGCTTGAGGAAGACAGCTGCAAACACAAAGGTGGGTTAGGTCTCACGAACAAAATGGTAAGGAGATTTGAGAGCGCAGATTTAGTTTAATGGGCTGAATGCTAGGAGTCAGGAAATCTGACAAGTTACTGCTGTTTTCTGCAGAGCCCATAGTGTGCTAAATACGAGCTGGAAGGAAAACAAAGGTCATTGCTTAACGGAAGTTTCTAATAATTGGTATTAGATTTAAAAGACATACTAATCTAAGTTAAATCATTAAAAATATTCTAAACAGTGATGAAAATGAACAGCCTTGTACTTAAGCTACTGAGCCCCCTGCTTTCCGATGCAAACGTGCATCTCAGCAGCTATTAGATTGGCCAATGTGCTGTAAGGCTTGGAGTAGTTTACCCTACAGCTGTGTGTTTGTGCAGCCGGGTGCTGCCACCAGGTTAAAAATCATTGGGCAAGTTGAAGTCTGTCTGTGGCACTGGATAAGTGCTTTTGGTCTTTGCCTAACCCCAAATATGTTTGCTGATGTAAACAGAAAAACGAAAAATAAGGCAATTTTGTAGGCAGAGCCTCACAGAAAAAACGCTCAATGCAACAGCTTTCAAAACATGAAATGGTCAAATTACAGGGATGCAGTTTCTTCATGCAGGAAAAGCCTTCATTTTCCCATTAAACAGCACGGCTCTATGTTTTGATCCTGACCTTGCTTTCTTAATTTTTCAGCTTCCCCTGACTATGAAGTGCTGTGTTCAAGCCTTGATGGAAAGGTATACTCCAGAATTGCCTCACTACAATGTTTTTCCTATCTTAAGTCTTGCTCCAGTTCAGAAGAGTGGATTTAGATGTGTGGAGGGCATTGTGGCAGCTGTGTTTCTTGGGGGACTCAAGTCCTCTAGGCAAAAGTACAGCAAAACTAAAACAAAAATGTAGGATTTTCACAAAAACTAAGAATAATTTCTCAATTTTGATCTTCAGGTAATGATCACAGTGCCCAAAAAAGAGTGGGATGGAGGAACTGATGCCCTTCTGTGCAGGTCAGACAGGTGTCTTTGGTACTTTTGGCTACGTAAGTGAAATGATTTGAACTTTCTAAAAATGCCAACGTAGACAAAGCTATTCCTTACTGCGTAGACATGTCTGCAGGAGCTTCTGCAGCATATTTGGCTTTAAAAGCAACTTGCTTTTCACAGAAATTATTTCACCTAACCTGCTTCTCTCCTGCAGTCATCTGTGACTCTGCAGGTCTAGCAGCAATGGGAGTCTTCATGCAGTTTCTTGCAATTTCTCTTGCTGTGTTTTCTGGGCTACTCGGGGCAGACACTAAGAAACAAAGACAAAAATGCTACCAGCTGCCTCCTTTTTGCCTGAGCGTAATGTTCTTGCCATTACTATCACTGTAGCAGCTGGAACACCTGCATTAGGATCATTCTCAATTGAAAAGTCCAGGCCTGACAAAACTTAAGCTCAGAACTTAACCTTTGCTGAGGTTGCAAGGAAAAAACCAACCCTAAACCTGACCGTGCTTAGCAGAGCAAACAAAATCAGTGTAGCTTGTAGGTGTGTGTCCTACATAACTCTAGCCAAATCATACAGAAAGAAAAAAGACAAATAAAGGCAGAGCTAAACCTGTTTCTAATGTACTTACGGGAACAGGCACCACCACAGCAGAATTTGATTGAAGTGCTGCAGACATAATATTCCTGAGGAGGGTGATGAAGCAATGCAGGCAGTTCAACACAATCTTTTTGGCTGCTCTGTTGAATACCTGAAGTTCTTCCACTAACTGTGCGTTTAGAGCCTCATAGTCTTTCTTTGCTAGGTCCAGCTCTTCTCCTGTTGACTTCTGAAGGTAGCTGTTGTAGTCCAACAACTTGTCATAGCGCTTCTGGATGAGCTTCTGTGGGCCCAAAAACAAGGCTTGTAGTGCTGAGAGAGGAGCCAGAACAAGCTTGTCCAGCTGAGCCATCTGGAAAGGTATAAAACAGACCTGCTTACTACTTTATTCATACAGTTCTTCAGACCCAGTAACAGGTTAAGCCTGATGGCAGCCTATCAAGCAATCTGTTAATTACTCTCCACAAAGCATTGCCTTCAGAAGCAGCTTCAAGCGGGGTCTAGCATGAGTTAGAATCTCCTTCATAACATTGCAAAGGAGAGGTAACAGTTTTGCGGCTTCAAGTGCCTGGCAATGGTAAGGGTTCCTTGGAGCCTGCAGTACTGCCCTTAGTGTGTTACCACCGAGGAAAAACAGCAAGGATGGGTGAAGTGGTCCAACAAAATTGGGATTTCCGTAATTGGAAGGCCCGTGCTAATACACAGTCTAGAGGCAATGAGGTCTTGTTAAATGGCAATCTTGCAGTCTTGAATGCTATCAAAGCTTGCTTGCTTTTTTTTTTCCCCCTGGAAACAGCTGTAACTCAATTCCTGTTTAAGCAAACACAAACAATCACTTGATTTGATTAAATTATGTTATGCTTGTTGGTTTTATCTCTAGTAATCAACAAAATTAGACACCTGGTAAAAAAACAAAGTCTTTCTCAGACTTTTCCATTAGTCTCTAATTGTCTCAAGGGATTAATATTGCATGAAATAAAATTTATTTTTGTAAGTCACTCGTTCAAATACAGCACAGGCTTGTAGTGAGTGAAACTCATCATCATATTAAAGCTCTTGGACATTCTATGTGAATTAAGTTGTTGGGTTGAGTGTGAGAATAAAAGAGCAGCTGTCCCTCTACCCTCCATAACACACCATAGTTGAGGACAGAACCTTTTTAGCACCAGAATTGCTCTCTCAAGGCCAAGATGATGTACACAGGGTAGATAGTTTCTACTTTATTTCCACCTGAAAAACTGGGCTGTGTTTAGTGAACTAATTTTTGACGCGTTAAGAAAACAATTCTTTTTCCAAACTGCTGGACCTTATTTTTGGAAGAGAAAAGGCTATTGTGGACTTCTGCCCTAAAATTTTCCATAAAATATAATGAGAGAGGAAGGTATTCATTACTGACAAATGCACAAAGGAAAAAAAAAAATTAATCTGAGCCTATTGCTGAGATCTCCATTGATAATACCCTTTCAGGAAAACATGTGATGAAACTATGGGTTGTTCAGTGAGAACATCTACTCATCGTGCAATGTCAGGACACAAGATTTTTTTTAAAAAAATTATACATACGATAGAGAATCCTTGCAATCTTGTAAATCCAAGACATAGAAATAAATAGATAAGTAGAAATTAACATGGTTAATAACAATGTCCACAGTTAAAACAAATATGATTTTTCTTTTTTTAATTACATAGACCTTCAGAACAGCTTGGTCAGAAGCCACTAGGAATTACAAATTTTTTTCTGAAAAAAGTTTCCTGTTTCATCTATTGTGGAATTGTTTCTGCTTTTCTTTGATGTTTCTGAATACGGGGCCATCTTCCATGCTGGACACACTCACCACTGCAGTGATAGAGGGGTACTCTTCTGTACTTTATGCACTCATTCATTGTAAAGACATTGAAAATATCTTTCTGATTATGGAGATTAATTTTTGAGATTTTTTTTCAAATGCAGGAACTTCAAAGGAAAGGAAATACAACATCTTACTTCCCTGTCATTATCTGGGAGGATGTGGTCTGTCAAAGATCCTTCTGTTTCTTGGCAAACTCTGTTTTCAGTGTTTTGGAAAGGATTGAATGGCTATATTTTAGTCAGCACAGACCTAGGAAAGTATAAGAAAACCTCCATCTCTGAATTTTTTCAGCTTGAGCAGCCATTTGAAGAAGCAGCCTGTCCCATTTTGAAGAGACATTTTAAGTCTATCTTAGTAGAGCCAGGCATTAGAGTTCATTTGGACCCTGAAAGCAAGAGACTAGATGAAAAACTTTTTTTTTTTTAATTGTCTTTTAATTCCTATGGGCTATATTCAGATTTTTCATGTTTTCCCTATATGAAGGACAGTAACTTACTTGAAAAGGTAATAAAGCTGAGATTTTCACAGATCTATGATTCCAGGAGCTAATAGTTCACAAGCACAACAAAGATCACAAAAGTCACTCTAAAACTGCAAGTGTTGGTAACAAAAGTAGTAGAGCAAAGATCTGCTGGTCTTGTCTGAAGCTCAGGCGAAACGTGCAAATTTAGCACAAAGATTCTGGTTTAAACCCAGGAATTCAGCTTGAAAAGTTTTCTTTAGCTCTTCTAGGGAAAACATAGTGCACTTACACTGAATTTTATCCTATTGCCTGTAGAAACTCAACCAAAAAACCCACTCATCTTTCCCAATGGATTCTTAAGGTTTTTTGCTCTTTTCTGTCCTAGTCTTCCTCACATACACCTGTTTTCTCACACATACAGATAGCTGTGCAACACTGGATATTGCGTAAACTTACAAGGTCTTCACAGAGATTTGCAGTGTTCTGTTTTTTCAAACAGTTGTTGACTCCATCATCTTTGTCTTGCAAGATTTCCTGAAGCCCAATTATATTCTGTGCAGCCAGATGTATAGAATCCTAAATGAGAAGATGGTAGGAGATGAAACTGTATTACAATCTGTTTTAATATACTGCAGTCACTCATGCAGGTGCTGCAATAATACTGATGAAATCAGAAATATTTTCCATCTCTGACACCTGTGCAGTTTCCAGCCATTGTGGGATTGTTTACTGTGATAATATTTTCCTGTGTTTTGTCTATTTTCAGTGTAAACTATTTAAGAATCAAGTTGTTAATGTTCAGCCAAAAAACCCTAATGAATGTCCCACTGGAAGTTAGCTACTCCTGAGCAAGAAGCCATCTCAAGACCCATGCACCCTCAAAGGCCTCTTTTGGAGGACTAAGTAGGACTACAGTGGTGTATTTCACTTACTCTGAATTTTAATCCGAACAAAGTGTGCATCCATTTGGATAAGGAACTGTCAACACCATTCCAGGCAACAACCCTTGTCGGCTGAGCTCACTGGCCTTCCCGTTTGCTGAACTAAACAAGGTGCGTTTGCGATAAGCTCTGGCCAGCTGGCTATTGATCTTACCTACCTCTCAGACAACCTTCATGTCCAGGTTGGGCACACTTACACTTTGAAGGGCCTCATGCCATCTACAAAGTTGGCAAGCTTTCCATGAGAGGGAAAAGTTGACAATTTACAAGCCAACCCACGTCTTGGGAGAGGAGAATTAAAGCAAAGATGCTCGCAGCACTTGAGCACTCCGTACATCTAATGCTAGCCCTCAACACAACCCAGCAACAGGATAAAGGAAGGAGTCCTCACATCCAAAATATGTATTTTAGGACATCTTAATTCATGTGGCTGCAACTCAGTTCTTCCATTTTTCATGAGAAGCCGTTGGTGCTCCACTGCAGCAGATGTGCATGACCCATATGACGGCTTCACACAGTGATTGCAAGTCATGACTGTGCCACCAGACAGCACCTTCTTTTCTGCACTGCACCCACGGGTCTCCATAGAGCCTGCTTGTGTAAGGGGAAAAATGCTTAAGTGTGGGCTCCAAAATTTCTTTGCCGTGGGATCAGTAATGCAGCAGCAGCACAGCTCATTTATTTAATACTGTCATGTAGGCAGGCCTGCTTATAAATAATTTGTTGTTGCCTAAGCAGTGGCAGAAATGTGTGTTAAACTGGCTATGAATGTGGTTTGTGGACACAGATTTCAAAAAGGCCTGTACCCACCTGTAGATGTTGCGAGGAGAGTGAAGTGTTCTTCACACACAATTTCACAGTCTTCTCTAAACTTCGAAACAACTTTTCTTCCTTATTAAAAGTTTGATCTTTCACCTATAATAGATGTTTGCACTGTTATTTTGGCAGTCCGAAAGAGCCTGGCTAATGAAAGAAACATCCAGAGAGCTGCTGGAAAAATCCCAAACCTTCCCTGAACTCCTCCCTTTGAAAACAGAACAGATCGGCCCCTAATTCTCCCAAGCTCCCATTTCAATCCAAGAAAAGTCAAAGGCACGGG
Source organism: Astur gentilis (assembly GCF_929443795.1). Taxonomy (NCBI): domain Eukaryota; kingdom Metazoa; phylum Chordata; class Aves; order Accipitriformes; family Accipitridae; genus Astur; species Astur gentilis. The sequence goes on from NC_064891.1 coordinate 33,659,914, forward strand.
GCAACATGACAGAGAATTTAATTTTTAATCCTTGTAGAAGCAGGGAGTTGCTTTTTTAGAAGCACACCTACGTGTGCCAACAAAACTCTTCATTTTTCTGTATGTTTTTGCTCCATTTGAGGAAATTCACAGTGGTGAAAACTGTAAGATATTTTTATGTCACGGCCTTGGTGCTTATTTGTGGGTGATGGGGAGATTTCCCCCAGGCAGGCTGTAGGTGGAGCTGTTACCTCTAGAGCAATGCCAGCTCTTCAGCTAGGAAACCTCAGCAGCTGGAAACAGCCTTGTACTAATTTTTTATGCTAGCTGAAAAAAAAAAACGAAAATAGGTTTATTTCTGCCTACTTTTTATTTGAGGAATTTGAGAAATCTCAAGTCTCGTTTTCAGTGGTCTTGCTGTAAGGGTCACAGAGTGTTTTAGAGAGGTGAATTGGGAACTTTCTTAGTCTAATTAAGCAGGAGAGAGGCATGAATCTTTAACAGATGTATCCTGATTGTAAAAAGATTCTCAAATGTTTTAAGCTTAATTAAAAAATAAAACAAAAAAAACCAGAAACCAGAAGCTTCTAAAGAAAAAAACCCAACAAACTCCACATCTCCTCTTAATCAGATTTAATTCCCTGGTTTTCTCTGATTTTATAGCCTTGCTGGTATCCCATTCTGAATACAAAAATTTCCACTGTACAAATAAATGAACAGAAAAAATAAATGTGGATAGTTTGCATCAGAGAAAGGGGGAAACCACTGATAAAAAAAAAACGAAACAGGAAAAAACGGCACGTATCTTGTAAAGTCACATCTAGAAACGCAAGTGACCTTATATAATCAGCCATCTCATGCAGTGAAGTGCACTGGATATCATTTTCAAGGTCAGCTGTAATTGATTTGCTTTCAGATTTAGATTTAAGCTTTCCTGAAAATGTTTATCCTGATAGGTTTTGAATTACAACCTCAAAATTATCAAGGAGTGTTTGATTTTTGGCCACCCAACACCCATCTGACTTATCACGGGGTTCTTTGCTTCTAGTAGATTTGACAGTGCCAGGGCCTTATGCCTGTAGAGGTAAACCCCATGGCCTTTCCTAATCAGAAGTATTGCTCATCTTCCTTGGTGGGTTCTGAACCTGAACATTATGATGCAGAGCAAGATGGCCTGAACACGTTCTCAGCACCGACAATAACTATTGCCAGTCTATCCACAAAACGCTGATCTCAGGCTGAGTTTCACGAAACTACCAGTTGCTTCCTCTCTGCTGAAGATTAGAAGTTTGAGAAACTCTTAGATAAAAAAGGAAAAGGTGGAGAACACATTACGTTATTTTCTGTTTCAATCACAAAGATCTTTCCTGTCTTCTGCGACGGTCAGAAAATGACTTTATAAATGGTGCAGAAAAAAAGCAACAACACAAACCCCATCTCCAACATGTTCTACAAAATGTCCAGTGCAAAAGCAGAACTGAAACTGTCAATGCAAATCTGCAGTTGGATCAGTAAGTACCTGCGGTTCTCCCCCCGTCAGTATTTTCAGATGGCTGGTGACCCTCTTGGATTTCTTGCTAATGGAGTGGATATTCAGCCGGGAAAACTTTTCTTTAAGGGTTTCATCATCGTCATTCCTCTTATACTTCAGCACTGCAGACAGAGAATTTCATAACACAAATAATCTGTATTCACAGGGCTTTTCACAGGGGTGGGCACACAAATATGAAACCATTTGAGAGCAGACATTTTGATGTCACTTGTAATCTTGTGTGAAAATGCTTGAGATGATGAAAACCCTGTTATCAATGCGAGCCTTGGGAATAGCGAAGTTAGGGCTTCAACATGGCAAGTCTATAAGAAATACTCCTATTATGGCATCTTAATTATTATCCGTGTTTGCAACTGCATTATGGACAATGAACACAGATATAACATGAATTCTTTCATCGTTTTCATATTTCTGGAGTTACCAGTCAGATAACAGAGCTGGCTGAGCACAAGTGACATTAAGGCATCCGTTACCTTCTTGAAACCCAGCATATTACACTACTTGGGTAGCACCAGCCAAAACTGTTGTAGTGATATGACTGGAGTTGAAACCTCTCTTGTAATGGCCAGCCCAAACCTATGAAGGCAGATGAACATACTGTGCCTTTTTCTTACCTAAATCTTTCCTCCTTTTAAGTTCATTGATGTTCACATTAATGTTTTTCATAGCAAAAAGGGCATCTTGTAGCGCCTTGTGGTCAGGGTGAGAAGCAGGAGTTGAATTCAAGAGTTCACAGAGTAACAAGGGATATTTCATCACCCGTTGCACTGGTTTGATCATCAGGGATCCCATATCCATTAGATTTGGCTTTCCTCTATAATTTACAAAAAAAAAAAAATTGTCACATGAGAAACTCCTTGAAGACAAAAACTTTGTATTATTTCTGTCTAGTCATTGAAGCTGCTGCCTTTTATATCCTTTAGTTGAGCTTTCAACTACAGAAAATATCAAAACCAGAGCAGTGCTTTGCACTGAGTCATAGAAGAGCAATTACCACTTAACTCAAAAAATAAGATACATCTGTCAGGGAACGGGGGCCGTTGTAAACAAAACCCTCCTCTCGCCCCCTCAGTGAGAAACACACCCCAGGTCTGAGTTTTTCTGTATTTTCAGTGACCTTCCAGACTATTGCTTAGACATTACCTCTGAAACCGTCCCACTCAGTCTGGGGGTGCGTGTGGTACAACTTACACACCGCGACACCCAGGAAGGGAGATGTAGGTGGAAGAACAAATAACAGAAAGTTTGAGAAGCGCCTGTGAGCAGGGCTATTACCTCCTGCTCCGGCCCCTCAGGCTTCAAATGGCAACATCTCCCTTCTGCGTGGAACCGGGATGCCCGTTCACCGCTGCATCCCTGCTCACAACGTCTCTCAACTTGCCACGCTGACCCTCAAGCTTTACTGCCTTCTACCTGCGTTTTTCCTTTGCTGGCGGCCAGGAGATTATTTCTAACGATGCCTGAGCTTCCGAAGGGTACCAGATCTGGCCCCTGGAAACGCTGAACATACAGAATGTTCACCCAGGCTTGATCCAACCTGCTGGAAGTCAATTTACACAAAAGCAAAGCAGGCAGTTGCCTACGGTGGCAGAAGGACAAGGGTAGGAAAGTCACAGCTTCCAGCACTGGCACAGGGACGTCCTGCGGCTCCAGGCTCAATCCCTGCCGGCTCGGCAGGGGCAGAGAGCGGCTTCCCCCTGCACGTGAGCGGCTCAGGCCATCGAGGCCACCCGACTGAGCTCTCTGGCCCCCACGCAAGGGAGTTAGCAGCCAGCTGAATTCATGCTTCCAGCCCTACTCCGGAGAAATGCCTTTGCTCACACTCTCTGGGCTCAGAGGGGAGAGGCTGTGCCGTTTGCAGGTCATCACAACAGCCTGGAAGAAAACAGGGAAGGGCCGGACCGAGCCACGCGTGCCTTCATTACCTTCCACATGGCTGGTAGAAACGTCTCCAGGGGTCTCCCTGGAGTAGGTGACACCAGGTGGCCAAGCTCTAGGGCCAGGGCCAGCCACTGCTGAGGGTCCAGCAGCAGGACAGACGTGTCCGTTGTGTCTCCTCGTTACAGCGCGCTCCTGAGCAAACCAGGCAACGCTCCAGCACCAGCGCCGGCACCAGCTCCCTGCGGCTCACAGACCTCCCCTTTGAAAGCGAGCGTGAGCTGTTGGCAGCAGTGTGAAGGGCAGTAAAGCAGAGCAAGCTTTCCATTTGCATGCCCCCAAAAGGCTGCTTTGGAGGGGAGAAGGTTGTTTGACATTAACTGTGCAAGAGTTAATGCTAGGCAAAGAAGGATCTCTGCATATGGAAAGATGGAATAACACGACGTAGACGGAAAGTACAAAAAACAGGGAACAGCCACTTGGTTTTGCAGGCTGACATCTATTGTTTTGTGCAGCAGAAAGAGTAAAAGAGAAAAGAAAAAAAAGCTTTCATTCCCACTTTTATATGTATAAAAAGTACAAGAGCCAATCCCTACTGCTGACTAATTAACTAACAATTTGAATGCCTTTGAGAAGAGACATCTGCATATTTAAACCATCTCTCTCGCACAGGCATTATCTGTAAAAAAGTTCTGCATGAAAAAAATTAACAGTAGATGTCTTTTAAGGCTTCTTGATGTCCCCAAACCTTCTCATCATTTCAATACCCCTCATTTCCCCTGTATCCTACATTAAATATAGAGAGCTATTTTCCCTTCTTTCAGCTTCTGGCAGCAATAATGAAAAAAAAAAACCAACTTAAATTGTTATTGTTTTCTCTGAAAAGCCCCATGAATGCAAATCTATAAAAGCTGCCTCATGAATGGAAAAATCTTCAAGTGTCTTCTCTTTATATAGTTGCACTTTGGACAGCTGCCCAAGTGATAAACAGCCCTCTGTTCGCGTATCTGCATGACACAGTCTTGCAATATGGTTCGAGAGATAGTAGGTTTGTTATAAGATAATGACTCCCTGGGGCACTAAATGCCACAAAGTTCAACTCATCTAATTCTCCGCAGCAAGATTGGCTGATGATAGCCACTCTCCCTGGACGAGGCCCGTTTGCAATGCGCCCCGTTAGGACGCACCCGGCCGCCGGGCAGGACACGGCCTTGCCACGCGACCGAAACAGGCGAGTAATGGCTTATGACATCTATTGTGCAGAAAATTAAGTTGATAATTCATTTGTGATGCTACTTCAGCCTTCCCTCCCATGTTATTGTGAATTTAGCAAGTATTCTAGGTCATATGTAGCTGTACTAATCTCATCACAAATTATTACTGTAGCTCTGCAGTAAATGCAGCTGGCTTAACTGCAGTGAGCTTCACAGCTTACCCTTCCTCCCTCCTCCAAAAAAACCAAAGTCACACATGCCGAAAGATTCCCGCCTGTTTAAAAACCACATGGTGGTGAGCTGTGCAAAGACAGGTGGTTCAGGATTCAGCTTCATTTGCTCTCATTACCCAGCAACTAGGTCCAGTGGCAAACACGATAGCCAGTATGGTACAGCAGGGCTGAAGCCGGTGTCGTATCCAGCTTGGCAATTTTGAAATGGCGTGCAGGCATCATAGGCTGCAGCGTGACTTAAAGTCACAGGCTTCAAGGTTTACTGTGCACGAGTTCATTTTGGTACAAGACGTGTAGGGCAAATAATTCACTGTGCCGTAAGACTCTCATGCAAACCCAGGGAATTCACTGAGGCTGCACAGTTGTTAAGCCAAGCAGAATTTAACCTATCGAGCTGCTAGCAAAGGGCAGCACTGCCTGGTATTTATGTAATTGTTTTCTTGATCATGCTCGAATGAGAAGCAATCTGAGAGCAGCAACATCACAGACCGTTTGGGGTGAGTTACGCTGTATTTTCCAGTTCAACTTTAACCAGATTTTTGGGCACGGTCCTGCCCAAGGGCTGCTGAGACTCTGCAACCTCTAAGCTGAGTTGCAGGTGATGGCATTTCTGAGTGCCCTGCCAGTCAGTGGGGAAGGCAAACACCACGACACCGTGCGAGGTAGCCAAGCTCAGGGAGGGTCCCGCAGCTAAACCTGGCTCACTGCACTCTGCACAGCTTTGTAAGAGCCAGTTTAATCTCAGAAAGTAAGTTGTATCCTACACTCCACTGGAAACTGTTTGAAGGAGAAAACTAGGCATTCATTTCTGATAGGGTTATGCAAGGCAAAGCAGCCAGTCTTGCGCTATTTCTATATGCGTTGCTGTCTCACATGATCTTGATATATCTCTCTGGATGTTTTGTTCCTTTTGGAGGCCTGCTCCTTGGGAGGCAGGAATATACAAGAATGTCCCTTATCAAACCAAAATGCAGAAAAACTATTTCCTGTCATAGACTAAAGCTTGAAAACCCCAACTGTAGAATTTCAACATGCAAAACCTTCAAAGTGAATTTTACACTGATCTTACTTATGATGTGCAATTGACTGACTGATTAACAAATCCTCTGACTTTACAGGTGTTCCTCTCCTACCAACATAGAGCACACTTGCTCCTCTTTTCTCTCTTTACATTTCTGTCAGGGGTTGTAGTCATTTTCTTCAGTTCATTTAACCCCTCCTCTGACCTCTCCCTGCAGGTAACTTCAGGAGACGCTGCATGTCAATGATCCCAGCCTGCTGGATGTCCAGAAACTACAGCTGTGATAAACCTTCCTTTATAGCTTTTCAAAGATGTCGCACTTGGCACAGAAGTCCCTTAACCACAAGTTATTGGTGGCTGGGTGAGTATTCTGGCAAAGCGTTGCAAAGAGTTTGTTCTTTTCTGATGTTCTTCCAGCCTCCATCAGAGGGAAAATCCTAAGGTGGACTTCTCATATAGGGCTATCGAAGGGGTTGTCACCTTAGAAATAGCTTTACCTGTGAACCTAATGTGTATTGTAACAGGTCTGCAGAGGCCTATGCAAAATGGTTTCCGAGCGTCTGGATTTCAAAGACTGACACTATGTTGTTGACCTTGAGGACCTCAGAGGTCTCAAAGCACATTTATAAGACAGTGAGGTGATAATAAAGGACTCTGAATGAATTGGCAACCAAATTAAGTAGCTTCATAAAACACAAACTTTGAAAGATACTGCAAAGCTAGTGGAGTGGTAATTAGAAAGCTAGACAGGCTTAGGGAAATTAAAACTGAGAGTCTTTATCACATATGTCCTGGAAAAATCTATGGGTTATACCGACACAAAAGGCTTGTGTTCTTAAAATTTCCACATGTACAGTTTTAAGCATACTGAAGATAAATTAAAGATACTTTAAAGATTATTTTACATTTAAGAAAGGCATAATACTTACTCTTCCTCATATATCTTTCTGCAAAAGAGAAGAAAACAAAACACATATTAGATTCTTCCTAAAAGGATTTATACAGATCAGGAGCCAGATTCTCAGATACACTTCAGTGACACAGAGCAGCCGTAACTGGCCAGTTAACTTAGGTTTATGTCTGCTATGTGTCAACAGAACTGCAAAACAGCCAGAGGGTACCAGTGAATCTGGCCCTATATCTTTTTGAAAGGACAGCCCCAAATGAGAAAGGATTGTCAGAAACCTGGCTTTGGCTGTAAGACCCAGCCTTGTCCTAACACTGTTAGAGAAGGAAATTTGGGTCAGTGCGCTAACAGCGGTAAGTAACACCGAGTCCTTAATACAAAAAGTAAAATTTAACATCATTCTTACACTTTACATACATTCCCATCTACTCTCCTTAAATAGAAGTGTATTTCTCAATGAGAAAGAATACATTTCAGGCTTTTAGGATATAGAATCAATGAAGCTGTTAAGTTTTTTGTAGGCTACACATCAACTGAAACCTCTTCAGAGTAGGATGGTGTTGATACATATACTGAAAGCAGCAGGGACGTACAGTTGTAGTTTGGAAACGTGCAAACATGCACATAGAATATTTTCCTTATGGTATGAATTCACTCAAATGCAAGGGAACCAAAATGTCGTTCCATCTGTGCGTTAGGCTTTCCTGACATCACATTGTCAGCCACTGCTTTTTGACTGCTTGCACTCTTATGCCCTTACCCACTGGTGCCTAACTGAGCATCTGGAAGCTGCTGCTTTCATTGCTTCTGCACTGTCAGCACTTTGCGTGCTTATGACGTCCCTCTGCCCCTGTATTAGTTGACCAAGCTACTTCAGGCTGAAAGCAGAGCAGGTAGTTGCCAGCATCTTTTCATTTTTACCAGCTGCATTTCTTTGGCTAAGCTAGCAAACAACATCCCCAGTTTGCATAATCGCTGCTGAAACACGGGACTCTACAGAATTTGGATTTGCACATGTCTCCAAGGCAGACACCTACATTTTGGGATGGAATTTCTCCTCTTCAGTCAACAGGAGGAATAGGAATCTCAGCATGCCTAATTAAATCTGATTTGTCTGTACAGATGTGCAGAGTGCCACTTTCAAATTGCTCCTGATAACAGAAGTTGTTTTTCACATGGCAGATATTACTCAGCTGAGGAACTGAAGCCCCTAGTAAACGTTAGCCCATTTTAATTTCTTTAAAAAGGGAACAATATTCTTTCCAAGGATAAAAAGAATTATTTAAGAGTAAACATTTCTCAAGAATAGTCGTCACCAGCCCCCGCATTTATGTCTCACAACGGAAAACAGCCTATAACTTCTTTGGTAAAAATGCTGCATAATTTTCTTCCTCGTGCAAGTATTCTCCAATCAGTTCAATCACAGGTTTAGGTGACCACAGCTCTGCATTTCAGTGTGCACTTTCAGGTCTTAATATTTGAATCGGCTGCAATCTTTAGGCACCAGGAAAAACCACAATATAGTATACATGCACCAGTGCCTTTCTCGTTGGTTCCTGTTTAAAGGCTAATCAGGAAAGAACAAGACAAAACAAGGCTTCATTGTGAGGAAGGCTTTGTCACTTCCTGCTAGCAAAGGCTACAATGGCTCAGCACAAAATATCCTTTCTCTTCACAAATCCCAGCTGTGATGTCGGAACAGGAGCTCCTCTTGCTGGCTCTGGAATTCAAGTGGCAGCATCCACCCTAGCATGTACACGGATGCTATCTTTTATCTCTGTTTCCTTCCATGTCCCTTTGCCTCAGCAGCAGGGATGAATGAATGACAGGAGCAGCTTCTCTTGATTAGCCAGAAAAGAATATTGTAGGCATCAGCAACTAAAACAACCCCTTAGGGGAGATACCTGGCCATCCATGAGCCTGAAAGCCTGAGTTTATATGAAAATCTATTTCTTTCAACTTCCAGGGTAGCTAAAACCTAAGTACGCTGCACATATACTTTGTTATGTATTTAATAACTGGACATGTTGCACAAAATAAGCCTTATTTTCAACATAACCTGTCTTCAGATTGAATGTTTTTCTTCTGATGTGTGTAATATTTTCCTGCACCACTCTTCCCAGATTTCACTTGGACATACTTCCCATCTCCTAAGTCTTAACGCATCTCTGCAGACTGATCACTAACTGGGGTGTGGTTGAAATATCTGTTGCTGATGTGCACTCCACGATTTGTGTTAGCTTTACATCTCTCCTACAAGCATGCAGCATGGGCCTTTCCTGGAGCCGGAGCTAGACCTCTGATCTGAGAGACCGTGGTGCGTTCCCTCCTGACAACTCTGTCTGATGGTTTCGGGAAAGTGAGGGGGCAAGGGGGATTTATGGGTGGAAGAGAAGCACTCTCCATGGAGTGGATGAGCCGGTTCCTGCGAATGGCTGCAGCAGGAAGCTGCGCTGGAGGAAAGTTGGATCCGTTATTCTGCGGCATTCCCAGTTCTCGACACATTTCCCCAAGGGGCTGGCACTGGAGCCGACGGCACAAAGCACGTGCCAGTGGTGGGACCTGGCAGCTTGCTCCAATGCTGCTCACTCTCAAATACTCCCGTCATGAGAGGTCCGGCACCCCACAGCCGCTCCAGATCCCTGGGGCCTTGCAACAGGGGTCCAGAAACACCGGTGTGCGTGAACAGCTCTGTTACAGGCTATTTTAATTCAAGCAATACAATTGCTGAAGACGGGGACAGCATGTTTCCTGGGAGTTGGGCGAGGTGTTCCCCATAGCCCATGATATGATGCAGCATTTTTTTCGCCATTATGGGGCACTAAAGCTAAGGGAAGAGCAACCTTTCTTGCGCTATTTTTGGCCATCTTGGAGAGAAAGAAATCTAATCATGGCCCCTGGCTTGTCATCTTTTCATGAAAGCAGCATAAGCCAGAGCTCCCAGCAAGCTTCATAAAACTCTGGATTTACAGGGGACCTTTCATCTACATCCATTTAAAATGTTCCCTGCCAGGCAACTGACTATGGACGGAAATCATCATTTGAAAAGATCTTACTTTAAGGACTGTACACAGTGTCTTAAATGCTGCTTCAGTTCTTCATCCTTTTCATAGGATTCCAGCATGGTGTGTGCATCATCATGGCGATAGCAGTAGATTTTATATGTGTCTTCTAGTGGGCCTTTAATCTGCAAGAACACTTCCCCTGTTAAGGAGAAAAACAAAGCGTGTCAAGCCAGACAACAGCATCTCAGAAGGAGTTTTATTATTCCACCACATTAGCCGTGAGCTAAAAAGGCTGGCTTCCACTTTACTTCCCTTAGAAACGATCTTGCGTGTTTATGTGCATTATTTATTACATGTATTTCTCAGCTGCTCATCTTTGTCACAGCCAGGCACCATTATATCAGTGTTAATGCACAAAAATTCCCTCAGGAAAAGGCATGAAATCTCTACACCTCGCACCCCTTCATACACAACCCCCTAATTCACTGCCCCAGCTTAACGTCCCTTCAGTGGAAACCACACTGGAGAGCTTAACGGTTCAGGGGAGACCATTTTTGTGCCTGTGGGCTGGCAGGAGGGGTGAATGTAAGCCTGATAATTTTCCTTTTGACTTTTTTTTCAACTGAATATGAACTTAAATGGGTTATAACAGGAATAATGACTCTATCTCCCATTAGCCATTTCACTTTTATCTATTTTGCAAAATCCTGAAATGGCAATTGTTATGGTCTAGAACAGAGATTTTTCTTCACGTGACAGAGGAACAACCTCCACCCCTCCCCTAATTAAATAAAACCACTGTGGATTACAGCCATTTTTATGTAGTATCTAGGTTTATATGCAACTGAAGGGGGAAAACGTTTCCATTTGAGTCCTCCACACCACCGTTTTCCCCCAAAGAACAGCTGGGAATTTTAGAAGCACTGAAGTAGTCCTGCACGCATTTCCCATTTAATTCTGGTGCCTAATTCTCTCAGCCTGAAACTCCTGTAAGAGTATATGTAAGAAATATTATCTGAGCGGAGAAGGCATGCTTCATCTCTTCTGCTGAGACATTCATTCGGTTCTTACAGCCGTACGTAGCAGCACCCTGATCAGCATCCTTGGAAATGCATGTCATAAACAACAGCAATGGTGAAAACTCCCGTCTCGGGCATTTACTGAAAATTACATCTATGTGGCAACCAGTCCAGTGTTTTATAAACATTCCTGTTGAGTTATAGCAATGATTATTAAAGTTAAAAGCCAAACGCCACATTAATTGGGAGCTCTCTATTTATTCACGGAGTGAGCGCCAGGCTGTCAGGCATCCTGCATGTTTCATCCTGACCAGAGTGGGCTGTTTCATAATACATTGCACTGAACTGCTCCGTCTTAAAGTGAAAAATGATTCAGTTACCACAGTAACACAGCTCTGGGTTTTTTCCCCTAACAGCGAAGGTTAACTGGGCTGTCTAATGCATGTTGGTTTCAAGGTGTGAATAAGGGAACAACAATGATGGAGCTAAGACCGCAAGAGTTGATTTTAGTCACTGTAAGGCCACAGTCAGAAAAGCACCAGCATCCTCTAGTTAAATGCTCTTCAGCTGTCTGTCTTCTCTGTCTTGTGCTTAATGCTAATGCTGATGGCTACCAATGCACATTACATCCTGACTTTCCCCATGAACTCTCTACACAGGCCTTTATTAGCCAACGGTGTAAGGGGAAACCTTAACAAGCTTTCTCTTGATCTTGCTCCCTTGGTACCTGATTCTCGGAGATGCTGAGCTCTCACAGTTTCCACTAACTTTAAGCAGAGCTCCAAGTACTTAGCGTGGCCTGTACTATGCTAAGCCCTCAAGTGAGGTTATGTTTTCAGTAGCAAAAATACAAGCTGTAGACTTACAGCTCATTTCAGCATATACTAGAGGCTGGAAATTATCATTCTCTTCTCCAGAATGAAAGAGATGAGCGAGATCTGTTCACTGATGTATTGTGCCACAATGACAGATACTTTCATTGATGCTCAGTGATGAGAAAAATTATGTGCTGATTTCACAGATAGGGCCTTTTAAAAGCAGATGGATTTCTTAAGCCTAAAGCCCTTCTTGGCTCTGAGCCATATGGACCGAATCAGATGAGCTTTGGGCATATCACTGTGGGAGCTTGCTTTATGGACCAAAACCACATTGTATTTGGGCACAGCTTTTAAAACACGGAGTCTTTTGCGCACTCTGACTGATGCAAATCTGCATCATGTCTCTTCTTAAGTGTGCTGGTCACAAGTCTCAAAGAGAAAATCCTAGGAGGAAGGCTTGAGCAACAGAAACAGTTTCTTCCTGGGGCTTTCAGCAGCGCTTCCCATATGGACAGTAGTGGGAAAGGGAAGAAGAAGGGCTCTTATAGCTAAAGCCAGGCTAAGGATACTAAGTCTTCATTTTCGTCTGTATACAGTATCCAGAACGAACAGAGAGGAGAGAAAATACAGGAGAGAGAACTAGAAAGGGTACTCAACCTCAGTGGCGTTTAGCATCAGAAGACCAAGCACCACAAAAGGTCCGTCTACAATAGCATTTTAGCTCAGATTAGGAGAGGACTTTTGAAGCCAGTCTCTCAATATTCCTCATCTCCCATGCCTTGGCTGTGTGGTGGAGCCGTCACAGACACACAAACCGGATCCCTTTGAGGATGGTAATTACCAGAAGATGCACTCCGAGGGCACATCTTATGCTGTCCAACCATAAAGGGCATCTCTCAATCCACAGAAGCAGGCTGCAGCCAATCTGAAGTAAAACCTCTTGAAATGTGTGGTATTGATACCAGGACCTTATCAGCAACTGTTTCACTCTACAAGTCTGCTCCTATTGGACATCACTACTCGTCAATGTGGACATAGCATAAGGTGTGGAGAACATATACTAAAATACAATATGAATATGAGCAACCACATTGTTTTGTTTTCACACCAGTGAATCAGCAGTTCTCCTCAACCTCACCATGACTGGGTTGCCTTCCAAAGTAAGATATTTCAATGCAAGATGCCTACATACCATAAACAAGACAGAATATGATGGGGGTGTTAAACATTCTCAGCCCACTTTTTCTATAGGCTGGCTTTAACAACTTTTACACTGATTATGAAGATCCTGAAAACAAAATTATCACCTTGATATACTTTTAGAAGATGGCAAACTTACTAATTTATTGCTTACGGTGATGCAATTATTCTCCCTGCTTTTGTCTCAGCCTTTGGAAGAACATCTCACACCTTACTTGCCATCTTTTTCCCTGCCATAAGTTAGCCAACTCTGTGATCCACAGTCCCATACATTTTCATGGTTCTTTGTCTGAGTCTGGAGAAATACACCCTAATAGATGGACGAAATTGTTTGTCTTTACTTCCGCATGTGGCAGGGAACTAAAAGGAAGATTCTCTTGGCTGTGAGAAAGGCACTTCCTGCTAGAATAGAACATTGCTTATTAAGGGTATGACTCATCATGATGCACTTTTATTGAAATACCGCCAAACAACACAGTTGCATCAAACTACGTTAAGCTGTTGCCTTGGCAAAACAGATTGAGACGTGCTAGGATTAATACTTTTCCCAAACCTCATATGTTTTAATATCATGTTTCTTAGTCAAAAGGCAACCAATAATTTTTTATCCCATTATTTGTGAGAAGAGGGGTCCTTTCAATAGCATGTTACCTGTGGTATGTGGTCAGTTTAGGGAAGAAAGAACCTCCCTGACCTCTGAATCATGGCTGGAAGTTTTTTAAACTGAACTGGCTGACTTTGCACTGAAGCAAATTAAGAATTCTCACCTGATCCCTTAAGGTGGATCACCTACTGCCTCTGCACTGAAAAAGCAGTTACAGGAGAGCTGATGAGTAGTAACTTCTTAAACTTCTCCAGCTGTGCCAGAATGTCAAGTGAATAGATCGTAGCCTTAATATTCATGGCCTGACCTGCAGAATGTGTGACTGTCGTGACGTATCCAGCACCAACCCGTTTGCTGGAAACACCCATGATCCTTACAGACATTCCTGCACAGATTCCCACAAACTTCCTATCATTTACAGCTTCCTTGCCTTTACTGACCACGTCCCTGTTAAGCACACCTGTTAACCACCTCTTACATGAATTATATCGCCAGTAGATACATGTTTACAATGTTTGGGAGGGGTGGGGTAGTGATGTGTTTATTATTACAATCATTTTTAATGCTTTTCTCGAATGGCACAATTATGAGTATGCAATATAAGAGTTGGTGTAAGCGTGAGCAGAGTTAGGTAGGCAATATCAAAGTAGATGAAAAGGATATTATCAGGATGTGGCATAACTCAGTGCTGCAGTTTTTACTCATGCTAAAGTCACTCTCTTCTTCCTTCCTCCCCCTCAACATCCAGATGGATGGAAAAAGAGCATCATGATCATATGAGTAGAGTAGAGCAACTGGAGAGGTTTCACATGTCATTTTTCCTGTGTCATTATGGACAGCTTGTAGCGTGTTAGCCTCTGAGAGTGGTACTAGTTAAGTCTGATGAGGGTAAAGGACAGGAGAGTGTTATGTTTATTCTTTCACGTAGCTTTGTAGAACTCAAGAGGACAGTAAACATACCGATTATTTGCATGGGTGGTTCCACATCTGTCGTGGCTTCTTCCAACAGTGACAGCAGTTTGGCTGATACTTGATGGACCAATTCAATGTTGCTAAACAAGCCATCCACGTCAAAGCGAGCAATCTAATGGAATACAAATATTAAGCAGCTACTGACGAAGGATAAAGAAGGACATTGTGTATTACAGACCTTCTTTTGCTATGGCCTGGGTGTTCAACACTCCAGGAAGCACCACTTCTGCAAAACCTCCTATAAACATCCTCCTTGTGACTTCAAGGACATGTATACAGTTTTCAGATTAGTATAATATGATTGACGCAGTTAACAAAGGGAATGTTATCAAGTTCTTTTAACCTTATTTTGAACTATTCCTAATCTGAAAGTGTTTAGCTAGGAAGGAAATAAATATTATCATCTGAATAAAGAAAAGATCCGTAGCTGGCTTTAAAATGTTTGTTTACTTTCCTACTGAGGAAAAGAATATTTGACAGTGGATTTGATTCCCTAATTACCAGTTGCTAACAGAGGCCACTACAAAAACTCAGACCTTGGTGCTTTGGTGCCAGCTACCAGGTACAAAGACTTCTAGATGGTGGTACCATTTGAAGCTAGTTGTCCTGTAAATCCAAAAATACAATCAAGATCATATAATTTCCACTAAAACAAACACATTTACAATTCTGGGTATTAATATAACTTAAAGAGCTTCCCACAGAGCCTGGGCGCACAACATTGACTTCAGTGAACCTCACCAGTTTATACCAACAGAAAATTTGGTTCCGTGTCCCTACTCATTTTAGACCAAGTAAAAAATTTCCAGGACACATACTTTTCCTGCAGTAGTTATTAATTTCCTTGCACAGCAGGGCAATAGTTAACATTCCAGGACAATTGGCGATAGCCAGTGGTAATGTGGTAATACTGAGAACAAAGGCAAGATTTTAACATCCATATTGATACCCTCTGAATTTATCTCTCCATTAGAAACAGAATTGCTGACTTACATAGCAGCTTACCAGATGCCAGGAGGATCAAATTGCATGCTATTGTAACAGAATCAGAAATACACTTTTAGTACTAATGCAGTTAATTTCTTTGTAAGTATTACAGGGGCTAAAACATGTTTTATCCCTGTGGAAATATGAAACAGATTCATTGCTAGGTCAATTTTCTAAATGCTATCCTTCTCTAAACACATTACAAAATTTCAGTACGGTAGTTTATCTGAGAACTAGCCTTAAAACCATAAAGCATTCTCGAAAGCCTTTCAAAAATGCAGAGGCTATTAAATTAAAACAGTTATAATCTCTAAATTACTTTTCTTGTATACATCTAGCACAGGACTTCTGACCTCCTCTCCAGCACAATGCCTACGTAGTACTGGGAACTACGCTGTGCATGGACACTTACACACATTAATACAGTGACAAAGGACAGAATAAAAATGTATGTTTTCAGCTGGTTGGAAAAGAGCAAAAGAATGCAGCACACTTGTCAAAAATCTCTATGAGTTCAACCAGGGAATACTCTTGCTCAGTGCTGGCCAGGCTGGGGAGGTAGTCAAGTGGAGACTACTTCTAAGTAGGTGAACAAGTGAGGAAGAAGAAGTCAAGAACTCCTTAAAGTTATGCCAGCAGATGCCAGCTCTCCTGAAAATGGGTTGGAACAAACTCTGACAGAGTTTTAAGAAACAAAAAAGGTCCTGCAGGAGCTTAAACAGCACGGGCTTCAGCTGGCCACAGCATTTCCTGAAGAGGCAGTGCCAATAACGTCTAAAGACACTTTGGTCTCTGCACCTGTATTTAGTCACCAATTTCATAAGAAACCCTACATACAGAATACTTGTTTTAAGGTCTGTTTAAAATTATTTTTATCCTGTATTAGCAGCAGATATCATCTATGCAGCCTTTGTGAATGCTATGTTGCAGGCCCCACAAATACTAATCTTTCTCTGGACAACCTCTTCTATTCCCAGCTTTTGGCTGCACATTTTCCTACAAATTGAAATACTGTTCAGGAAAAGGTGCTCTTTGAAGTCTCAGCTGAAAAAGAAAATGGGTATCATTGGCCTAATAAAATCTTTTGCCTGAAAGATAGTTTATGAGTCTCCCTTCTTAAAAGTACCTTTTCTGTGTAGAATGCAAATTTCTGAAGTGCTCACTGGTCTGTCAGGCATGTTTTTTCTCCACCACAGCTGTCTGAAAGGCTTGATAAAGTCATCTTTACGACTGAATTTATCCTTGATGGGGAGGTCCATGCCATTCCAGGTTGTTATCACGGAAAAGACTTGGGTTTTTTGGTTTTTTTACTGCTTTTGGAGGTGCCAGTAAAGGTCTGCCAGGGCACGTGCCAGGGGTTATAATTACAGAGCAGTTTGGAGAGGTGGAAGCTGCTCTTGCAGCCCACAAGCAGGGAGATAGCATCCAAGCTGCCCTCTGGGCAAGTACCTTGATGCAGGTTTTATGCAAGTGCAGGGCAAGTGTCAGGAGCATATCTGACTTCCCACTCTCCTCACTACAGCCCTGGCGCGTCCCTTTCTGGAAAACTAGCTCCAGACCTGCTCCCGGCACCATGTCACTCTCGCTCTGACACCTGCGCTCGCATTAAGATCATCCGCAAGCAGAACGTGGGTGAGTTGAGACCTTTGACGTCACCGCCTCGTCCTCCGCCCCCGGTGCTCACCTGCTTTTTCCTCAGGGGCTGAATCACCTCCTTGATGCAGAGATCCAGGTCGCCGATATAGTCTTTCTCCGTCTGCACGAGCTCTGCGATGATTTTCACCCTCTTGGCCATCATGCGTCTGCTAACTTGTTCTTCGTCCTCCTGCGGTGAAGTGGCGGGGGTTGAGGACCCTGCCTGAGGGGCCATTTTTTCTGTTTAAAAGAGGGAGATTTGTGAGGAGCATTGTAATCGGGCGTGCTCACCCAGCTCGCCCTGCGCAACCGTGGGGGAACGTAACCGGTGCCTGTTGGAAGCTCCCAAGTCGCCATAGGGAGCAGAAAAGAAGCTTAAGAAATGGCAAATCCAGATCAGACCGAGTGTCATCCCATCTCCCTCCTCTAAAAGCGGACACAGGTTTGGCAAAGGAAACCGTCCGTTTGGTGCTAAGGGGATAACCCATCACCGGCTCCCCTGGCTTTGATGTCATGTATGTGGGCAGAAATTTTCCATGGAGCACAGGAGAGTTTTATCCTTGTCACACTGAAATTCAAGGATAGCTGATGCCCTTCTACTCCTTTGAAAACAGTCTCGGCCTGACACCTATTAGTTTTGGAGAAAATGTGTTCCTGTGGAAGAAAAAGGCTGTGTTTACCATAAATAAGCTTCACTGGAGTATCCTTTTTTCTGTACAATGTAAAGTTGAGTCTGTTCATGGGAGGCTGAGGGCTGCGGGTACTGGAAGACTAACTTTCAAATGAAGACAATGTTACTAACGATGATGATGAAACCTGTAATTCCATTTAAAAAGTTTTATTTGAAAGAGGCAAAGGAATTACAGGAGAATATGAGAAAACCTTTAATGATCAATAACAAACATTTCTTGGAACAACAGAGATCATTGGGATTGGGAAACTCTTAACTATTTTTCCATACTTAAGACCTAGAATATCCGATTTATTCCAAATACATGGAAATGCAAGCGAGTCTTCTACAGATAGGTAATTTATGTATGCTTCAGGACCTGCACACAATCTACTTATCTGTAATGATGATCTTTCCTTTCGCTGGTTCGTAAGCCAGCCTGCAGACATCTATGTCAGCTGTACAAAGGGCACTGAATTTTATCTGTGTACACTGACAATCTGTATTTTTTCGTTAGGAAAAACACACACAGAAAAAAAAAAAAACCCAAAACCCACAAGTGAAAGATTTCAGAGGCTATTCTGGTGTTTTTCTGCTAGCCACAAGATGGTGCAGAGTACCAACAAAGATGGACATGTCATTACCGTACTGGTGTCTGCATTATCCAGGTCGTGCTTTGACAGCATGGGCTTTTATTGCTCAGCAGCAAAGGATGGGAATCTCTGCTGAGGATCAGACTGCTAGGCCTTCATGTCAACTTCTTGTAGGGAGAATACTGTATAATGAGGCAAGAGGAAGCAGTATTTGATGCTTTGCTCGCTGATAGCCAATACGGAATATATTGCAGTTGTTTGAATTGATTGTCAAGGGTGAGGTCATGAGCGCTCGAGTGAGCGTCAAACAGCGTGCAGCTCACCTCCACAACACTGGCCAACGCTGTAGGTGATAACCTGGAGCTGGACTTGTGGAAAAACCAAGCAGCTTTCAGGAGAGAGGGCTTTGAGCCGTCTTCCGCTGAGAGGTGTAAAATGTTACGAATCCAATGTATCGTCATCCTCAACCCCTTCTACAATTATGCTGGCCACTGATATTCAGAATGGACAGTTTTGTTATTAATGCTTCTCCCATCAGGTTTTCTAGTGAGACTGATGTGACCACAGTTAATGTTTTAAATAGCTGCTTTTGGGACTGCACCTCTGCCTCTGTACTGCTAGTTGTAAACAGCAAGGACAAGGAACCCAAACAAACAGGGGAGAGGGGGCTCTTTTTTTCAGACATTTTTGTATTTGGATGTACTTTTTACCTCTGAGTTTTTAGCCTTGAAGTCTGTGTATAACACAAGCATGAACATTTTGTCATCAAATTTGCACACAGACAATAAAATAATGGGGATATCTCCTCTCCGCAAGGCTTGGGCTATCAAAAAATTTTAAGCTGAATCTTGCCCTAGTGAGTCCGTGTTGGTGTGAGTGCATGGACTGCACAGGAGCTTGCACTGCTGCAGAGCTCATCTACCAAAGGTGCTGTGTGCTGGACGAAACAGACTCTGCCCTTTAGTGAGGGTACCAGTATCACTCCACAGCTCCCTCTGGGCAATTTTCTGCTAGGGTTGCAGAATGAGACCACCTTGCCTGCTGCTTACGTGCTAAAATGGCAGGTACTTTTTCCTCTAAAAAACTTACAGTATGTAACCACGCTTATAAATTCACAAGGAACCACACGAACAATCCAGTTCTGTTCCAGTTCTGCACCAAAATCAGCATTTTTCTTGAGTTCGGGTGTGAAAACATTTGTGTGTGTGTGACTGCATGCGAAAGTTCAGGGCGACTCCTGAGAAAGTGCAGGGAGGACCAGACATCCTGGAAGATCTCAGAAGTGTTGTTTCGTCTCACATGCAGCACTGCTACAATATCAGATGGAATCTGAAGGTAAACACAAGATGCTGTGCAAAAGAACTTCCTAATCTTTTGTACTGCTGGCAGGGGAGGGCATTATATGAGCAAAATAAAGCCACTGTATCCCACTTCGGGCTTGAAGTCGCAATCCCTCGAGAGGCTGTTCTTTCAGCTTATGTCATTAGCTTGCCCTGATCAAATTTGATTCTTGAATTATGTCAGGCCTCATCTATTATCCTTATTGCATGATAGATAATAATGCCAGGAAAGAAAAACTATTCTCAACAGGAGGAAATAACCATGAGAAATACCAAGTAGATGCTGTTTCCTTATAGAAAGCATGTTTCTTAATAAATGTAACCTTTTGTTAAAAGTAATATAATTTCCCATTTTCACTCCATACATTCACTTTTTCATTTCAGGCATGTCTGTCTCTACAGAATGCAACAGCAAGATCCTGAAGTGATGATTACAGCCAAAACCTGTGATTTCATGTTCAGCTGATTGCTTTTGACCAGTTTGAGAACATTAGTAGCTTGCTGAAATCCTTGTGGAGTAAGTGAAAGTTTAATGAATGCACAAACAGCAAGTGCATATCTAGAATATAAGCAGACTCGTTTCTACCTGGTAACATGTACCAGCCCCAGAATGGTTTGAGAGAGAGGATTAGCCAGAAAAGACATTGCTGAGGATTAACTATTACAGTAAGAATTTGGCTCATTTGTCCTTAGAGATGCTTGGTTTAGAAAAAAGAAAAAACCTGTCTGTTGAATGTTTTATTAGACAGCTGTGTCTTAAGACCAGTTTACAAAAATGTAATTGGTACTTTTAGTAGGCATAAAAATATAAAGGTAATAAGGTAATGTTTGCAATTGTTGCTTTGTGATGTCAGTTATCGGCAGGAGTCGCCTTTCTGGAGGACTTTGCTTTGGAGAGGAAGGTGACAACTTTGGTTCTCCTGCTGTTTATTGAAGTACACGGCTCTAGTTGCACAAAACAAGAGGTTCACTATGTGATGACATGGACAAAGCACCCCCACGTCTCACAAAAACAGTTTCTTGCAAGTGTGAAGTCTGAAAGTATCCCCCAGATGGAGACACCCAGCAGTGCAGTGAGAGCACGGAGGAATAGAGCTTGCAATGTGCAAATGCAGCAGCTCTCTTCTAGGCCCAGGGGAGATGGTGGGGGATCCACAGCAAGTGACCGGAGGAGCAGCCATAGCAGGTTTGCAAGATCTATGCGTGCAAATTTCCCTGGCTTTCCCACCTAGAGAGTGAGCATCCTTCCTCCCAGGTAAGATGCTCAGGTTGGATATTACATTTGCCCTTGGGGATGGGACCCATTCCATCTGGAAGTGAAGGCACTGGCACAGAATATAGCAACAAGTACAGTAATGTTGGTGCATAGAGTGAGTAACAGGCCTTTTCATTTTTTAGGCAGCATTTGGAGGACGCCAAAGGAATGCAAGTTCTGCACTCGCGCTCTGCCAATACGGGGATTTTGCCTGGCACAAGGGAGCAGCAAAGGCATAAGTTATCAAGGTATAACAAACAAATTACAGCATTACTGTGTTTTCACGTGTGAAACCTGAGTCTCACACCACCCTGGATAAAATTACTCCTCTGTGAAAGCAAGTCCTCAGATAGCCTGTACCCTCAGATAACCTAGGTATTACACACAGGAACGTACACCGGCTTTTATCAGCTGGATTTGGGAACGAAATGCAGGCAGCCAAGTTCAAGAGACTGCTGCTGTGGCAGCTTTCCTCTCCCCCCTCGCATCTCCCCTCGCACCACAGCCCCGGCTCTGCCCCTTACACCCCTGCTTCCACTGAGTGCCAGGAAAGCTGCGGGGCACAGGGACACTGGGATCCTTGGAAGTGAGGGAGCCTGAAATGGGACAAGCAGTGGGAAAGGATGGAGTGTCCCACTGCATGCGGGAGAAGTACATCACATGAGCTAATACACAAGGTTTTTTACTCCCGATCCCCCTCCCCTTGTGAGGGACCACTTCACAGGGGTGTGGTAGTTTTGCACCAGAGTTATTACAGCACAATGCTGTGCAAACATGGTGTGAATTAGTTCCACTGAACTCCAAGTTGAGCACTGAGATACAAAAGGATTGGGAGAGGGTTGTGGAAAATGCCTTTTCTTCTTCTACTCACAGACACACAGAAGAGCAGCATTGTTCAGGAGCGGGTTTGTTGCACACGGGCTGGGAGTTACACACGCAAAAAGCCCCTTTTCTGAACACAGGAGGAGAACACCGCAGGACCAGAATGACCTTGCACCAGTCTTCCTGGGCAACAGGTTCGCTCATAAAATCTGCATCAGAGACTTCCTTGCAATTAGGTCATTCAATCTTTGATCATTTTTCTGTTCCATAAGGTACAGAAAATATTTACATTCAACACACAAGTTCTTTCTTCAATTCCTTGACAGCAGACCGCTTTAATTATATGTGTGCTGACAGGACTACAGAGAGATCCCATGTGACCGCGGTGGAAGGGAAGAAAGCTTATCATCAGGTGACAGAAGAATGCCCTTATTGTTAGTGCCAATACTTACAAATAAACCTTTCCAGTGTGTCATATACCGGTATAAATATACCACTCCTGTGGCATTGAGCTAATATGTTACTGAAGTAAGAACCAAGGAAGGGCTGCATCTGAACCACTTCCCTCGGGGCACACGCGCTTCAAGATTTGGCACAGATTAACTGTACCAACTGTGAGCTGTGTGACTCACAACACAAAGTATGCCAAATAATAGAACATTTGCTAATATGGTCAGAGAAGGATCCATAAACCTCCTTGGGTTCGAGTCTTCACTCCTTTACCCCGGTTGCTGTTACTAGTTATGCTGCGGTAGCTCCTAAGAGTCCTAAGCCACATGGCAGGACTTGCTTGTGCTAAGTGCTGTGCAAACACAGCAGCACAAAATGGATTCTGCTCTGAAAAGATGAGCTCGCTTCCCAGCCTGGCTTCCACTGCAATAAGTTCAAGGATTAATTCCAGCTTTATTGCAGCGCAAGTTAACAGAATTAGATGCTCTGAGCTTAAATTTGCACAGGAGAAAATAGAAGTATTTGTTAGATTGTGATTTCTCATCACAGAGCGCAGGCAGGTATCTTCATCAAGCCATCTCCTGCACTTCAGGAAATAATCTGGACTTTTACTCCTTACTGTACTTGAGCAAACCAGCTGCTCCAAAGATCAATACATTTCACAGTGAAATAGGATATTATCTGCATTGTACTCCATAGAAAGTTAATCAGTAAGTACAGTGCAAAGCAAATAAGGAACTGGGGTGAGGCACGGAGGATCTTTACTCCTGGCGGGAGGTGCCGAGAAGCTGTGGGCATGGGCAGCCCACGCGGGAAGAAGCGGGGTGCTCTGCAGGCAGGGGGAAGGACGGGATGGAGGAAGGTGCCCTGCTTGTGATGGAGCGAAGGGGGATGAGTTGCGTCTGACCGGGCTTTTGTATACCAAGGGATAGCAACTTTCTATGAATTTGTATAATTTCACAGGTTTCTGCGTCATTTCTGGTGTTGGTTATTTCTCATAACTACATTAGACACAGGCAAAACGTGAAATTCGGGTTCAGATATGAGCTCTGAGGCAATATATTGCGTCAGCTGTGCGATTTGAATCACTGTATCTATTACAGGTATATCACTGATGTATTTTAAATTGAAGCATGTGCAAGTCATTTAATAACACTGTAGCTGACCCATTCATAGCTAAAGTTATAAGGGAGTTAATATGTCATAGATTTGTAAAACAAGAAGTGTTTTCAAAGCATGCATTGTCTTGCTGAAAACTGCAAATGTGATCTCTGGTTCCTTCTGGAAACCCGCCATTTTCTATAGCTCATTTTTCACAGCAAGCACAAGTTTGGTATACGATTATTAACAAAACCCAACAATCTGTCCAAAACCTAACAGAGAGTGAACTGTGTTTTAAATTCCTTTTCATGGTCTGTCCTTTTTGGTTGATAGCATCTATCCCCATGATACACTGTCTCTTAATCTGCCCTGATCTTGCAAACATTTATGTGCCAATAACTACATCAAGCAAACTCCTCTTACCGAAATGCATAGGTACTCACAGAATGGTAGCTTTAATATAGTTACTTTTACAGCTGCTACTGATGGATTTTCACTGCAGAAAAGAGACCGACTCCTACCAGCTAAACAGCTACGTATAGTACATTTGAAAACAGAGCTGCTAAATACCATTTTGTGCCATTGCTTAAGGATAGCAGCAAGTTCCTCCTTCCTCTTGAAAGGACATATGTGCAGGATTTTCTAGTGAATGTAGAGCAGAGCACTGCATAGAAATATTACAGGAGCTCTGTCTTAGCTCTTATAATGACCCTTGATATTATTTCTGCACCCACCACAAGTGCTAGTGAATATATCTTCTTTAAACCCATTCTTCCCTCTTGAGACAAGTGATGCTTCTGTCCAGTTGATGGAGAACTATGGAAGAAAAACATATATTTGGCTTGATGAAGGTATTCCTGGACTCATCCAAAAATGCAGCTACAACCTGAGTTCTAGATGACTGCATGGTTGTATCACTAACCTGCCATTTGATAGCAATCGCCTTATTTTCCCCTATCTAAAATGGGGCTTCAGGCATTTGGTTATCTCACAGGATGAGTTGAAATAGATCCACTAATGCTTGCCAAACTCTTTGAGAATATAATGGCTACTTTGCATCTTACTTCCTTTTTAAGTAGAGTAAAGCCAGGAGGTGTTGCATGGCCGTTCACACCAGATAAGGTATTGAATAGATGTGTCTAGTATAATAATTAACCATGAAAATGCTTTGCTGTGTTTTTAATGAATCCTTTTAAAGTGAAAAATGCTTGCAGAAGTTTGCACCTTTGACAATGCTATTGTGAACATGTTTGTAGACTTACAGAGCAAACCACCTTGATTACCTTGGAGATCTGGATGGTAGGCTTCCTTTCTCACTCTTTAGAGAAAACATTTTGGAATCTGTATAAACCAGCAAAACTTAAGAGAAATCCAAGGGCAGAAACTGAATTCTCAGAAGTTTCTATGCCTGACTGCTTGCTCACTTGTTTTTGGTTGGTTTGTTTGTTTGTTTATAGGCTTTTATTTGGGGACCTGTATTTCCAGCACACTGAGCTGCACTTTGAGCATATACTTCAAGAGCTGCTGGAAATGGCTGGGGGGAGAGAGAGGGCAACAACCTGGTTTCTACTCAGGGAACCATCTAAAGCACGCAGAGGGCTGGAACGGCCCTCGAGAGATACCTCACCCAGCAAATGTGCTGCAAAGCTGATGTAGGCACTGGGGTGTAAAGACACCTTGGTCCCTGTGTT
The DNA here is from genome assembly GCF_929443795.1 of Astur gentilis. Lineage (NCBI taxonomy): Eukaryota > Metazoa > Chordata > Aves > Accipitriformes > Accipitridae > Astur > Astur gentilis. The sequence goes on from NC_064891.1 coordinate 33,684,860, forward strand.
CTGCGTAGGTTGCCTGCCACTAGCAGAGATGGGGATCCTGCAGCCTCTGACTCTTAGCTGTGGAAACCTGCCCCGATCACGAGAGATTCCCCTCTGCAGGGTTTGCTCCTGTTGCATCTCCTTGTCTTACACGTCCTTGCCTGTGCTAATACCTACCACAGCTCTGCAGATTGAGTGTTAGGAAACAAATTAACAGGGGATTACAGAAGGGAGGGGTAACTAAACACAGAGCTTTTCCTCCAATTCACATGGGAAGCAAATGCAAATTATTACCATTTGTATCTTTTTTCAAAGCATTTACCATTCCAGGGTGATCAGAGAATCCCAACCTGGCAATACAGGACAGACCATTTATGTCCCCAACAGAGCTGTTGGGTTTTCTTACCAAGAATGGAGAACTCAAAAGCTTTGTTCCAACAAAACCACTTCTCTCACCTTGGAGTAAGCCGCGTCACATCCAAGCACTAGTGAGAAAAATGAAGAACATAGAGGCGTATAGCCACAGCACACCGTCAGCGCTGGCAGGTAGCGCATTAGGTCTGGGATCTGTGGTCGTTATCAGATTCAGGCACATCTAGCTCAGCAAAATTTGATCCAGATCAGGCCTTGGCACACAACTGCATTTCCTTCTATTGTGACTGTAAGTACAGTTCACAGGAATTTCTACCGACTTTGTATTTTCACTCTGAGGACAGGCAACTTCTAATCCAACATAAAGCCTCCAGGTCCTTGTTAACCCATCACCATTTTTCTTGAACAAATGCGAGCAAGCAGAGTGAGCTGATACCAGACCGGTGTTTTGCAATAGGTGCTCAGCGGCAGACTCAGCTGGTGGCAGGAGCTGTAAAGCTGGATTTACTGTCTCTTTGGACTGCTGCCATAAACATAACCTCACGCTCTGCCATGACTACCTAGGCTTCCCTCCTCCTTTGCTCCAGATTTTAAACAGGAGACATTCATGGCATGAATACACCTGACACTGGACAGAAGGATCTCACACATTTTGCTGAATACCACTCTGATAACCTTGAGCCCACCTGGGCAACCTCCTTCAGGAGTAAAAAACTGCTGTTTTGGTGGGCCACGTGCCAGGAGCTTGCCTGCCCAGCCACAGCAATCCGTGCTTGTACCCTGAAACACCCCCACCAAGTCCCTGCAGCATGTGCCTGATTTGACTGAAAATTTTTCATCTTCTCATTGATTAGCTATCACGAGGAGGGAACAGCATAATCGATGAACTGCTCTGTTGTTCTCAACGTATGCAGTCCCCATAGAAATCCTGTTAATTTCAGGTTTATTATTTTATTTTCTGCTTTTATTGTCTCTCTGAAGAAATGCTACTTCCTAATTAAGTGCATCAAAACCATAATACAGCAACCCAAAGTATTTTCCTATTTTATTTCCTCATAAAGGTTTATTGCCGCAAGAGTGACTGTCACTAGGCAGTTATATCGCTATTAGTAACAGACACTTATATTAACTCAAACCTCGCATTTGTGATGGGACCCTGTTGTTCAAGGCCCTGGAAAGCCACAGAAATTCATCAGTTTGTGTTCCAGAGCACTCCCAGAAATAGCCGTAAACATTCTTCATGCTTTTCCTCAATTTGTGACATGGCATTTAATTTTTGATTGACAAGCCCAGTACGAGCATACTTTGCCAATTTCTGGTCCAGACGCAGTTTGGTTATTTGAAAAGAAACCCTCTCCACAGTGGCACAATTGGAATCAGCATATCCATCAAAACATGTATTTGGACTTACTTCAGTTCAGGCTCATACAATCTAAGCAACAGATAAACGCATTATAGATCCTGGTATTTTTAACTGAAAGAAAAAACTGCCCTTGACGCTTCTAATTACTTAGCATATACCCCACTTGATACGCCATTCGAAGACAGACAGGATGGAGCCATCGCATTTTCACGTTACCGTTTGCGTTGCAAATGCATTCTGGTGACGAGCAAGAAAGATCCCGATCGCATATGCATTTTGCAGGAACACACCAAACGCTTCGATCGCGTTTGCGTCCTGTCTTCACGACGTTACTTAGAAAAATGAGGGGGGAAATGTCACACCCTGGAAGCGGGGAGCAATGGTGAGAGGGGGCAATTGCTCACTCCAGCTGTGAGCGCGTGGGGGCAGAGGTTGCCATTCCCTTCTTTATCTCCAGGGTGCAGCCTGGAGGGCATTAAGGGACCACCCCAGGCCGGAGCATCCCAGCAGCAAAGCACCAAGCAAGCTTCCCCGGTACCTTGTAATTTCTGGCTGTACTCTGTCCTGTCGGACTGACTCCTCCGCAAGGTGCCGTGGTCCCCGGCGGCGGCGGTGCTCTCCACCACGGGCTCCGTCCTCCTCCTCTCCCCCATGTACAGCTTGTTCCTCAGCAGGGCCAAATTCCTCCTCCTGCCCCCCGCGCCTTCCTTCCCCGGACAGTCCATGCTCGCCGTGGCCAGCCTTGCTTGGGGGCGGCGGTGGCAGCGGGGGCCCTAGGTTGATTCTCAGGGAGGTGACCTTCGCCGCCCGGGTGAAGGCTGGTTGCTTTGGGCTTGGTTTTGGAGCAGGGCTCCCTCAGGCTCTGCAGGGCCCCAGGCTCAGCCCTGCCACCTGTGCCAGAGCAGCTCCACCTCCGGGAAGCTGACGCCCCGGGCAGCGTTTGCCTTCACCTGCCTTATGTGCAAGCACGCCTGGCGGGGCGGGTTTCAGAGCCAGCCCCAAACCGCAGCCGTTCCCAGCCTCTTTCCCCGCTTCAGGGTATGCTGCTGCTCCTCACCCCGCCGCAGGGCCGTGGCTGCCGGCACCCCAAAGCGGAGTCGCATCCTCCCGGCTTCGCCCCGGGCCGCCCTTGCCATGCGCTAGCAGGGAGATGCCCGAGTACGGCGGGACACGGCCACGCTTTCACCGGTCACCTTCCCTCTCTGCACCGCCGGGGCAGAGGGCAAGGCAAATGGGAAGGGGAGGCTAGCCACCCCCTTGAGCCTCGCTCCTTCGCTTTCCCCAGGGAACCGGCAGCCTGGTCAGGACCCCAACTCTTCGCCTATCGAATTGCATCTGCCAGGCTCCCGACCCCGCTGAGAGGTGTAGCCTTTAGGCTGGAAACTCCTGATCTACAGGTTTGAAGGGAAACCGATCACCCAGGGCAATGAAGGAAAGGGCTGAGAAGGAGACGGAAACCCCTCCGGGAGGTGGGAAGCAGCGTGGAGCTGACGCGATCTCAAGCCGGGCTGTGTCCTGCTTTACACCACGCACAGAGGGGCGAGACGAAAGCCTGCCAAGGACCTGCGGAGGCTGTCGTAACAAATCACCGCGCTCTGACGGCCGAGGAAGTGGACACCAAAACACCTGCTTGTAATACCTCCGGATCGGCCCCTGGAAGAGATCTTATTATCCTGTCTGTTAGCGATGGTCTCTGGCATGCACGCACTGCCTAGTGATCCTCCGTAGCGCCGGTCTAATCAGGCTCATGTTAAAACAGCAGGAGCTGCTGGCATCTAAGCTTGGACCGGACTTATCCTGGGAAGAGCCCCAACAGCCATCAGCAGCAATCACTGCCGCTGCTGTGATACCCACCCCCTGCGGCCCTCGCTGCCCTAGGAAACGCAACGTCTGGTGGATGCCCCATGGTGCAGCCTAATCGGTGTCAGCCTCACGCACACTCATTGCCACAGCATCTGCCGGGGGACGCAACTAATGTCCCTCTGACATACGCTGGCAAAGCGTATTGCTTTAGCATTGCCACACTGCGTCCCTGAAGGACTGCGTGGTAGGAAACAACAAGCGGGGATGCAACATAGTAGTGTAACCTCATTTGCCACTTTTCTTTCTCTTTAAGAAGCTGGTCCTGGGATGCAACCTCCTGATCAAAGCCCCTCATTTCTACCCAGCATTGAAAGGAAAAGGTTATGAAACTGTTAAGCAATTTTCTACGTCACATTGCAGCACTGTGCCAGTGCTGCACAAAGTGTCCAGCCCGAACACAGCCTCACAGAGGAATAAAGTGGCAAGGGGAATACCGGGAAGACTTTGTGCTCGCACAGAGAAGTCATGTGTTACGTAGGCAATCCATGTGTTACATCTCATCTCCTCTTTGATATTCCCTAAAGAAACTTTTTGTTTTGCAAGACAGACCACAAAAGTTCCTTGAAAGGCAAAGCAGTGGTGACAGCGAGGAGAGGCATAGGTAGGGACAGAGCAGTGACACCCTTGTGACAAGCGTCAAAGACCCAGCAACAAATAAACAGATTAAGGTGGGAGTTGAGGGAAATCAACCATCCCATCTCCTTACACTGGAGACTTCCTGAGGGTGGTGGTTTTTTTTTTGAAGCAATGGCTTAGCATTCAGCTAGGGTGGTAAAACTGGTTTAAACAGTCACCACCCCAACTGCCCCCCTTTCCCGAATAATTTTGTTCCCATTATTGCTGCAGGGTGTAAACACCGGCATTTGAGATGGAGGAACTGATCTGGCTGAAAAGTCCCTCCCTCCCCCCTCTCCCCTGGGCTATTTTCCATCTGGATCTGTGTTCCTGTTTAGTTCATCACCCAGCTACGCAAGCAGTTGTGGCAGCATGAGGCAGGGGATGATGCAGGGGCACATGTGAGCAGCTGTGGGGAGGGCTGATGGTTGCTTAAGCCAGCACCGCTCAGAGAAGGTATTTCCCCCAGCCAGGATTTTACGGTGTCGTGCTTTTCAGAAGACACAGGTCCCATCATTTATATGAGATTTCCTTATATTTATTTAAATTAAGATGGTTTGGGGGAGAACTGGGGAATATATTTTGGCTGGGTGGAGGTGGAAGAACAAACTTTATAAAATTCTTGGCTTTGTAGGCTCTCTGCCACATATGCAGAGTAACGGCCAAGATAGGATATAGTAAAGTTTGCTCAGGTGTTTATTACGACAGCAAACTACCCACATGCAAAAGTTGTCTTCCTCTTCCTCCTCGACTCAGTCGCAGGTGTGAAAAAGTATGTGTTCATTCAGCAAGGGAACGGTTGCAAGGAAAGCCGGCTGTGGTTTGCTGCTGCCTTTGTACTTGCAATGGTTTACCTGGCTTCAGCTGGCTGCACTATTTCTGAGGCAGCCAGCAGCCCAGAGCTAGCTTACGCCGCAGTTTGGAAACGTAGATGAGTACTTTCTGCAACTTCAAAACATCTCCTCTGTGCCACTCAGCACGGAAAAAGGTCAAAATAGCATGTCTTCTGTAATACTGCAAGTAAGGGAGACGCATTCAGGACCAGTGGCTTCCCTATTGCCTCTGGAGGGAAGGACGTTTGAGACACATCCTGGTTTATCCATCTTCTCGTTAAATCCAATGTTTGTTTTACACTAGTGGGCTGTGCCAGTGCAGCCAGTAGGAGGAATATGGAAAAACAATCATCAGATGCATCTCTGAGCAAGAAACCCCTATAAACTCTTATCGCTGTTTACTGTACTTTACCTGGACTGTAGCAAAATGCCACAGAAAGCACGGTCAGAACTGCATGTGAAGTACTCAACTTCAGTTGCCACTCAATAGGATGAGCAACCCTCTCTCCATTTCCAAATTACTCCTGCTCCCTTCTGGCCCCGGTAACAACTGATGGTTAAGCAGCATCAAAGTCACTAATCCATAAGCCAAGAGGGAATAGTTGGCATCTAGGCGGACAAAACGCTCTTTTTACAATTAATGTGAAAATCTCTTTAACCGCTCCATGTTGCGCTCATTTAATTCTACAAAGCAAACTGGAACCCAGTTGATGTGAGCACTCACATAGGAGTTATTTGCACGGAAGCCACCCCGCTTAAGAGATAGAACAGGTGCTGGTGTCAACACGGAAAATATTGGCATTGTGTTCCCAAGCAACTGTATTAGACACATGTAAGAGCTTATTGTGGTACGGTCAATGCTAACATTTATCTCAGTCCTGAGCTATAAACTAACCAGAAGCGCCATCAAGACTGATGGCCATTAAGTAAGCAAACAGTTATTTGTTTTCTTGTAATACCTCACAGCTGTTACAGAAGATTTCTTTATAACTTAGTATCCCAGAGCATATATGAAAAACGCTGGTGTGACCTGACTACCGTGCCTGTTCCCTTTGAGTGGAGGCACAGACCACTGCTGGAGTCCCGTGTCAGTGACACCAGACTGCCATTTTGAAGCTCCTTCACTGCAATGGCCAGCACAGGCACCAAGCGAAAAGAGAGTCTCAATACGCAGCTGCAGAGCGACTTCACCGGCTAGCACCAATTTTGCCCACATAAAGCGATTACACCCAACAGGCAGTGGAGAAGCAGAAAAGTACCACGGTACTGCTGCAGAAAGCTGTCCTACCCTTCTCACAGGCGGAGCACGACAGCAAAGAGTGTAGGTGTTTTTATAGCTCCCGGCCTCCATATGAGGAAGCCTAGGTGCATATAAAAACAAGCCCGTATCTCTTGTCACGCTGCCTCTGTGCACAAGTCATAGCAAAGATGTCTTCTGAGGCACAAAAAGTTGAGGCTTTGATAACAACAATCACCCGTAAGGCCCGCCGAGGACTTTGAGCGCTGGAAAGTGGCTCGTACGTACACCCTACCTGTTTGCAGCTATACTGGTGAGATAAGAACAGAGTGGCGGGTGAGGATAAAAGCAATAAAAAGGGAAGGCTTAAGGACAGGTAAAACTGGAGTCTACACATTGATTTTTCACAGTGAATGAATCAAAATTACTTTGAAATATACATAGAAAAAAAACTTCAAACACCTTTCAATAGTACAAAAAGAGAAAAAAGCCTGTCTTGTAGGTGAAAAGCTATTTAGTGTGGCAGTGTCACCTTCACTCCTACTGTTGATCTTGCCAGACTGGTGATTCCTGTAGAGAAACAGGTCTTTAGAAGTAAGTGCACAGCGATAATTTCTTTTAGCCCTGTCTACAGTGTTTCTCGGCTAAATATTTGTAGGAGAAATTAATAAAGAATATGCCTGCCAGGGCTCGGGCTAGGCTGTGGATATTTTTAAGAAGGGATGGCTCAACCTATCAGGCTATGCAATCCATCTCCTCCGACTGCTGTGATGCTTTCTTACTCCGAACAAAGCCCCTGCCCCAGTTTACACACAGAAAAGGCTGATGCTTTTTCTGCCTACGGAGAGCGACCCGGCTTTCAAACGAAACACCTGCGGAGAGGATAGGGGATGCTGAGAGAAGGGTCAGCAGGGCTCAAACTGTCCTCGCAGCACCAGTGGGTCTGTCACTGCCAGCCGGGGCTTTGTGTCGGTCTGTGAAACGGGCTCGGAGGCAGGCCAGCTCCCAAAGGCGCACATCTAAAAGCAGTGCTGCTTTGAAAGGGCTAGGAGGTGCGGAGGAGAGGGGAACTCGCTAAGAAACCCAGCAGCCCTTTGATTTCTTTGGCATTACAGCCACACAGTTATTTTCTAAGGAAAATAACCTGACTCTGTTGATCAAGTAGATGGCACTGTGATATCAAAGCTAATGAGGAAAGACAAGCACGCGAGCGAGGCACAGATAAAAGGACAGGAAGATGAATCTTCATTATTGTTATGTTTCGATGTAAAATAGGAGGGTGTAGAGATTACCAAAGATGAAATATTTTCTGTGGGATTCTTTGAGAACCTTATGTCTGGCAATTCACATATCAAGAGGGGAATGGAGCCTAAAAATTACTATCATGAGCAATAGACGAGATTTTCTTTCTAGTTCCCTATTTTGAATAATTATGGATTTGCAGCTTCGCACTAAAACTTCATGTTTCCAGACAGTATTTTTATAGCTGAACTGGAACCTTTTTCTCTTTCTCTTTTTGCGTATGTGCACATATGTGAAAGAATGAATGAAAGAATGAACAGGAAAGAAGACTATTTGGTGATTTCTGTTTTGTGATGGGGAAGTTCCTTTGGAGTAACAAAGATAAGAGTCTGGAAAAAAAATTAAGTTTCAGTTCATACTCACAAATGAAGTTTTGGTGGGAGTTACAGTAGGCTGAAAATCCTTGGTTCGTGGGGCTTAAAATGAACTCAGTACAGATGCCCAGGAGGGAAGAAGTGGGCCTATTCTACAAAGCTTGACTCAGCCACAGTGTCCTGGCCTCTTGATAGGCAAATCGCTTTCTAGGCAGAGGTCCAGAGAAGTTCATCTGGCAAGCGAATTCTAACACACATTACGGGGAGCCTAATGAAAAGCATCATTAAAAACAAAACTAACAGCTCAGACAAACAATTTATTCAAAGAAACCCAGGGTATGAACTTGACGTCTTCCCATACACGGTAGTGAATATTATGATCAAAACTGAATTTTGCGTAAATACAGAGGATCAGCCTTTTTAAAGCAATAGACTTACTGAAGTGAGTTCACCAATACAAAAAAGGGGTTTGCAATCTCACCCAGGGTACTTAGTTTCTTTGGGATAGGAGCCTCAGTCTTTATTCACAATGGGATGGAAAGTAACATAACCTGATAAACCTAATTCTGGTTACTGAAATACACAATTTATTCCTTTTAGTTAGATGATGTAGTCTTTTGCCGCCATCAGGCATTTGTCAGCACGTAAAATGCAAATACGCGTGTGAGTAGGCTGCACGTAGCCATCCTCTCCCAAATCCAGCTGTGCCAATGAAAGAGATTACTGACATGAACAACTCGTCCTCCTCCTGCTGCAAACTGTCAGTGCAAAGATCTGCAGGAGTTGTTCATGTTTAACTTTCGGCTGAAAAGCAGCCTGACTGACTTAGCCCACGTCCCCAAACTGCCTCAGCTAGCCTTGCTTGGCTTGATCTGAACTAGGGAGCACTGATAAGAGCTGATCCATCAGCGCGTTGGTGAGATGGTGATGGCTGAACGAGGGTAGCACTGGCAAGCAAGTGAAGGCAGTGACCTGTTCCACAGAGGCGGCTGGACGTGGAGGAAGGCTGTCCATGGCTGCTGGCCTTTTGCACACAGGGAGCAGCAAAACAGAAGGCTGGCAGGAGCCGGTTCCTTCAGATTAATGGTTTTATAAGCCATGGATGTGGAAGTTATATTACAGCAAAAGTTAATGATAATGATGTGATCACCAGTCAAGAGCAAATGCACTGAAATAGCACATAGTTGTACTAATGAAGTCCTTCAAAGCCTTATTAGCTGAAAAGATGAAAATGATTTTCATTCAGGAGGAAGGGAAACTTTTTTTTCCAAAATTGGAATGTTTTCTGCATTTAATTTGCACAGCATTTTCATGGGCAATGCATTCATTTTTTATATATATATATGCTTGTGTGTGTATATATGCAAAAATATATATAAAATAAATGTAAATGTACACTGCAGAGTACAAACTTTTAAAGAAAGGATGTCCTTCAGGCTTAGGTGATTATACTGCTGCTGAGTTTTTGCTATACTCCAGTGGCATTCTGCTGGAATGAGATTCACCCCTGTGCAGAGGGCAAGCATAAAACCTAAGTACCATGTAAGTCCTACTTAAGTCTTAAGGACCTGGTTCTAATTCCATTGAAATAAATAGCAATATTTTCATTGTCTTTCAGTGGGAGCTGTTTCAAGGTCAATAAATGGGATCAGTCTTATATTTGCCTTTTGCTGGCCCAATTGGAGCAATACTTGAACAAGCCGGATGTAAAATGCTTGGGAATAAAAAGAGGTGAAATAATACCTTGGTAGTAAAAGCCCTGGTAATTCTGGAGAATTTGCTTAAGGTAGATAGTGGAACCAAAACATTCATTTGTTTCAAAGATTCAAGAATGTTAGGTAAATTTATTCTAACCAGGAAGCTGGTCTTACCCAAATCTGACTTGAGGAGTACTGTGTGTACTTCTGCCATATTCTGTGTAATATAATGCATGATACCAAGAAATACAGTCAAACCTATTTAAAGCTTTATTAGTATTATTTCTGCAGTACTAAGAGAATTTTGGATACCTTCGAGTTCTAAAACATCGTGTTCTCTGCTCTGGCAGCATTAACAGGGTTTCTGTGTGTTTTTCTGCTGCATCATCTACCCTTGCTAGGTAACATGATGGCATCTATTTATGCATCTAAAAAGCGCCTGCACAGAAACTCTTTCATATTTCATAAATTCCAAGTGCTTCACAGCTGATTTCCCATTACATATGAGAAAGCTTTAGATAAGACCACGTTCACAACACAAGGCAATGGAGAACTCCACGCTCAGGCTTTGTGCATCTTACAGGGACTCCTGGCCACAGCAGTGTATTTCATTTCCCAGCTTGTATAGGGAAATAAATATATATTGGACTCCTTCTAGAATAACCTTACACCCAACTGCCAACTTTGCAAGTGTAAAAATACTATGTGTGTGCTCAGTAAGTGATTTTCAAAGGCTCTGACCTCCCATAAATGAAATCCAGATTCCTCAGAACTAAGCAGAGGTGGAAGGCTAGGCCTATGGCACATGTTTGGTTTTAACCTTGCCTGTTTGAGCAGCAGGCCAACTCAAAGAAAGAGCAGAATAGATTTTTTTATCATAGAAGAAATTTCTCTACAATTTTTTTTATTATTCCACATGAAAAACAGATGATTTGCCCCGACAAAATTAAAAAATTAAGAACTTCAAACAGAGACCATACATAAAGAATTTCACCCCCACATGTCCAGTTGAGGAGGTTACCCCTGAAAACCTTGCATTTGGTGAACGCAGTGAAGAAATACACCAACTCCCCTGGTGAAACACCAACTACTATTTTGCAGCTTCTGTGGAGGTGGGTAATGGGTCTGCAAAATATCCTCTCTGTTCTACTGGACATAAGTCTGTTGTGACAAATATCGCAAGCAGTGGCACAAATCAGAGGAGATCGTAACGCGCCTTCATTGTCATGGAAAATCCATGCACTAGAATACAACTCCCTTTGAGATCCAGAGCAGCAACTAACACATTATGGGGGAACAGTGACTGAGGCCATCATGAAAATCAACCACTCTAGTGTAAAATAACGCTGGGTCCTTACTCCGCACGCTGAACAGACAATCCTGATGCTTTTGAAGCCCAATCTACCAAACAGTCAAGGGGAGAAATAAAGGGAAGAAGAAGTTATATGCTGTTCAAATCTGATGGAAGAGATTGACTTAGCCTTTCTGCTGCAAATAAATGATGCCCAATAACATTTAAAATACTGTATAAAATAATCAGGGTAACATGGAGTTATCCTGCAGAAATCTTTCAGGGTAATTCAAATTTAGTGGGCACGGTTGGCGGTTGGACTCGATGATCTTAAAGGACTTTTCCAACCTAAATGATTCTATGAATCAGAGTTAAAATTCAAAGCTAATATTGACCACTTTTAGAGATGAATACACAAGATTATTGGCTTGGGATTTAAGAGCGACGACAGCAACAAAAAGCGTTTTGCCTCAGTCTCTCCATCAATAAAACGCAAATAGTGGTATCTGCCCCTTTTCAGGAATTTTTGAAAGATCCATGAATAAGAAGCACTACTCCAAGAACTACCACCCATATTGACAGATGAAACGAATTCGAAATCCTCCTCAAGGATCAATGAAAAGAGAATTCAAAGTAATCGGATCACATGTAGGGGTAATAAGCTTTAAAACCAGCACAACCTGAATACAGATGAGAATCTAATTTAAGTGTCAGCAGGGTTCAAAATAAAAATGCATTTACCATTGAGAATCCATGCAAATAGCCCGCCTATAAGACTGGCTTGGGTGACATAAAACTGCACCTGCCAGGAATAAATAAATGCTTCCCTCCCTAGGGAGCAGCGGGGTAGGGTCTTCACACCGACATGGGCCTTGGGTAAGGATAACAATCCTGCTACCGTCACCCCTAATTTTGCATCCACAATTTTGGCAGTGCTGGTGGCCTGAAAGCACCTCAGCATAGGTACAGCTGGAGTACCACCTGCCCAGGCTCGCCTGGCTCCGGCTGGGGGACACTTGCCACCCCAAATGGGTTGTTTTGGGTGGGTTTTTTTTTTTAATTTTCTACTCAATGGAGCCCTCCCTTGAGGCCGGGCCTGTGTGGTCACCCTACAGCCTCCCTTCTTCCCCTGAGGTGCTGAGGGGGGAGGTGCTGAGGTGCTGACCCTGGCCTCGCCAGGGGGAATCAGCCACCTCCGGGGGCCCGCAGAGCACACGGGGCAGCGCCCTTAGGAAAAAACCTCCTCCACGCAGCTGCCCTTTCAACGCAGCTGCCCTTTCAACGCAGCCTGTGCCGCCATTTCGGGCCTCTGGGGGCTAACGGTCGTGCCCTCCCTCAGGTGGCAGCCGCGGCCGGGCGCGAGGCGGCGGCTCTCCCTCCTCGCCGGTGAGGCGGGAGGGGGATAAGGAGCAGCCCCCACTCACCCACCCCCGGCGCCCGCCACCACCCTTCGCCGCTGTGCGAGGTTTCCCGGTGGGGGCAGGCGGGGCTAGGGGAGGGAGGGGGGAGACCGGCGCGGCGTAGCGCAGGCCCGGCGACCGCAGGAAGGGGAGGGAAGGCGGCCGCCGCCATTATGCGTGCGCCGCCGGGGCTGGCGCGGCTGCTGGCGGCGGCGCGGGGGTGGCCGCCGCGGCGCTGCCTCGGCGCCATGGCCCGCTACGGCACGGAGCAGCGGGGGCGGCCTAACTCTCCCGATTACCGCCTCTACTTTAGTAAGTAGTAGCCCCCGGGCTTGATAAAACCCCTTCCTTCCCCGCTTCGCGGGGTCTACGGTGGGGAGAGGCGGCGGCTCCCCGCTCCCGCCGAGGCCTCTCGGGCTGTCTGAGGTGTCGCCCCTGAGCCCCCACCCCCCTCCGAGGGGGTGCGGGGTGTGTGTATGTAGGTTTTTTGTGGAGAGTGAGGGGGCTTCTTGGCAGATCCACTTCTGGAGGGGATGCTGGGCCTGCTCGGTCCAAGGGGCTGGTGTGCGCCGCCCAGCCGTCGCCTTCCCCAGCCCGCGAAGGCCGCTGGAGGGGGGAAGAAGAGGTGCTGGGGGGGGGAGAAGAGGTGCTGGGGGGGGGCCGAGGGTGAAGCGCTGCCTGGTGCGGTGTTGTGGCAGCCTGGGCGCAAAGGCCACGGGGCGCTCTGGGAGCCCAAGGACAGCCTTGGCCGTGGGAGCCTTGTTTCACCTTATTTCTGCGGTATGACAGCCCAGTGGGAGCACGGCTTGTCCCCCGTGAGCAGGCCAGCCCTCCCTCCAGAAACGTCACGGTGAGGGGAGGGTGGCATCCAAAACATGGGGCTCCAGCCCCGAGGGGCCTGTGGGGCCAGCAAGTGGTACCGGGAGGGCATGGGCAGTGCTCCAGAGGGCTTCTCAAAACCCAGTGCGAGCTGGTGGTGTGCAGGCTCGGTATTATGCATTTTAGTAACGGTGTTCTCTGTTTGTATGCCACTTCTCTAGCAGTGGTCTTGTACGGTTGTGGTCCGTTGACTTACAAGCAGTTAATTCTGACGTCCGCTGGTGTGCGAGATGCAGAGGCGTTGGCAGTGCCCTGCCAGAGCTGCCTTGTGCTCAGTTCCCTGGGGGCTGCCAGTGCAGGAGCTCATCTAGAGAAGGTCACTGTAGTTAGTGGGAATAAGCAGCCTACCACTAAACTTTGTTTTATTTGGGAGGAGCATCCTGGAGGCTTCCAGGAGTTGCAAAACCAACTACTATTTACTTCTCTTTGCTGGGGTGGTCAAAGTACAGTCCAAAGCTAAATGAAGTCCCTTGTCTGCTTTTCCCTTTTCTGTGAATAGGGATGCTAGCAGAGGAGAAATTCCTTGGGATTTGTGTTAGCACCTTATATTGTTGATGTTTCTGTTTTGATGCAGTACTTGGGCTTTTAGTATGTTGAAAAATTTCTTAGTAGTTTGAAAAACTTAAGTAGCCCCTCGAGTGAATTTTGTTCCTTTCTGCAGTGGGAGCACAGCTGAGATGCAGATTGGGCCCCCATTAAGTTATGTCAATTTCTGCTGGTTTTGAGCCTTGGTGTTTCATGTCTAGGGCCTGAGCAATTATCCCATCCATCCCTCACTCATTCTTTTGGTCAAACTTTGGCCTACTATGTTGGGATTTTCTCTTTGTGGTCGTGAAACTCAGTTTATTAGAAATACAGTGAAATCACAGAGGCAGCATTGCTAAAAACCTGGATGAATTCACTGATCACTCGTGGAGATGAGGTTCTCTTGGTATTTTTTTCTGTGTTAATGGTTGTGTATTGCTGGGGAGGAGGATAAAAGAGAATGAAAGGATCTTCTCATCTTTACATAGCTTCTATTGCCAGGTAGTCAGAAGAGAAGGGTCAAATTGAATACCAAAGCAATAATTTTGATTCTGATGAATCCTTGTCAAACAATCAAATTCCTTGTGCCGCGCATAGGTTATTTTTTAGCCCTTGGAATTAAGAAGTTTAACTGATGTGTAATTGTGGCATATCATACGTTTCTGTAATGTGTAATAGCAATACCAACATCTTTAGATTTGTAATGCTACCTTGTTTTGTTTTGTTTTCAGAGAATGCAGATGGTAAATATATTTCCCCATTTCATGACATTCCACTGTTTGCTGGATCTAAAGAGGTATGTATTTATGCCTTTAAACACAACTAATTTCAAGTTGATAACAGTTTTGGTGTTCTTTAGGTAAAAATAGAGTTTTTAAAAGTTGTTTTTTTTTTTTTAAGCAATTAACAGACAAATGTATAGCATCAGAAAGGACCACTTTAACCCAGGCTGATTTCTTATATAATACAGGCACAATAACTCCACCAAATTTTCTGTGCTGAGTTCAGTAACTTGCAGTGAAACATAATGATTACTGTGTAGACAAGCCTAGGTGTCTCTTTAAGTCTCCAGGTGATTGAGGGTGGGAGGAGCCACTGTATCTTGTGTTAATTCTTCTCTGTGTTTAAGGTTTGTGTGCTTGAATTCATTTTCTACTATTACGCTTCTTAAATTGGCATTTTTCTACATCTGCAATTGAAAGTGTACATTTCCTTGCAGTAGGAGATGTACAGCACATGCTTATGTAACTTATGGTGTATTTCTTTAATTCCCAAAAGGAGCATTATAATTGGAAGCCAACAATAATGCCCATGAGAGAAGTGGTAATCGCACCTTTGGAGAATTACAAGGCGTGAGGTGCAGCTGAGCACTTTCACGTCTTGTTAGCCACACTCCCTGGAGTTTCATTATAGCAATAATGAAACGCCTGTTTTATGTGTCACCGGTGGGAACTGCCAGTCTTTGGTTTAGACTTAGGTTTGCTTATTATGGTATGCTTGTTACACAAACAGGTTGGGAGGGTTTCGGCCATTTTTTTTGATTTGTTGCTGGGTCTCTATGGATGATATGAATGGTGAGAAAGGTCAGCAGTTGTAACATGTTCAAATTGAGACTTTTGAACTAATGAACCAATCTCTTGAATTATTTAAACGGAGAGATTAAAAATATGCATGAAACCTTTTTGATCAGCAGACCCTAAGCTTGCTAGTCAATGGAAGAGGTAAGTCTCATTCAGAGAGTCATTACTAAGATGTTCTGGTCAGTGGGTGCTATTGCTGGAAGAGCAATGGGCATTTTCATCACATGTTCCCTGGGGGCCTTGCTGTCCCTGCATCTAGAGTTTAAGGTTTGGAGGGTTGGATTATAGTCTGTGATTTTTCTGTAGAATAAATTATAGTATAGCGATGTCTGATGGTTGTGGAGAGGCTTTCATTTTGGTGTGTGAGCAAGGAAAGAGCATTCCACAGGATATAGGGGCCTGAGGGGGTAGCAAGAAAGGGAGTCACTGTTAAGATCTCTGTTAATTTTGCTTTCTTTGCAAGAGGAGGATTTCAGGAGTTGTACGTTGTATTCTTCTCCTCCCCTGCTCTAAGCTTTGTGGACTTTATTTTATGACGGATAACCCCAGCCTTATTTTCCATACTAGTTTTGCTTGTTTATTTTGTTTTTTATCTTTTTCAACTGAACAGAAGGTTGACTGTGTTATTAATCAGTTGAGGACAGGCCTAAATTGTTGCTTAAATTTTTCAGTGGCTGGGAGAAAGTGGATGTGTCCTTGTACATTTTTATCTTCCTCTGTTAACATCTCTAAGGTTATAACTTCACAATGAATCACAACTGAGTACTTCTAAAAGTTGTAGTTTAGGCCTTTATGCTCACAAAGGGATGTTCCAATTGCATTGAAAACTGCTGTTGTCTGTATTTATGTGAATATAGTATTGCTCTCTAATGTTCTTTGCACACTTCTTTACTTCACTCTTTCCCTATAGGATAAAGAGATTCCTGCAAAGAGGTCAAAGACTACTGGAACTGAGGTACTGCTAAGTTTTTCATTTTGTTTTTAACTATTCCCTCTATTTCCTTTCCCACATCACTTTGCTATTCTGCAAAGTGAACTTGCTCTCACTGAATAGAGTTGACATATCTTCAAATGCAAGTCTTCTAGGAGGAGAAGGCTTAAAGCGATTTAATGATCTCCTCTTTGAATGGGCCAGAAATGTCAGCATTCTCTTATTCATCAAGATGTTCTCAAAGGCAAACACTTTTATACCACTCTTTGAAAGGTTCGTTATGACTATTGCAGCATAGATATGGTATCTTTTCTGCTATTGCATTCTGAAACATTTGTGATAAAACCTCTGTTAATGAAATATTCATTATGCTCTCACTGTGGGTAATCTTTGATATATATACAAAACTTCAGAAATCCTAAGTATGTTAGAGCATAAATTAGACTTAGTATCTGCTTTTTAGCACTGAGGATATGTGGTTTTCTGTACTCATCTGGGAAGCCCAAAGAGAAATCAGTTGCATCTACTGATGGTTCAGCATTAACCAGCACAGAAATTAAGCCTAACGGAAGCCCCCAAAAACACAGAAGGTCTGCTCAGGCTTTTTATGTGAAACAAGATTTGTTTATGCAAATGTCTTTTCCAAAATACAGCATTTTTTGCAGTGCTTTCCCTGTCATAGGAGTACCTAAAACTTAGTAGAAGGGGGGAGGGGGGGGAAGGAAACAAACTATGCTTTAAGGCCATGATGTGTGGGGGCGTGTATGTGTCCCAGCCTTTATCTTCTCATCTCTGTTTGGCCAGTCATATTGCAAAACTGTAACTACCCATCTGATGTGAAAGAACTGTCCTAACTGTCTGGGTTCTCATAGTTTTGCAACTAGTCTGTGGTACACTGGTTCTTCTGCTGTACAACGGTCCCCACGCAATCCTGCATTATGTATTTCCGCTCCCTTTGCCCTGTGATTCATTCAAGCTACAATGCCTAGGTAATGCTTTTTAGATTTCCTGTTGCTTGATGCCCATTTAAGTACTATTTAGTAGATGTAGAATCATGCCTGAGAGATGAACTCTTGAGGAGAAAGAGTATGTGCCAGTAGCCTTTCTCAAAAATCATTGTCTTTCAACATGAATTCTTACTTGACTTCCAGCAAGAGCAGTAATTATTCTGTTTCTTACCTGCTTATGAATACTGTGAAAATACCAGCTGGTTGCAAAGGTGCAAAGCTTGTTTATGCAGTGTCTAAAACTGTTCTGCATTTGTCTGCGTAGCGGGAAGCATGATAGTTTGTTGAAAACCACGTTTGTAGTACTGTTTTTTCTGATGTCTGGATCAGCCTATGGAGCAGGGGGGAAAAATGCCAGTGAGGTTGCGCAGCTCTTGCTTTCTGGGCCAGTGTCGCCAGCTCCAGAGCTGCTTCACATAACTCCTGCTGTGAGAGCACTCTGGACTGTGGTTTAATAGAACTACAGAAAATGAGCAAAGGCAAATGTACATTGCAGTCTTTGTGGGCTTCTGATGCAAGTAAGCAAGCAAATGTGCAGGCTAGAGGCTTTCCAAACATGCTTGGTCTTTACTTAGATGTTGAAATGTGAGAATGCAAATCATTTAGAAAACCCTTTCTCATCATCATCTTTGGGGGTTGGGGATAAGAGAGAATATAGAGGATCTTTGTCTTCAGGAAAGCAGTTTCTTCTTACACTGGGCTCTTCAGCAGCTCTCCTCACCTTGGCTTGGTGAGAAATGCATGCCTTATGCTTGTATGTAGGGAAAGCAGAGCTTAATCAAGGGATAAAGGGAAAATGAGGAGTTTAATGCCATGTACTGACTTCTGAAGACCTTTGAAGCGCTGTACTCCTTACTCTTGTCTAGGGGTGCAAAGGCTGCTATTGGTACCTGGTGTTCAGTTGATCCTTGCACTGAATTTGTCCAGGATTCAAAGGTGACTGTTTCTTTTGCCCTGGAAACACGGTGGCATCTTTAAAACTTGTGCTTTTAGTGTGGCAGTTATTTGTTACTCTCGACAAGGGCAAGCCCTTTTAAGAGTGTGTGTTAAATTATGCTGAACTGGTGTTGATCAGATGGCAGTTCGGCTGTGGAAAATGAAGATAATTCTGCATGAGTCTCTTCAGTCTAATCTACTTTAAATTGTTCTTGGCATTCCTGATGCCAAAAAAGACAGTCTCAAAATAGAGGAGTTTCAGCTTTCAACATTCATGGGATAGGGGGAATGCACATAGTACAAGTCTCTTAGCTGTTTTGCAGTCTCGGCTTGTAGTTGTAAGGGAAATGCTGTGGTGTTTCTGTATGAACTGTTCTCAGCAGTGCAGCCATTTTTTTTTAACATTTTAGACCTTCCCAAATCTCAGTTAAATTTAGCTTTGCAGCCACTGTTGACAGCTAATCTTTTTGCTTTCACAGATGTTTTTTGGCTCTTTGAAGACTAGAGAGAAGTTATCTTGAGGGAGAAACTATGCTGAAAGTAATCATATTCAGCTTCAGTCTCAAAATTATTGCCAGCTTGCTATCTGAACCTCTGCTTTGTCTTAAGCATT
Source organism: Astur gentilis (assembly GCF_929443795.1). Taxonomy (NCBI): domain Eukaryota; kingdom Metazoa; phylum Chordata; class Aves; order Accipitriformes; family Accipitridae; genus Astur; species Astur gentilis. Next base: position 33,703,597 of record NC_064891.1, read on the forward strand.
GCAAGCACTTGGAATTTACTCCTGCCCAAGTAAATCTCTGTGGAAGGTATCAAAAGTTTCACATCTCTTGTCTGGAAGAGTGGGTGTTCCCACTGTGGTTACAGTCAAAACTGTCAGAGCCTGATTGTTGAATATGGTCTTCCATGTCTAGCAGGAAGAATGTTTGAAGAGGTCACTGTTTTCTTTTCAAGACAAATGTGACATGTTGCTTCCTTGCTGTAGTGAAAGGGTTTCTAATCTAGTAGTCATTGTATGTCTTTGGTAAAGTATTCACATGTCGTGTCATTCAGAGGACTCGGGTGTTCTTGAATACAAAGTTTTATATAAAATGTTGGCCTTGGTAAGGAATCTGTCCAAGCATGTAGAGATTGTAGCCCTCTAACTTGCAGACACCCATAAGAGCATTTGGGAAAAAAACCCCAAAAACCAAAACCAAAGAAAGAAACAAGACAGCTTTTGTTTTGTTGCATCCTGTGGGTTGCACAGTGCTGGAATGCCCTTGTGGACTTCAGTTGAATTGCTTCTGTCAGGCAAAAACTTCTGATAAATGAACTAGTCAGGCGACATATAAGGGGTCATCAGAGTGGTCATGCAGTCTGAATAGGTTCTCTGATAGAAGGCCTCACGCTTGGAACAGTATTCAAAACTGGTGTCAGAGTTGTCTTATGATAAAGTCGGTACGTTTCATAAGAAAGGAAAAGCTGTCATCATTTTCAGTGCAGTACAGGTGCAAACTTTGTACTGATTTTGTATTCTGTCTTAACTATAGCCTCTGTAACCTTCTTTGGTCACGTTAGACATTTTTTTGGTATATGTAACCTGGGCTGTAGTGTGTCCATTATGTGTGTTCAGGGACTTGTGTGTTCCAAATTTTAGATTATCAGCGAAGCCTTCATCCTGATGCTTGAACTTGCCCAGACTTTTTCTGTGGATGTGTCCACACAGCCTTGCTTTGTGTTCTTATAGATTAACAAATACTGAGAATAGAAGTAATCTTTACTCAGTGGTCCAGTTAAAATCTACTGGAGTAGAGTTGGTTTACTGAGAAAGTTGCATCAGTGATTTGATCAAGCTTAACTTCAAATTGATGGTTCCTTAAACTTGAGAAAGTCAGTGTTTCATTTTCATTCATGTCATGGTTGTACACTGACTAGTTTTGCAGGTGAATGTGTCCAGTAACTAGTTTATCAGAGAATATGCCTGACACCACTTGTGGGATACCTGTGGGTAAAAACTTAGGTAGTGTTCGTGATTCCCTTTTCACTATAACCTGAGGGAGGTACACTATGAAGAGGCTGCAGGCACTTTGTATTTATGCTGGGCACTGCATTCCTTTTTTGCTGTGTGGCGTGTTAATTTATATTGGAAAAGTTCCATTGACTTCTCATTTAGATACAGTATATTTGCTCCAGATGTTGCTGGCATCTGGTTTGTTGTTTTCATTGGCAAATACCTTGTAGCAAGCGTTACATTGGGAATGCTTATAACATGAGCGCTTGTTTTATAAGCAAGCCCCTCTCCATTTATTTCTGGGTGTATTTCATGACAGTCCTTATTTTCCTTCTCCTTTTTTTCCTTTATTTTTCTTTTTTTCCTTTTAAACATCATCCTTTGTTCACACCGCTGCTAGACTGCAGCTCATCTTTTTCATTCTCATTAGTCCTCAGGTGCATGCTACCATGTTCAGTTCATGGCTGATGAGAATCCCTGCAAGATTGCAAATGAGCAGACAGAAAAGAAATGGAAATGATAGCTGCTTTTTCTTCTCTCTGTCTTGTGAGCTCAGAGATTCTCGGTGCGGAAGGGTCAGCAGCCCCCAAATGTTGCCCTCTAATGCTTTCAGATTTTTTCTTTTAAGGACTCTTACTATAAAAACAACTCAAGTAACTGTAAGCTTTAGCACATCTCTTCTCCCTGTCATGCAAGGGTGATGGTGAATGGCAGTCAGGCCTTAAAAAGTGGTGATGTTTGTCATTTTATGAAATTATACTGAATTTCTGTTCCTCTGTCTCTCTTGTTTTGTCACTTCCGTCATTCTGCATAGGTTGCTCCACTTCTGCTTCAAATTAGCTGAACCTTCAGAGTTTAACGTTAAGTCTTGCAGCCCTTGGGCAGAATCATACCTATTCAGAACCTTCCCCTTAAGTGCACCAGCTAAGGAACTTGGGAAGGCTGGGAAAGGAAACAGTTGAACAGGAAAGGGAAAGTTAGGTAATGAAGAATTGTTTCTGAAAAGGGTGTATGGGAGTCCAGAAGGGCAGGTTGTAAAAATAGTGCCAGAAATGTGCTTAATTTTTTTTTCTTCCTGTGATATTGAGGTTTGTAATAACAAACCCTGATCAAAATGCATTATCTTCTATAAGAATCTGTACAGCCAGAGCTAGCAGTTATTTTTGGCCATCAGTCTTAGTGGAGAGAACGCTGACTCACAGTTTTCCTGGGTACAACAGTCTGTATTTCCTTGCTTTTCTCAACCCTTGCTGTATGAATATGTTGAAGTAGATTTGTGTGCCTTTTTATCTTTCTGTGTTTTTCTTATTTCAAAAACCAAAACCTGTTCCTGTTCTCTGTGTAAAAGACCTTTTTGCTTGTCTCGGCAAAACCGGTATCACGATACATTAGAAATTATGCTCGACTGAAATGGAATGCAGTAAGTTGCCAAGCAGGGTTAAAGAAAACACCCCAATAAAGCAAACACTTATTTACATCCTGTGTGAGTTCCCATGTAATGTACTTAGCATGTAGTTCTTGGGAAATAAAGGCTATCATTTAGACATACTGGTTATTCCTTCTGATGTAATTTTCTGCTGATTTTCGTATTCGGTTTTAGGAATTAGGAAATGCAATTTTGACTTCTGTGAGCAAATGGATTCCTCCCTCTGCCCCCCTTCAAGGTATAATAGACCATAACTACAAATGTCTATCTTTTGTTCACATTAACCCAAAGTCAAACAAGCTATGTAATACGCTGTGTTGAAATTCTCTCTGGGCTCTGTCAGGTCACTTCTCCTAGCAGATGGGTTCTGTCCCTTTTTCTGAATCTAGGAAACTGTTTCCTCCTCTTTCCTTGCGTGCTCCAGGAGACTCCTTCTGAAGAAACTGTCAGCCAGCAGAGTTGGCATGAGGCTAGCCTGTAGGAACTACTCCATCTGGCCTGTTGTACAGTCTGCTGTCATGAAGTGGAGTCCCTTCTACATTAGGCGCTTGCAGAGTTGGATTAAATCTAGACAGCAGCAAGCAGCATCTCATAAGCAGACCAGTTGACTGCTGTCATACTAAGGCTGTTAAATGGTAAACTTTCCAAAGCAATAGTTTTCATTTCATGAGAGATCTTTTTTCTTTTTCTTTCACTGGGAAGGTGAGTCAAATGGGCTGTTGAAACAATCTTCACCGTTGCTTGAGGGGGCAGAAGTGCTCACTTGGGGGTTTGGTGAGGTGGAATTTTTTGTTTCACTGATTTAAAATCAAGATAAAAATATCAATTACCAGATGCATTCACCATCCAAAACTAACCACTGAATGGCGCATGCAGATGGTAATCTGTGAAGACAGGTGGTGTCTGACACTTGCATTTCTGTTTGCAGCTGAGGCAGGGATGGTTTTGCAGCAAGGGATGGGGGAGAACATTCAAGCGGTCACAAGGAATAGGTGCTTGGTCTGGGAACATAAGAGCGATGGAAAAATTCCCGGGTGATATTTAGGCAAGGAGGGAAATGAGATGGGAGAGAGGAGGGAAAAAAAACCCAGAGGAGTATGCTTCTTGCTCTCTTTCTATCGAACTATCTAGTATGTGCTATCCTTTCCACACCAGTGAATCCTGTCTCATCACTGTGAAAATGTGATTGCCCTATAAATAAAAGGTTTTATTTTTAAATGTAAGCACTGCATGAAGTTATTGATCTCTTGTAAATGCTTGTGGCAGCTTTGCATTAGAGAGAGTACTTTCAGGGATTCTTTTGCATACAAATTAATCTGTCAGGCTGTCATATTTAACACTCATGACAAGTCACATTTGACCGATACCACAGGTTGTAGAGGCGTGGTCTTAGAGCTGAGTTAAATCCAAGTGATTTTTTTTTGGTTTTTTGAGACCAGCATTGTATTCATTTCAGTGCAGTTGTTGTCCAGCCCTGAGAGTTGTTTTGGTGAAGACCTGGAATAACTCTTGACCAATTAAAGCTCAAACCAATATTTACAGGCTGCTGAAGCCATTGTGTTAGACATGGTCAGGAAAATGTACAGTGGCATCTAAACAACAAAAATACAGGATTGTGGTGGAGGGGTAGACATTGTGTATAATTCCAAGAGTAGTTTGTAGGTTTTCTGCCTGTAGCTACCAGTCAGAACAATTCTTTGACCTGCTTGGCAGTTCCCTAAGAGTTTCTTGTCAGCACTGGCTTTCATGCTGTGCATTTCTTTTTTCCAAGTGTTCCCAGATGGATGTGCAGACTTTATTTGGCTCTTTTCCAACCCTTCTCTTACCTGCTGCTGCATGTATGTTGCTTTGTTCTGTCTGCTTCCTTAGTGTTGACATCTTTTTGAGCTCTCTTTCTGTTTACTTCTCTGTTTCAACCGTTCTTACATACATAAGGTGTACCTTATGGAACTGATCTGAAGCACCTTTCTCTTTTTGGTTTTTTTTTTTTTTTTTTTTTCTTGTTTTATTTGGTTATGACCTGATCAGGAAAAGTGATTCCATCTGACATGCCACTGATTGCGATATTGGCACAGTACTTATGGATGGCAAATTTAATTTAAATTTACTGGGAATTTGCTGTCAGGATTTTGTATGGCTTGTGATATCTCATGGGAGAATTGCTGAGTGACAGCTGGGTTTATCCTTTGCTTTCTTGCTTTCCATGTTCCAGGTTTGTTTGGGAGGAGAAGAGCATAGAACCTTTGGAATTACTTTAATCAGGCTGTGGCATTGACCCTGGTAATGGTATTTGTTTGTTGCGGCTGCAGGATAGAAGGAGCAAAAATACAAATAGTTAAGAGTCCACTGGAGCCTTAACTGCAGTGTAGTTAAAGAGTTAGTGTAAGTCTTCAGTTGGTTTAACTTTATATTATTTTTTTTTCCTACTAATTTCTGCAAAAACATATTTTGTCCTTCCTGAACTGTTGTAATTTTTTAATACCAATGCAAGTTTTCTTTGGCTATGAAGAGACGTCCCAAGCAATGTGATATTTGGGGGTTATTTTAGTAATCTAGGAGAAAATAGGTTGTAGATATTGCTGGGTAGTTTGGTCTAGTTACCCATTTCAATTAATGCTCTGCTCCTTGGTGGTGCTTAACTCTGACAGCTTCAGAAGAAGAGGCCTTATGGCAGTTACACAGCTTTTTTTTATCTTTGGAAAATGTCACTTTAACCTCCTCAGTAAAAAGGGCATAGATTACTTATTTTTCTTCTAAAGGCATGAAAGTTTACATGTTTTAGGTTTATTCCCCCTACACCCCCCTTCTTAAAACAACTTTCACTTTGTTTCTATTAGGAAGAAGGCTAATGCAAACATGAGGTGTCTGTGTCCATGTCCTTCCTCTGCCATCACTTTTTGGATTCATTTTGCCTCACTTCAACCAGATTTGACTGAGAATCAGAAATGTCAATGGTTGTTGAATTTGTGTGGATTTTAAAAAAAAATGAATGAGGCAAAAGAGGAGGGCCTGAAGAAATAAATCCTCAGGGGGGGAAAACCCAAAACATTGTCCTTTCCATTGCTTGAGGGAAGCTAACTCTGTCCTATAGAAACATCCAGTCCTCTTTGACTAGTAGTCTGAACCACTGCCTTGTGGCAAACCATTCCATGGACTTCCTGAACATTTTGTGAAGAATAATATGGATAACGGCAATAAAAAACATCATGTGGATTTCCACTACTTGTAGCTGTTTGTATTCTCAAAGAGGTGGGGTGTGGAAAGGATGAACCAAGGAGGTTGAATATCATTGTGTGGAACTAAACAAATTGTACATAACATAAAAGCAGCTGGAACAGAGAGATGTGATAAATGTTGCTGCTGAATACAGAGAATAGAATTTGTCTTATTGTAAAATACTAATAAAGTGAATTTTATTTTCAGTTCTGCCATTGTTTTTTGTTTTAGGTCCTGTTTAATATGATTGTAGAAGTGCCTCGTTGGACAAATGCAAAAATGGAGGTAATTAAGAAAAATACCTTGATTATATAGCTATTTATGAAAGTTATGACAGTGCAGTGTCTTCCAATAGTCAGAGTTTAATCAGAGTGTGGATTACTCTTTACACATAAAATTTTCTCTGTTAAAAAATTAATTTGAAGTTGCATGTTCAGACACTTTCCTTGTGATTATAAAAAGTGTTGAAGTTCTAATTTTGTTTCCCTTCTATGGGTGAGTACTGCATCTTGACAGTCCTCTGACTGCAGAGTGCAGGATACCTGCAATAGCGTCCTAGAGTAATGGCTTGCAGGACATTGTCCAATATTTAGTCTTACTCCTGCTTGCTCATAGAGCATTTCACTCAGAGGATTTAATTCCTTTCATTTCTGCTCTATAGTATGCTAGGCCAGATCCTGACAAATGGAGCTGCAAATGAAAAAGCTTTTCCTTGTGACAAAAAAAAATACTTGGGTACCTCACTGATTGAAAGTATCTACTACTGTAGGGAGACATTTTAAAAGTAGAGCCTAGTGGGTTGTTCCTCTGCAGTTACAATATAGAAGCTGAGTAATGCTTCATCTGTAGTGTTTGTGAAACAACAGATCTCACCAGGATATGTCCTGTCTTCCTGAACATTTTTAGGTATGCTTCCTGGATGCTTTTAGAGATGTTGGTGGTTGAGCTGTTAACAATTTTGATTATTTAAAATAACACCAAAGAACCTTCTCAGCCTGTTATTTCAGAATTCTGTTTTCTCCTTTCCCTGATGCTGGAAAATCACTTGAACGGTGTTTACCACCACAGTTGTAAGCAGGATTACCTTGGATATTTACCTTGTATTTTAAGATGATGATTTATTGTGGAAGCTGAGTTCTCTTTTGCAGAGTTTCCCTTTGACAATGCTATTTGAACTTTTTGTGTAAAGCTCAGGTTGCTCTCCCTCCCTCTTCTTTGCACATTATGTCAAGGGTATAAAACTTTGCTGTCCTGTTAGGTTCAGAAATTGGTGGGTTTAGACTTTTTCTGGCTTGATAGAGGAGACCAGATGTAGTTCTCTAATCTGAACTCTTAATGTATTTGAAATTTCCCGCGTTAATCGTTAAGGCAGTTGTCTTGCCTTGCCATTGTGTCCTGGCAGTCCTTCAGTCCAGATTGTGGTAAGGTGCTCATACCAGGTCTTGTCTGCATCTCTGTGCTGAGATTCCCTCGCATGGAATGGAGACTGTATGAAATTAAACCTTGCCTTAGGATGAATGTTTCCCACTGTTACATCGCCAGTGCCAGATCTCCTGCTCATCAGTTTGTTGTACTTCTGTTGTTCTTCCCTTGATTTTACTGAAGGTGCTTTTCATGAGACTTTTGTCTGCTGTTGTCAGTTACTCCTCTTTGTCGTTTACATCAAGAAAAAGCATTGTTGAGCTCCACTTCTGTCAAAGTCTCAGTTGGCATATTCGAGGTCTTCACTGTTAAGTTATGACCAGAAGCAGGTAGAACCAAGTGTGAAACCAGAAATGTGTGAACCTTGATCTCAGCTCTTGGGGAGATTTTACTTGTGGAATCAGTGCATGCTATAGATAGTTTGGTGTGGTTCAAAAAGGTGGAATTCCTTTGGGATGGCTTTGGTGGTGGTGCTTTAGGTAAATTACACGAACGTTATAAAATGAGAATGGACTAAGGGCTGTGTGCTTATGCATACAAACTATGTACTGCCTGAGCCAGTGTAACCACTTGAGCCTGTAACAAATGTGATGCCATACAGGTGAATGTGTGTAAGCCAAGAGCCAAGCTAACATGGATTGGATTGTGGTGTAGAGTGTCAAAAGGATGGTGACAGTGAATGAGTTGATGCGTGGTAGGTAACTCATATGGCAGTGAGTTTGTATTTGAGGTTTTGGGGAGGATGATGACAATAATAAACTATTCAGCTTTAATTAGTTCAGTCCTTCTATGAGTGCTTCTTTCAGAATAAGAATGCCTTCTATGCTAGCTTAATTTGTTCTAAATCTGCGGTAAATTGGCATTTGATGACTATGCAGAACTTGTGCCTACTAAAAAGCATTTGTATGCTGAGGGGTGATGGAGAGAAGGGATGTATGCAATAGGAGAGCAATGAACAGAGGGTGAGAAGGTGAAACATTTCCCCTGTTGCTGTCAAAGCCCCTGTTGTCAGAAGAACTTGTGCCACCATTTGCATGTCTGTTGAACTTGTATTATAAAGTGCAAGAGCTTCTAACTTAAGTTCCTTTCAGTATTTATGTTTGACCATGACAGTCTCCTTTATAAATTTATGACTTTCTCTTCTAGATTAATTTTTTTTTGCATACTCCACAACATTATTTAAAACCTTAATAAGCTGCTTTTTGAACATGACCCTTGAGATTTAGAGTGAGGCCATCATAATTTTAATACTTCTCAAACCACAAGCACATGCTCCCAGATGGATCTTTCTAACTGGTTGGGTACAGAATGAATTGCTTTCCATTTTACCATTCTCTCTCTCTCTCTGTGTCTTTCATGATCTGCCGAGATTGCCACTGAGGAGCCGTTGAATCCCATTAAACAAGATATAAAGAAAGGCAAGCTTCGATATGTGGCAAATATCTTTCCTCACAAGGGTTATATATGGAATTATGGTGCCCTCCCACAGGTAACATTTTTGTTATAATGGTGAAAGTTTTCTGTCTTCTGTGTAAATTGCCTTGTAAATCTTGGGTACTGCCTGAATGCAAATCAGTTGCAAGAGGGATGTTTCTCTTTGATGCATTTGTAAATTAGGATTTTTTTTATGTTGAGCTTTATAGTGTCCATAAATTTTGATCAGAATTTGGGTGTGGGTGTAAATATGTGCTGTGTTTCAGGAAGGAGTTAAATGGTCAAGAAATCTTGAATCTTTAGTCTCCATCTCTGTACTGCAGTGACAGAATTAAACTGTCATGGCCTGCCATTAAAGAATACTTTGTCAAGTAGCCCTTTTCTGCTTAAACAAGGCATTTCTTAAAAAACTAATTTAAGATTTTAATGTATTGCAGCATAAATTTTAATTGGGATTTCTTAATATCTTTAACAAAGAGGAACACAAGGGCTGCTCTTTTTTAGATTAAACCTCAACTGCCTTAGTTAACTTTTCTCTGAACTGTGAGACTTTACTGATCATGACACATTCAAAACTTCGAGCCTTGAAAAACCCCAACTAATGGCTGAAATTCTCAGTGTAATGAAAAGTTTTAAACTTTTCATTTGGAGGAGGTTTGACCATGGACAGCAGGAGCTAACAGTATTGCTCCTTGTAAAAGTTTTAAACTTTTCATTTCTATGAATAACATGTTGGACTTACATTAGTACTGAAAAACATGATGGAGCTAGAAAAGAGGAATTTTTTTTTTTTCTTTACACTTAACTGCATAAGCAATGAAAGTTTACTCCCGGAAATCTGCTTAGGTATTTGATCCCTGAAGAGGAGATACCAGGCAGGTGCTGGAGTATAGCAATGAAGTTCTTATCCAGTTAGCAGTCTCAGTAGATGAGGTTTCCAAGCAGGTATAGTTGGGAACCCGCAATTCCATTTAATGTTTTGAAATTTGTGTGTGCCTTAGTACAAAGCCAAAATTAAACATTTGAATATTTTCCTGCACAAAGTGCATTATTTTGGAGTGATGATACTTTCCCCAGGAGAAGTGTTCAGCTTGCCTCGCTACCTTGTGAGTCAGAGCGGGCTGGAGATAATTGTCATTTTTATTTTCTGTAATAACTTTAAAATACCAGTTGGATCATTACACCTCCAATTGTTTGAAGACTAGATGATACTCCAGATTCCTGCTAGCAGCTGTAATAAACAAAATCCATTCAGTGTGTCCATTATCACAAGAGGATTTTTCATCAGGATTAGCAGTTGCCAGAAGTTCAACGCTAGTATATGGCTTAGATACATATTTGTGGCTGCTGTTTTATACTGTGGAACAGAGGAAAAAAAAATGACAGTAGGACTACCATTATTGCAGGAGTTGCTGTGCTGTCCAGAGGACAATACCATTCCTAGTGAGCTTTCCTTCTAACCTACAGGTGGAGGGGTGCAGCTGTGCAGGAGAATAATACTGGTATAATGCAGCCTGAAATAAAAAGCACTTCAGAAGAGTATTGGAAAAACAAATTTTAAGTTGAAATCTTTCCTTCATGCCACTTCAGCAATTTTTTTGGTAGTGATTCTGCTACCTAAACACCTGACCATTTGCTTGTCTCAAGAACAAGTTTGAGGTGGAAGTTTGACCATGGACAGCAGGAGCTAACAGTATAGGTCCTTGGAAAAAAAGTTTTGTAACACTTTTTCAACAAAACTTCATTGGACTCAAAATTCTTACCAGAAAAACTTCTCAACTTTAGAATGAGTTACTCATTACTAGCCAGTAAGAGACAAAACAAGTACTGGTCTAGTAATTAAATTACTACAACTTGGCTATGATTCCTTGTTTGTACAGAGCTCAGAGCAGGGATTTGAACTTGCCTCCCGGAGAAGCTTCTTTGGTCTTAAAACTGTTGGCAGTTCTTGGGAATGTACGCATCTCAAAATACTCAGAAGTATTTCATACCTAGATCTAAAAACTTTAAAAAGCTAATTGAGTGCAGACAAACCAATACCTAGGAGCTTGGTTAGCTCAAAGCCTAAATGTTTTTGAAAGCAACTTAGGTTAGTGCCATGGTATTTAAAAAGTATAATAGGAATGTAATTGTAGGATGTCCTAGCTTAATCCCACAACTACTAGTAACCAGAAAAATACATATTCAGGGTCCTCTGATGCCTTAATCACTGCAATTTGATAAAGTGTATCTGAGTCACAGATGCAGTTAATATTTTGTTACTGTGTTCTCAGTAATCCTCGTGTTACTTGTCCTAACTATGAGAATGAGTCACTCAACGTCAGTCCAGTGGCTGTTTGTTTGTTTTTTCTTTTCCCATTAAGCAAGCCTGTTCTCAGAAAGCTGATGTTTTTATTGGTGTTTTTATTAACCCTAGTAATTTAGTGGTTAGATGAATTGTAATTGCAGATCAGCTGGTAACTGATAATTCTCTTTTGTTTGACAGACCTGGGAAGATCCAAACCATACAGATAACATTACAGGATGTTGTGGGGATAATGACCCTATTGATGTTTGTGAAATAGGTTCAAAGGTTTGTCTTCATCAGTGTTAATTTAATTTATTAGGGTTAATTTAATAATTTGGTAACAACTATTGGAAGGGAAGGGCAGATGGAAAACAAGAAAACATGGTAATAGTCTCAGGAGATGACAAAAGTAGGAGTAGAGGATCTGAGGAGGGACTAGGTAAAGAAATGGTGTTTTTTAAGAAGGAGAAAAAAAAGCAGAATTTGCTAAAGTCTCTGTACTGGATAAAAGGGAAGATAAGAGAACACCACGCTGAAGTTCTGTGGCTGGACAGTGAGTTGTGGGTGAAGGAGGAGGGGGTTAAGATTTTTAGGGAAAGAAAAGATTTCTTTCTTTTCCCCCCTGTTAGCAGTAGTGGAGCTAGGAAAAGGTTTCTGAAAGATAAGGAGGTATGGCATTGTCATGCATATAAAATTACAAGGTCAGACCCACAAAGTAGGTAGGTTTGACTTTCCTCATAGGTTCAAACAGAAGTAGATCCCTCTCCTGTAGAGGAGAAGACAGGAACCTATTGCAGGGTTATGAGATACAGAGTGGATGGATGAAAAAGAGGTGCAGCAAACACCGTTAGTAGGTATAGGGGAAGGGTTTGGCTCACTGAAGGAAAATTCTACATATCTGGAGGCAGCAAAGAATGGAGCAGTCCTCTGTGGTATCAAAGATGGGGTTATGAAATGGATGAGTTTGAAAGAGGGGTCTCTTGGGATATTTTTGGTAAGGGGAAATTTAATTGGTGACCTCGGTGAAGGTGGTTTTATTTGAGGAAAGGAACCTAAAGCTGAATTTCAAGGGATCTAGAAAGAGTTGTAAAGGGAACGTTAGCTGATAGGGACAAGGTTCCCAAGAAAATGAAAAAAATGGTTGCGCTGATATTTCTGGGGCAGGGGTGTGTGTTTATATGTGTATACTGGAGTCTAGAGGAAGGAACAGAAAGACACAGATAAAGACCAAGAGTTGAGAAAGCAGAGTGTTAAGATGCAGGAAAGAGTTAAAAGATGAGATACTTTGACTTGCAGTTTGGGGTGAAGATCAAGAAGGTGTGGGGGAAGTAGGGTAGAAAAGGAAAAATTTTCTAGCTTGTTGTCTACTTAAGTAAATACTGACTGGAGAATTGAGGATTGAAGAATAGCAATGGTGGGAGAAAGGCTAATAATGTTAAATAGATGTGTACTGCATTTACAGTTTATCTTGCAATTCTGTTAGCTGCTGGTCAAAAATGTAGTAAAACTATTTTGTTTGTAAGGGAAAAGAGAAATTCTCTGTAGTGTTTTCCAAATCTTTGTAAGGTTATGTTCTGTTTCAGATTCGTTCTTCTGGTGAGATTGTTCAGGTGAAGGTCTTGGGTGTTTTAGCTCTTGTTGATGAAGGAGAGACAGATTGGAAGATAATTGCTATCAGTGTGGATGACCCAGAAGCTCAGAAAATCCATGGCAAGTATTTTTATCTTTCTTAATGCAAGTTTTGTCAGCAGCTTGCACAGTAGAATGGTACCTGAGTTTAGGCCACCCAGGACAAGAAGAGGCAGACAGCAGAAAGGCAAGACTTTTTGTTGTTGTTGTTGTTGTTGTTGTTGTTGTTTAAGTCAGGTGCTTCCTTTAAGAAGGGCATATTTGCTTTCACACTAAGCTTTTGGAAAGGTTCACTTGGATTTTCAAGAGGAGCTGTCATGCAGAAAGTCTCTTGACTTCTGAAACACAACTGCCTTAGAAAGTGACCTCTTAAAATTACAGGCTTATCTGCTGTGTAATAGTGCATATTTACCCACTCGGATTATGTAGCATGCTGCTATTTTCCTTGTTGAATGTGTTTGTTCCTTTTATATTTGCAGGCATTGTGTTGCATTCTGAAAAGGGCTGTACGTTTCCAGTGTTCAGTCACTTGTAACTGGGTTACTTCCAGGGTTTGTTGCCTAGTATGAATGATTAGGTTTCACCTTTTAGCTTGAAAACTTGTAAAGGAAACTGCTAATGCTGCTCACCCTACTTTCAGCCTTGATGATGACTAGCTGTGCAGGGGGAAATATCCTGTCCAGACTTGTCCTCCTTGTGACCATGCTTCTCGTATCCAAATGGAATTCAAGTACTACAGTGTGTCTATGTGAATAGCACAAGGTGTAATTCTGCTTGCAGACTGTTCAATAAGATGATGATACAGATGTATTAAAACTGCAGGAAGTTAGGTTTTTACAGCACAGGTAAAGTGCAGCTTTTCTCTGGATAAATGAAGGTTCACTTCCTCAAATGCAGTGTTGCTGGGAATCGTGAGAATTGAGGAGGTTTGTCTAGAAGTTAGTGATTGTTATGAGATCAAAAACCATATATGCCATCGAGTATGTATGATCAGAGCCTGCCCTTTGTTGGTAGGGAGCACCAACGCAGAGAGTGGCCTTTCTGTAGGAACAGGGCTATCCAGTAGCTTTTTAAGGAATTCTGTTTCTTGGCCATTGAGGCTTTTTCCTGGTTTCTGAATGTAAAGTAAGTATATCACTGGACTGGCCCTTCATTCTCAGTTTTCTTGCAGGTTGCTTTCACGTGGAGAATACTTGGCTTGTGGGGAAAGAAGGGGAGAAGAGGAGATGAGGAAAAGGAAACTCTTGGGTTGATGCTGATTAAAATCATTGGGCAGATGAATTACTACGTAGTGTTTATGACACTAACTACTTTGACAGTTAGAGATTAAGAAGTTCAGCTTAAGGAAATAGTAAGTAATAGTTTGTTGTTAAACGTTAGTATCAATTTAAACCTCTCTATAACGTGTAGTGAAATGTGATGTAAGTGTCAGTAGTTAAAAGACAAGTAATTAGCACTTTTATTTCTCTACACTGTTCTGTTTAACTCTTACCTTTTTTCCTTATCAATTTCTGAGAGAGTTTAATCAGAAAAGTGGGTGAGAGAATGTAAAAGGAGTCTACTAAGTAGGGGCAAAACTGGGACAATTTATGCTATTGGGTTAAGTAGCTCTATTTGAAAGCCCTCTGTTTTGTTTTTTCAGGTAATGACTGATTTGTCAGCTGTGTTACAGCTTTAGTTCGTTTGGGAGGGGAGTAAGAGTTTTAGCCTTTAAAAGGGGGGGCAGGGGCAAACCATCACCTGTAGTTGATTTCTGCATGCATCCTTTCTTATCAGAGAATAGGTGCAAAACCTCAAGAAAGGAACTGTCCTTCTGAGGTTCAGAGAAGTGCAGAAATATTTATCCAGTTTAATATGATTTCCCTTTGGGATTGGAGTTGCAGTCCAGAATTTACAAAAGGAAAGTAAAAGGGGGGGGGAAGCCCCCATCTGCTTTCACAAAACATGACTAGCTTGCAGTGTTGAACAGCAATCCTTCAGTCTCAAAAAACAAACAAATCTGTTGGAGTAGGCAGTACAATATGTCCTTTTATATTTGTTTTTCCCCCTTCCCAAAGTTGTTAATTATTCCAGCATAAAGGGATAGCAGCTACAGATAAAACCGGTATCTCCCTCAATAATTGACATGCTGCTGTGTTACGGTGGTGGCATCCTAGGAAAAGATAAGGCTAAGTGTTGCCTTCTAAGTCTGTCCAGTCCTTTTTTGTTTCATTTGCTAAATATTCCAAATTGGACTGAGAATCATCACATTTGCTTTCAGCTCAGTATGTGCACAGCCCCCAGTGAACATTTGGAAAAGATAATTCCGAGACACCAGAGTGGTGATTACTTGCAAACCCCATCCTGAGCCTGTGCAGTGTGTTAACTCCTCTTGCTGCTTTAAGCACACCCCAGGTACTCTGTATATTCTCCTTCTGGGATTGTGATCGTTCTCATAAGTGCAATTGATTTTTCTGAGACTTCACAGAACTTAAAACTAAGCAGTCCTAACTTCTGAGCAGTTCTCATTGTTTATTCATAGCACTCCACTGTACTGTGTCCTGCAGGCATTTATTGATAAATACTGGTTTAAATTGGAAACCCTGCCTAGAACACTCTCTTTCACACAGAGCAATGAGAAACTCTAGTTTATAGTGACAATACCCAGGAATGATAAGGAATGCTTAGCAGCTATTCAACTGGGAACTGTGTCATTAATGGAAATAGCAGGGGCTTAGTGTCTTTTTGGACTGATTTTTGGAGGTAGTCTGTTTGAAATTATAGCACTTCATACTGGTGGGCAAGGGGACAATCTCATTCCAAATCCAAGCTGTATGTCAGATGATGTGTCATGATATGTCAGGTGTTCGTATGTGAGTTTCTTTTACACTAAAACTGGACATCTTAAGATTAATCTTATTTCAATAAGATCTGTCTGGGGGTACCTGAAAACCACTGTGTTGTCTTTCTGCTTGGGCAGTTGCTAGGCAGATGGCCATTAGTGGACTAGCAAAGCAACTTCAGACCAAGCAAGTCTGGGAAAGGGCCTAAAAGCTCCCCACACACTGAAACACTAAATCTTGGAGGTGTAATAGGCCTGTCTGCTTTTTTTGTTGTTGTTGTTTGCTTGTTTTTTGTAAAAATACTAGCCAGGAGAAGCAGCAAATACTTGCAGTGGAAAGGCTGCTTAACTGCTTATCTCATAATTTGGATTGAATTTATTATATTGGAATTCACATATCTGATGTGCTTTACAAGGTTGGGCTCAGAAATGATGAGTGATATTTTTGTGCCATAATTTGGTCTAAATGTATATGGCATCTTCATGTTGGACAAGAGGTTTTGAAAATCACTGGCAGTTGAAGCAGGAAGTGTGTTTGAAGCAGGTTATGAGAAGTCTGACTTTCAAAAAGTCATCTTACCTTCCCTGAGCAAATGGGACAAATCATGTATGCTGGATGGCATTTTGGAGGTGATTTACCAGCCTGGAATCTTAGCAGCTGTTTTTTGCTCTGGCTCATGGAAAGATGCCTGGATGTATTCAACAGCAGTTGGTGATGTCTACCGGCTTTGTTGCGCTACCCTTCGCTGGCACTGGTACAGTTAACTGTGCTATGTTGCCATGCTTCTTTTCCAATATGCGACTCAAGATTGGCTTTTTGAGTTAAGTGATCAAACCCTAAATGGTAAAAACAAAGCATATCGCATACTTTGTACCATATATTGTTATAGACCCTTGCATGTGAGTGTATTTATACGCAGAGAAGCAGCAGAGGCCCTGAAAACTTTTGTTGTGGATTTGTGTAAGCATTCAATGTAAAGAAATTAATTATCTGTACTGAGGCTCCCCTCCTACCCCCTCACACCATGCTGCACAAAATACACCAAATGCCTTTATATGGAATGTAGCTGCTGCTTCCTGTAAATGTTTATAAGATGTTATTAAAAACATATGTCCTCTCTTCCCACAGACCTTGTTTAGAAGGCTTGCTGCAAGCATGTTGTTTTAGCTTTGCTTGCAAGAAGGAGCATCTGTTGTACTAAAAATGGTAGTTTTGTACAAATGCTTTTGTTGCTCTCTTTTGTAAAGCCAGATAGAATGGGGATCTGCGTTTGCATTGGCTTTCTCACTTGACAGAGAGCTAACAGCAATTGTTTGTGCCAACCTCTAGAGATTTTCCTTATTGAGACTAAACTGCAACCCTTAATGTGATTAGCCATCTCTTTTTAATCCTTGGTGCTTAACTTTGGTGCCCAGAAAAATGGGACCTATGGTTGTATGTAGGCAGTATAAGGAAATTGCCACCAGTGGGTACGTGGTGATAATGTACCTGCAGGAGCCTGACCTTTCTGCTCTGTCACTCCGAGCAGGGCTTGCTTGCAGAGATGAAACCACATTAGGCCTGGTACATGCTTGCTACTCCTGTACTTGCTTGGCCCCTTTTGACACCAGTGTGAGTACATGGCTCTAAGGGAAGGTGAGCACTCAGGGTCAGAAAAAAGTGTCTAACAGTAGCTGCTGCAGAAAGGACATGTAAGTTGGGTTTTGTTTTTTTTTTTTAAATTAGAATATGCAGCTAGCTTTTATAGATATTAGTGCAGTAAATCACTGTACTGTGATCTTTTCTTTTACCTTCCTTGCTTACTTCTCTGTTTTCTGAGTATACTTTTCTCCTTCTCGCCCTGATATCCCAAAGATGCTGTTTGGATTTCAAAGTGAAGGACAAGCTGTCTTTCAAGCTTTCCTGTGGCACCTTTTAATGAACTGAAGAGGTAGTTGTTGAGTGATGCGAGAGCTGCTGTTTTCCTTACATTTTGTGCTATGTGCTGACTCCACAGCAACAGGATCTTTTTTCTTTCCCTTTTTTTTTTTTTGTTGCACCATGCACTTTTTCCTGCTGCTTGCCACCGACTCCTATTATAATAGAGATGTTGTTGTTTGTTTGTTTGTTTTCTTCAACCATTTAAGCTTCATTTGGTGCCTAGTAGCTGTCTTTCATAACAAAAAATAGTGAAGTGAAGCATGGGGATGAAGGAGTGTAACTTGCAAGGAACCAAGGAAATAAAAGCAACCACTCTTCCCCTTCTTAAGTCCTCAAAACCAGAGTATACAGCAGCCAGTACTTTAGGGGCCATATAATGCTGTAGTCTGATTCTGTGTAGTCATTTTACCTAGGCAAGGTATTTTCCAGTAGAGGGAGTGTGGAATTCAGAGAGATGATTCTATCCATGAAGATGGTCATTCCTATCTTAAGGAGGTAATGAAAGCCTGCCCCAAAGCCTATTCTAATATTTGAGTCCTTTAAAGAAATACAAACAAAGCCTATAAATAAGGAGCAACAGGTGGAGAAGGGCCCAAGTGTCAGTAGACAGTAAAGCACTTTTGGTAAACAGCTTTTATAGGAATGGGAGGCAAATAATCAAGTAGGAGGAATGGAAAAGCAGAGTTAGGAGAGAATTTTGCTGGAACAGGAACCAGAAAAAAGGAGCAGCAGTCTGAGAAAGTATGCTTGAATTTAAGTAGTGTCTGAAGATGGAGATCTAGAGTTCATCCACTGCTGGGAGCCAAGAAAATTGCTGCAGCAGCCTGGTTTGCTTTACAGACTTGAGGAGATACTGTGTCTTCAAAAACCAAGTATTAGAAATTGTGAGTTCAAACCTCACAAGAAGAGGAGATGACAAAGGCTCAAGATGGGAGGAGGGATGTTCCCTTGTTTGTAGAGAACAGGATGATACGCTGGGGCCCTGATACTGATTGAATTGGTGCTGCAGTTTTATTAGTGCCCAAATGAAGCATCCTGCCTCCCACCAAGACCCCACCCTTTTATAAATCATTCCTTCTTGGTTGGTCTCACCCACCCCAGGGAAAGGCTTCTTGTACTCTTAAACATGTATTCCAGCTAGAAGACCTGCCTCTAGCACAGCCCTATGTGCCCTTGCTTTTTTCTGGGATTCTGCCAATGAAACTCCCTAATCTTCTGCAGGCAGATGGCCAGCAGCCAAATTCAAAATGTGTTTTACTCCAAGTCCATAAACACATAGCCCTATTAAGTGCATGCAGAAGCAAAAATTTACATAGGGTTCTTCAAAGTTTTATGTTTTATTCTTTGGGTAGTGTGTGATCCATTGGAATTTGGGAGTGGCATCTATCAGATGCCTATGGACACTCAGCATATCTTCTCACATAGGTTTGGTCTCACAGTTCAGTCGACATGTCATCTCTCTTGGTGGTCTACAGAGAATTGCATGGTCTGTAGCACAGCCCTTTTTCTCTTCTCCTACTGTTCTCTTTAGAAACACTTGAATGTTCAGGTTCACAGACTAGATTTTAAAATGACATTTGGCACTTAAAGATGGAAAGCACATGACTAGGTGTCAATTCTGTGGACTAAGCAACTCTGAAGATCTGTTTTTATAGGACTGGATAGACAGAAGAGTATCCATCAGGAATCACTGCCAAACAGGAGATGTCAGTGAGTGAGGTGTACCTGTGGGAGAAGAGAATGAAGTAGCCAAGCAGTATGGAGAGAGAGCAAGAGGCAATCAGGAAGGCAGAAATGAGCAAGTGACTTGCAGAACACTAGAGAAGGAGAATAACACCATGGAAGGTGGCCTGGGCAGACTGAGGTTATGAAATAGCTGGAAGACTGTGTGCAAAGCACAGCAATAAAAAGTCAACTCCCATTTCCATCAGAAGTGACTGTAGGAGGGATATAGATGGAAAGAGAAGGATTACACCAGCTACCAGAAGTACTTGGCTTCTGGAAAGGACAAAATCCTTTATTGTATCAAAATCAATCAGAATTGCATTGAAGGCTTTTCCATATAAACATGTTGCCAGAGAGTTAATTTGCCAAGGGGCTGATAGGACCAACTCATTGCAAGTGACAGGAGTGATGGTAGTCTCGCAGGACAACCTGGTAAAATTTGATATGCATAGCAGAAGTAAACGTTTAAGATCATGAACCGCATCTTTGCTATAGCAGTATAGCCCTCAAGCGGAATTACTGTGTGACTGTTTAATCTCTCTGTACCCACTGTGGCAGTGCTCATCTCTGCCTCCCAAGGGTGTCCTGCAAATGGCATGTGTTCCTCTTTGTGTCCTGTTCCATCTTTGCACGGTAGGATTATAGAGGTAAAGGTAGAATTGGCTTATCACTGTGAGTATACAGATATTGTGGGGTTATCAGTAGAGTTAGTGCTTAGTGCTCCTGGCACGTGTCTGTCTTGTATCTAATGGACTGAATTTGGAAGTAATGTGAGCAAAGGGATGCCTTTAATATAACTTTGAGAAGTCAAGCCTGTATTTTGTTTTGAGGTGCTGGTTTAAAAATCCATGTGTTGAAATTGTTTTTACTAGCTATTCTTTCATTATCAAAAAATGCCTGTAGTCCCTGCAGTTGCTGGGGGAAAAAATTACCTCACTGAATAATCTAAGTATTGCAAGAGGTACCTACTGAGAGGAAAGCCTGTAAATAGGGAATTTTCTTCCTCTCCTGTTACAGGTATGGTCCTTTTATTCATTGTCCCTTTGGGTCTTAATTAAAGAAGGGCAGGAGGCAACTGTTTTACCTGTTTAGTGTGGTTGTGAAATCATAAGATATCAACTGTGGGCAGCTAATGTAATAAAGTGGAGTTCCCCAATGACTTTGGAAGTGCTCAGTGAAATCAGATTGCTTGCAGATCCTTTATGAGACTTTAAAAAATGAATGTTACAAAAACTGTGAGTAAAATGACCAGTCTCTTTTTTTTTTTTTTTTTTTTTTTTTTAAAAAAAACCCTACAGATATTGATGATGTCAAGAGGCACAAACCAGGTTACCTTGAGGCTACGGTTGACTGGTTCCGATTCTATAAAGTCCCTGATGGTAAACCGGAAAATCAGTTCGCTTTTAATGGAGAATTTAAAGACAAGGTGAAGATAATCCAAAATTAAAGATACATTGTTCTGTCTGTGGCCTCTTTTAGTATATCCAGAATATTTGAAACTGTAAAGGAGGACGTTTAACAATAAAAATTCTTATACGAGGGATCTTTGAATACAATTTGTTAGGCTAGGAATAAATAATGTTTGCTGCCTTCCATTTTATTCAGGGAGAATGCATAGGTTATTAAAGGAAGTCTGCAAAAAAACATTCAGTCCTAATCCTGACGAGACTTGCACATGCATCTGTGTGTTTGTAGGGTTCTTTTCACAGCATTTTCATTCTCCTTGTCAGAGAAATTAATGGATTGCCTTTTCAGGTATTTTTTCAGTCCTGGTTGATAAATTTTCCTTCTTTTTTTAAAGGCTAAGCAGTATGACAGACAGTGGGTTGCAGATTTTTTCATATTTGGTGTTTGCTCAAGGTATACTTTTTCCTGGTAATTCTATGTAAAAACATTTGAACTGTGTTTGGCTTGAAGGCCGAAAAAATATTTTTCCCTTTTTTTAGAAAAAAATGAATGGCATTTTAAACTACCTACAGTAAAAATGGCCAGTGTTTGAAAGGAGAGTAGACCTGGGAATAGACCTTGCTGAAGAAAATACCTGGATTTTACCAGAGGAAATTGGGTATGATTTGAGTAAGAGAGCTTTGCAAATCATGCATTGCACGCTCTCTGTAGACTATTTTTGGCAAAGAATCACAGGTTCCTAATGAGTGATGTCCATGTGTCAGCTAGTTCAGCCTTGCAGTGTGCTATCAAAGTTATAAAATGCCTTCTAAGCAGCACAGGCAACTGTGCATGTTTTGTCTGGTTAAAGAGATGCCCTGACTCCCCTCTGCACTAAAACTGTCTTTTAAATCAATCAAATGTAGAGCTGTAAGGCTTGATAACCTGATCATTCCCCTGTTCTCCCAGGAACTGCTCTTGGAGATTTTCATCCTCTGTAAAGCAGAGTGTTGCTCTGTAGCGACAGTTTAGTGGTATATCCCTGTCAGGCCATTGGAGTTCAGGCTTGAGGCACTGAATGCCCCAAGATAGCTGGTTTGGAGCACTTGAATAATTCTCAAGCATTTCTAGAGACCCAGGATGTGGCGAGGCAGCCGTGGCTGTGCTCCAGCAGCTCTGGTGAAGTTCACAATGTTCCAGTGGCATTTTGCCAGGTCACTCCTTGTTAGGAAATGTGAATGTTCTGTTGGCAGCTTTTTGCAAGCCAGTCTAGATATCGTCATCTGGACGCTGAGGGCTTATTTTACTTTATTTTTTTGAAGCATTTTAATCCCCACCCCACCCCCCAATATTACTTTGGTTTTAAACAAACAAAAACTGTTAAGCAGCTGACATGTTACATTGTTGCAAATGCTTAAGTATATGATTAGGCAATTAATGAAGTAAATGCAAATTTTGCCACTAGAGGGGAAACCTTAACTCTTACCCTGATGTGCACGTGTAACGGAGGAGTCATACCTCACACACTTTGTCCCACTTAGGACCTGGTACAGTTTTCTACAGCTGTAGGTGTCTGCTTAGCATCTAGTGCTGATGTAATTTTTTTCCTTCAGCCTTCATGTTTTCTGGCTGCAGGCTGAGGGAAAGTCCTGAATGTGTTGCCAGTGTATTTGACAGATAGTGAAGTTTGTTTCTTTTCATAAAAAGGGTGTTTTATTTTCCAGAAATTTAATGAGACCTTGAAGGAGGCCCCTTAAAATAGCACATGAAACAGTATGTTTTAATAAACTAGTTCTGTGGCTTTTTTCTGCTTAATAACATTTTAATTCATAAAACTTTTCCTTGATGTAAACTAGGATTTTGCTGTTGAAATTATTAAATCCACCCATGAATACTGGAAAGCTTTGCTTCATAAAAAAGCTGATGGAGGCACTATTAAGTGGTATGTATCCAGTCGCATCTTTTCCTCTGTGTATTGTGCTGGTACTGGTGGTATTCAACATGTGGCAGCTATGCATGAACTTCTCAGATTTATTTATTTATTTACTTACTTACTCTGAGGTGACAGGAATACTCATGGTTTTGATTGATAATTAATTGATAATAGACTATGATTGACTAACTGCACATTGTATGACAATGATTTACTGGTATGTGGTTCCAAAAATATATTGATTATATAGAAGTGAGATAGATTACTTCAACTTTCAAGAAGTGGCCCCAGAGTGTGTGTTTGGGATGGTTTGGGGAGAATCTTGGTATACCGTGCAAAACCTCTTGTCACTGTTCATTCCATCCTTCAGTGCTGCATTGCTGTGTTGCAAAATTCTTTTGCAGCTTAGCATTTCATATTTTGTAGTTGCTCTCTGAAATGAGAGAACCAAATTACTGTTCTTTACTAGCCTTTGGCCTGATGTAAATTAAAATGGACTTCATTAAGCTCTCTGGACTGGTTTGCATTGGCACTTCTGGCACAGAGGCCTCGAAGAGCAGGCAGGTATCTTTGCCTGGTGCTTTCCAAGGGCTCTAGATTGCCATTAGCTAAAGCAGAGGGCAAAGGCTATGGGGAAGCTGTGCTCAGATAGTCGCTCTTGTCTTCTACTTCATTAGGAAATGTGACTTTCTCTCTTGGAGCCATTTGAACACCTTAGCAGTTAGACAGGTTGGGAGTTCTGCTTTAGCATGGAAAGAATATGTAGGATAATATTCAAATTTTGGTCTTGGATCATTTCAGAGGCACTTTGAGCTTCACGTTCACGAAATTCAAAAATAAAGTTGCAGTCTTGCTTTGAGGAATTGAACTTCTTGCCATTTACTGTGTAGGATTTTAAAAACTCATGACTAAACTCACTTTTGGTGTGAAAGGATATATATTCATAGGGAAACGTTTCTGCCAACTATTTGGTCCCAGAGTTTGTCTGCTCTGTGGAAGCAGTACAGGTATCTGCTGCTTTAGGTAGGAGCAGAATTTTGACGTTTTTCCCTTCTTGTTAGACACTGCGGGCAGGTTCCTGCAAACCAAGGGTGGCCTGCCACAGAATCTGGCCATCTTTCAAGGCACAAGAGACAGGAGAATATTCACACCATCTGTGCTAGCCATCTAGGTGGTGCTCAACTCCCTCTCTGCTGACTTTTTGGGGGGATTTAGTTTCTTAACTGTGGTCCTCTGAACTGTGCCCAAGTTAGCTGCCAGAAGCACCAAGTGTGAGCACTGCTTGTGTTCATATAGAACATATCGCCTAAAAACCCCCTCAAACCCAAAGAAACAAAGAACACCCCTCCACACCCCTGTTTCCTTCCAGCATTACTGGTTACTTCGTGTTTTTGACTTCCTCATTTCTTGCAGGTACATATTTCTGAGCTCTGTATGTGAAGGTGGGTTTTTTTTTTTTTTCCCCATAGGTACTTAATTGTGTGTGGCTCTTTTCCACTGATTGATAAAACATGTTTTTAATTTTATTTTCCAGCACAAATGTTCTGGTGAGTGGCAGCCCATTTTGTTGCAGTGAGGAGGATGCCCGGTTGATTGTGCAGTCGGTAAGGATAATATTTACTTTTTTCCACCTTTTTTTTTTTTTATAAAGTGATTAATATGAAAAGAAGATGCAGAGCTCCAGAACTGAAATAAAGCAGCTAAACTGAAATGGTCCTTAAACAAAAAATTAAGGCATAAAATAAAAGTAAGACCACAAAGGTTGTGGGGGAAATGTACATTATAATATAAACCTTTCATTGCAGTGGTCTAATTGTGCTTTCTGGCAGGTTCATTACTGTTCTGGTAAGGGGTTTTTTGTTTTGTTTTTTTTCTTCCCCTCCTTCTGCAGTGCTGTTTCTTCTGATCCTGAATAGCAAGATGGACTGCTATTTGTATCTAGCCTGCTGTCTTCTATGTCTCCCCTGTTGCCATGAGTTACCACCCAGTGTTAGAACTCATTGACTAGCTGACTGTAGTCCCTAATCACTAAAGGGATCCTTTGTTTGTCTACTTGCATAATTAAATGTATTGCTGTAAGAGGGGGATGCTTTTTTGAATGTTTCTTAAAGAATGCCTGTCATATTCTGAAAATTAACATAAAATTAAAACATGCAGGTTTCATGTTCAGGCAAGAAAAATGTCCTGCAGGTCTGATGCTTTCATGTGCCAATGCAAATTCTCTCCATTTTAAAATATGCTAGTTTGGATGCCAGAAGTTAAGCAAAGTTACCAGAAATTACATGGGGAAAAGTACCCCCAAGTATTGCCTTTTTTTTTTTTTTTTTTTTTAAACATATGCCATGATTGAGCCTGTGCTCATGACCACATGAGCATGGCGGGTATTTTGCACGTGTGCATGGCTGCCTGGGCAGCCAGTGTTTTGCCCCAGTAGTCACAGTAATTATGCAAGTTCAGGTGTCAAAGGAGACGCCATCCAATGTCTGCGCAGTTAACATTCCAACAGCATTTCTATTAAGAATGTGTTGTCCTGGGTGGTGTTCTGTCACAAACAAATAAGACTGTCAGTTGCAAAGAAGAGTTGGTTCAAGTCATAAAGAAGTGCCAAACCTGTTTCCTATTCAGGTCTCTTGCTTTCAGCGCTTTCTTAAAAGTACCTTTATGGTTGCACATGTGAATGTTGATTAATGGGACTTTAAGTTTTAAATGAAAGAAAAACTAATTTTGGAATTCAAATATGTTTTTAGACATGTCAGTCACAGCTATAACCAAATATTTACCTCCTCTATACTTCCAAATTTACAATAACTTTTAGTGAGTGTTTAAATGCAACTTAAATTTCAAGTTCAAATGTATTTGGAATGTGACAAACCTGCAAAGGAATATTCCCTTATGTGTTCTGTGCTGTTTGTACTTTGAAGCATGTAAGGTAAATAATTATCTGTGTAAATTGGCATTATCCATTATTTTGACTCTTAATAATAGATCAAAATTTTTCCTGGTTTTTTTGAGGAGGAGGTTAGTAAAACCAGTTCATAAAATTGGTACCTTGTATCAAACTTTAATGTCTCTTTTTATTATGAGTGCTTGCCTTCTTATCAAATATTACCACTTCTTGGCTTTTTTGTGCCTCACGTTTATTTATTTTTCTTTTTTAAGTTATACTGGTTTTAAGTTAAACTTCTTGTGAAGTTGTCATCACATACTCCTTTCCATCATTCTGTTTAAGTTCAGTCTAAATATTTTAATTGTGTCTTTGCAGGGTACTGTCTCTTGGTACTTTTCAGACAGGGAAAAGATTCAATGCTCTTTTAAACACTGTTCATACTGCATGCAATTTCCAATCTCTGACAACTAAAAAAAGTAAAATGCTCTTGAATTATGATGGGTGGACAGTCAAACTCTAAATATAAGCAGGGAGGTTGACTTGCACATTTCAAAAAAGTATCTTTTTGTCTAGTACGCTACACTGCCCACTTTGATTGTCAGGCATTCATCTCTTTCAAACTGAAGTGAAAGTACATGAGTGTTGGCTGCAGAATTTTAATGGCTGTGGTAATTTTAAATGAAAGCTGCCTGTGTCTGGGAGTTTTTTGTTTGTGTTTTTTTGTTGTTTTTTTTTTTTTTTTAACTAAAACCAGATACATTTTCTTCTAACTTACGTCTATCTATTAACTTCTGGATAAAAACAGAAGAATGAAAGCTAAGGTAGAGATTTTGTATGCAAGTAAAGTGAGAAACATTTCAGCTACTGCAAAATTTCTGAGCTACTTGTGCAGTGAGAGCTGATTCCCTACAATTCTGTTTCTTGGGTCAGGCTCCAATTACGGAATTTTTGAGTGGGTGATAATTGCCTTAAATCAGGTATATTGAATTCTTAAAAACAAAACAGAACCACCCAAAAAGCAACACTCAGTATTGTTATGAACCAATTTTTATGGTGAGCAAGAGAACTATAAGAACCAAATGGAAAACAAACAAATCCTTACCAAATTGTGCACTAATCAGAATTTCACATAGATTTTTGACGGGGTAGTTGCCAAGATAGTCCTGTTGATTTCAGTAGGATTTATTGTGCTTATTATTTGACCTTTCATTATTTTATAGATACGGGACCAGAACAGCTTGTCTGTCTTGGGGAATTTTCACTCCCACTGAGTTAGTTTCTAGATGATAGGCATGTGTACTGTCATATGTATTGGTGGCAAACTGGGAATGATTCTACAGTTGGTGAAGTTCATGTCCAGTCAATCCTAAAGAGATAGAAGATAATCTGTGCATATGGGAACACACACTGAACATTTGAACCAGCCAAAATTTACACCAGCCCCCTGCAACTACAAACCCAGTTGAGTTTTAACACTAGGTAGTGAGTATTTCTAGTGTTCTCTAGCCTCTGAAAATTGTTCCATCTCTTTCTTAGCTCCAGTGTTAGTGTATGTTGAAAACTAAACCCAGGAGGAATAAAGCTTCGTAGCTGAATGTGTTAGTGCTAAGATGTACTGTTTATTTCAGGCTTTTAAGTGCTGCCATCTGTAAAACGTGACCAGGACAGCCAAACCTTTGTTTAACATTAATCCTGAGAACTGCTTGCTCACTTGCTCTGTGAAGAAGCTGCTGAGGACTTTGCAAGTTGGAAAATCTCCAAGACAATCTATATATAGTTAGCAGAGCAGTGTTTCTCAGACTTATCACATAATTCTTCCCCTATAATACTGGAAAGTGGACTAGGAAGGCTTTGCTAGATGAGGTCTCTTTTGATAAAATGCAGAACTGTGTCTTACAGGGGAAAATACTTGGCTTTTCCTGATAATTTAAAAATTTAAAAAAAAATTTTGAATCTGTAACTAATGTGTTTCAAATAATTCAGATCTAAGCAAGAAAGTCTGTTAACTGCCTTTCTCCCTGCATGTTTTCTGTGAGAACATTTCCATTTGGGACTTCGTAGAAGCAGAATTTTCTGTTCAGTGGCCATTTGTGAAACAAAAAATAGGTGGGGTTTTTGCTCTGGGTTTTTTGTTTTTGTGGGTTTGTTTTGTTTTGTTAAATTATATTATTTACTTGGCTGGTTTTTTTAAACAGTGTTCCAAATGAAAGGGTTGTGTAGTAAAGAGATTCCTCGTTTGGTGGGATATGGGTTTGATTTGTTCCTGGTGGGAAGGTGTTGAGTCCTTATATCAAACTTTCTGAGTAATTATCCCAGAAGTGGGAGGCACCTCCTTATACATGGTGACCACTGGTTCTCCCTGCCTTATGAGATAAAGCTTTGGTTTTACTGGAAAGAGAGGGGAGATTCTGGTGTTAAGGCCTGGAAGACGCTTTACATAAAGCACAAGAGCTCTCCATCCCCACATCTAAGAAATCAGGAAAGGATGGCAAGAGACCCACATGGATGATTCAAGACCTGCTGGTCAAAATAAAGGGCAAGAAGGAAATACACAGAAACTGGAAGCAGGGACAAGTATCCTGGGAAGAGTGTAGGGACATTGCCTGGTTATATAGGGATGGGGTCGGGAATGCGAAGGCATGGTTGGAGTTGAACTTGGCAAGGGACACAAAGAGTAATAAGGACTTCTATAGGTATGTCAGCCAGAAAAGGAGGGTCAAAGAAAATGTACCCCACCCTGATGAACACAACTGGCAAACAGGTAACAGCAGTTGAGGAGAAGGCTGAGGCACTCAAGAACTTTTTTAACTCAGTCTTCACTGGCAACCTTTCTTCCCACACCTCTCAAGTGGATGGACCTCGAGGCAGGGACCAAGGGAGCAAAGTCCCGCTGTAAGAGAAGGTCAGGTTTGTTACTGCCTGAGGAACCTGAACATACATAAGCCTACGGGATCTGATGAGATGCATGCCTTAGTCCTGAGGGAATTGGCTGATGTAGTTGCCAAGCCAGTCTCCATGATATTTGAAAAGTCATGGGAGTCAGGTGAAGTCCTTGGTGACTGGAAAAAGGAAACATTGCACCTACTTTTAAGAAGGGTTGGAAGGAGGACCCGGGGAACTACTAACCTGTCAGCCTCGCCTCTGTGCCTGGGAAAGATCATGGAACAAATCCTCCTAGAAGCTATGCTAAGTCACATGGAGGACAGGGAGGTGATGTAATACTGTGATTGAATAGTGGTGTATCCAGCTTTGAAATAGACCTGGACTTACAGTCCTGGACCTGTTTTTTAAAATGATTTGTCATTTTCCACAGAATTGAATCCTACTCTGTCAAAATGTGGTTGTAAAAGAGTTTAATTACACATTAATTTAAAAATGTTTGCATATATGTAATGTAAATTGTGTGCGTGTGTGTTTATATTCACGTGTACCTTCATACTGGAAAATGTAATGTAGTTGGAAAGGCATTTTTTACTCATATATAAACAGCAAATTCTATAACTCTCAAAGACAATACAGTAGGAAAATCCCCTTTACATTAGGTAAGATGTTGATCTATTACTCACTATGTGTGTTTTGTCATTTATGTGCAACCAAGAAATTCGTACAGTAGTTACAGGGAAAAAAAAAAAGGGAAATTCTGTAAGGTAGAGCATTGCCCTGTGGGGGCAAGAGAAAGTTCTGTTTGTATTAATATCTCTTGACTTAAGCAGTAGAATGGCTTTGAGTTTTGGCGCTACCTGTGAAACTTAAACTAAACGCTGATATGTTGCTTTGGTTTTTGTTTTTTTTCTTCTATTTTTTAGGCACCAGTGCCTGTGAATGGAGATTCTGCTTCTCCAGAAGGTACATTTTTCCCCAAATGCCATGTGATTTCTTTGTTTGCTTTAAAAATTGACATAAAAACTGTCATGTTGAAAAAATGTGGGTTTGTGCATATGAGAATGATAATAGTTCTGTTCTGTCAGACTGTAATTCCTGTCCACTGTTAAATAGAACATGGGGAGAAATTCATGGATGGTTTGTGGGAGAAGATTGCTTTTGAAAAGTGTAATCCACATAAAAAGATAAGAAGGCTGAATTTTTTTGTCACTGATCATGGAAGGCAAATGCATGACCTTTATCCTTTTTCAAGGAGAAAGGTTGCTTTGCCTTAGTTTTTGTCGTTCCTCACAGTAGCTACCTAATCAAATAAACAGCCCCTTCTCCTAAAAGTGACATAACCATACTTAATTTTTAAGTGTAAGTTCTAAAGACAAAATTCTGTCTTTCATTATGACAGTTTTTCATGTTAACGGAACATGTGTTTTTCGTCAAGAAAGAAGAATGCATCCTACATTTTCATTTTTGTTAACTACTTTAAAAAAAAGACTTTTTTTTTACTGGCAGGAACTATAGAGAAGACATACGTGCTTTTTGAGATGGAGGGAGTTACAGAAAAACTAAGAGAAACTTAGTCATGAGTCGAGTTCCAGATTGTTTGCAAAGTAACATCTGTGTAGTCCATGTCATGGGAAAGCAAGTTGCATTCCATTTAGCCTTATATGGCATGCCAATAAATAGCATTTATTTACTGAACTATTACATCTCAGGCCTCTGACAGACAACTGAACATAATCTGCCTGATCTTTGATGTTTTCCAGGGATGGTCACATCAGCATTGTAACTTGTTGCAGGATTGTTTCAGCCAAACTGTTAAAGTGAACAGATACTATTTTGAGGCTGTGGTTTACATAGGCTGGTGATAGAGCTCACCAGTATTGTTACAGGAGGGGATATAGCTGAAAGGGCGGAATGTTGCTTTTTCAAGTGTTTGTGTCTGGCTAGTTGTATAGTACTAATGTCATTCTTGATGTGTGTATTTTTTTTGTTTTAGTTGATTCCTGGCACTTTTTTCCCAAGTGATCGTCAAAGTGTTCTGAAGCTGCATCATCAAATCTTAAAGCCATCCCTTTTTTGAAGACAGGCAAAAGCACCAATTGTTGGGTTCCTGTTGAAACAACTTTTCAACTTGTGTAAACCTTCTGTCATGTAAATAAACACTGACATCACAAAATGAATGTTTCCTTTCTATGTCTGTCTTTGTGCAGGGTGGAGCAGAGGGAAGAGGAGGACTTGCTTGTTTGTTTCTGAGTCTCAGAACTCCAGAATTGCTCTTATCCACTCCTGAAGTGTAGCATCAAATGAGATGGGAGATAAGGTGTTTTCAACCTTGTTCTCCAGATTTTGGAATAATCCAGCCATCAGGTGCATAGAAGACTCTGTTAATTTGTATTTTAGGGTTTATCTGGCCACCCTTACTGTAATCTGTTTCAAGTAGACAATATTCTTTATGTAATAGGCTTAGCAGTTTACCATGTTTTTTCAATATGCAACTGTGCATTGTTTCCTGAGTTGTAGTCACTGTTCTGCCCAGTTGTCTTTGCATGCTTCATAGAGTTATGAGCAGAGCGTATTTGTTTTAAAAAAAACAAATACAACTTCACTCCAAAGAGTAATTCAACTAGGGAAGGGCTAATGCTGTAACAATTGAAGTAAGGATGCATGTGTGCTCTGTACTACATCCTGTTTTGATAACTTGTGTGTTCCATCACACAGGAAGGACTTTCCTTATGGAAAGCTTCCATTTTTAGAATTGTGTATGCCTGATGGCTTTTCATAGTTCCTCATTCAGTGAGACAAGATTAGTAAAATGTATAGAACTGAGCTTTGTGCTTTCATGGTAAAAATATCTGCCGTTTTTTCTACTGCAGGATTATATCTGGCCTGTTTGTACCCAGGGTGTTCATTAAAAACAAAACCAAAAAAAGCCGGCTGTTAAGTAGAAAGAGAGGAAATTATAATATAGACAGACAGCTTTATCCAGCTTGTTACTGAGACCAAAGGTGAGCATTGTCTGCTTTGTATGATGACTGAAATGAAAGGTTAATATTGCTGACACACGATGGAGATGGAGGATAAAGAACTGAAAAGGTTAGGCTGTGGCTTGCCATAGAGGACTAACTTTTCCTTACAAAGAATAAGTTATTAGTTAGAAAGCTTATGCCTTTGGGAATTTTTCTTTGATTTTAGGAGGTGATTTTCCTGGTCTAGAGACTTTCCTGTAGAATATTGTCTAGTGTGTAAGCACCAGTCACTTTGGACATCTCAGTTTGGGCCTCAGCACTTAGGAGTAGAGAGAGTTCTCCCATCTGCATAGAGTTTTGCATTGTTTTCTACACAGTTTAGGTGTGGTATAAAAAATGCAACGTAAACCTCAGATATTAAGGACTACTTTTTTTTAAGTCAAAAGATACGTTGCATCCAAAATACATTTACACTACTGATCTCCTATACTTTATTTTATCCTTTAGAATTCTAAGTATATGCAGCATTGTACCTAGAGATATAATGGCCTTTTTTTTTTTTTTTAAGTAGAGTAAATGTTTCCCTAGTGTCTTGGGTTCTTGTGCAGCCTCTCAGTATGAGATTACTCTGGTTAGAGGTGAGCACTTGTAGGAGTGCAGAACAGCTGCTGTATTTGCCCGTTCAGTGGTACATCTAGGAGTCTAACTGTTCTGTAAAGTGCTTAGGGACAGCTGGACAATGAAGGGCACTGTGTAAAATCAAATTATCTTCCCTGTACAATGGTCACTGCTGTCCTTATGTCCTTACCCCCCCCCCCTTTTTTTGTTTAAGACATAAAGAGCTGTATGCATATGAAAAACAAGTATTGATTACAAACATACCCATGCTGAACTATCAAGAGTAGGTCAGAAGTTACTTCATTTTTACTTCAAATAATTTTAGTAGTGTTTATTAATTTATAACTGTGTTGATGGCATGTGGTTAGGAATTCAGGAGAAATAAATTTCTAGATCAGATTAGACCTTGTGCAAGAAAATAACAAATAGTACTTGGGAAAGCTGAGAATTGAAGTGATTGGAAATGCCTAATACTATCATAAATTCGAAAATGTTAAAATATTTCTTCCATGTAGAGTATATAAACAGATGACTGTCTTGTGTTCAGACTACTTTCAACATGTGTTTATGCACATTTTCTAAAGATTTTTCCCAAGTGGGATAAAAAGATGTACTGTTACGTGTAGCCTTGCTGCTAAAATGTACTGAATGCTACTGACGTGGATTTCAGAAATGAAGCGTAATGAAATAGCTGTGGAGAGAATGTCTGCTAATAAGAGGATTAGGGGGATGGGACAGAGAAACTGTATTTTTCAGATCTCCTCAGGAAGAATAAAGTTGTGCAATAAACACATTTTTTATTTTATTTTGGCTTTTTTCGCAGGCTGGTTCTTCTGTTTGTCTGTCTTTATATGCCTATATTGTTGTATTTAAAATCGGCTTCATTGTAGTGGGAAGTTTAGTGTAGCAGTGTCTACTTCTTGGTAGTTCTATGAAAAGAACTTTCATATCTGATACTAATATTTCCTGGAAAGATGTCTTGAAGAGAAATAAATATCTTCCACCCCCACCCACCCTCCCTCCCCCCCCCCCCCGCCCGAAATAAGTCCATCTTAACTGTATTTTCTGTGTTGAATATATAATACACATATGTATGTATTTCTTTTAAGGATAACTTTGCATCTCAATGTCTTCTTTTTGTCTGTTTTGGAGAGAAAGGAGAGGTTATTCCCCCCTCCCCCAACTATTTTGATCGTGAAGGTTCTTTTTACATATGTAGATCACTAACTGCTGCTCAAAGTAGTACCTTTTACTGACATGGAGTCTGCACTTCACTCCCCCCAGTCAAAAACGGGGTTTGAGGTTTTTTTATGTGGAAGTAATGTCCATTATTCTTTAAAGTGTGAAAATAAAAGGATTGTGAAAATAGCATGCTATTGTAACAGTTGTCACTGTTAGGATGTTATTTTCATGCTGTTAGTAACAACGGACATCCTCTGAAAACCCCCAGAAGAATAGAAAGTAATTCTGAATTGTGTTTGGGAGAACTGTTCATAGATGTTATGCAAGGAGAGTGCCTTACTATAACTTGCCTGTGGTTGCCGCTTGTATTAATACTTGAGAGCTACAGCACGAAGCAGTCCTAAGCTGACTGAAGTATTATTTCATGCTTCTCTTTGCTTTTACTGAGCTTGAATCTTTTTAATGGATTGTAGTTCAATTTCAGTCCAGTTAAAAGGCAAAAACCAGTATTAAGTCAGTAGGGTACAAAATTTTTTTTTTCCTGTCTTTGCTGTAAAGCTTAAGGTGATTTCTTACCAGGTATGCTTTGAAATGCTTTAAAACAATTTTGCCTAAATATTGCAGCAATATGTGACTGCTGATTTCATGCAACTGGAGATGTCAATAGGATGCATTTGCCAAGGAAGAACACTTATCTACCACACAGAAGTTGGAATTGCATCCCCTAAGTGCCTGGAAATAGTACTTTAATCTTTGCTCTCCTGAGTGGGGGAAAACGGTGGAAAGCAGCAATTGTATTGTTGTGTTGACTTTCTGGGAGTCTTTTGGGTTGTGCAGAGATGACCTGGGTGCTCAGCAATGTTGACTGACTGATCCACAGACAATCTGATTTCTCACAGCTTACTGTTCCGTGCAGCAGGATACTGGATGTATGCAGCGCTCTCTTCCTGAAACTACAGAGGGGGTTTAGAGGGTAGACCAAAAAAAAGCCGAGCTCACTGCAGTAGATTATCACTTTGTGATTATTTGTTGGCTTTGGCTAATTAATTAATTGCTAAGTCTTGTGGCAGAAGCTTTTAAGTGTTCTGGAGCTACAGGCAGAATTCAGATAGTGCTGCATGTTTTCTCTCATTCTCGATCTGGTAAGTTACAACTGTATCAACCTTATCAGTGATTGCATATGCTAGGTCAAAAGTAAGATTTTTGCTGGTGATTTGGTCTACTGCAAGGGTCAGAAAAGGGTTTCCTGTTGTAAGGGAAAATGCAGAAGCCACAAAGAATTGCACTATTCTGTGCATGAAGAATGTGTCTTATGTGCCAGAACACTCCTGCCTGTTAGCTTTTTTCCCTTAAAACATCCTCATAAAGTTTCTAGATTCTTCGCAGATGTCACCAACTTTAATACTAACTTTTTTATTATCTTTGCATTACCCAGGTATTACAGCACATATGCAAATTTATGTGTTCAATTGCACTCATTGTGGTTTGCTTCTGTATATGTATGTATTCTTGCCTAGAAGTTAAGGGGTCCTTTTCAGACCTGAAGATCTGGGTTTGTGTGCAGTGTTCAGTACTAATAGATCACTGGATGGTCCTGTAAGCTTCTCTTTCAGGATGAAGAGGGTATGTGTAGTCACTGAAATGGCTGCATTTTGTAGCTGTTACTCGCTTTATGCTCATTTATTGGTGTGTCTATCAGGACAGGGATATTAGAATGCTATGAAACTGGTTTGTCTGCTCTGTGTATCTGACTGCTGTCTGCTACTACTATACCAACTACAGGTTTGGGATTTTTCTTAGCATTTTGTATTTCATATTTGAAAACATGCTGAAGAATAAACATCTACTTGGTATCAAAAGCCTTAGGTTGGAATACAAAGAGTTAACTTTAAATTCTGCTTTTCCATAGTGTACCTTGTGGGCTTGGGCAGACCATGTAATCTTTATGCTACCTGTAAAATGGGTAGAGAAGTTTCTTCTGTGAGTGGTCTGATTTCTACCAAATGGAGACCTGACACTTCCCCCACGTTGAGAGGGGAACTCCTTCCAGCGTCTAGGAAAACGTAGGACACATTCACTTTTGTTTACAGTGAGAGGGTCAGCTATACCGACAGGCTTTCTGAAGGATGTGACTGCAAACACAGGCTTTGCTAGTCTGCTAGTCGGACTGATCTGCCCAAGGGTTGTCTGATGGCGTAGTTATCTTAAGAGTGAAAAGAGCATTAATGGTGGTGAAAGTTCAGGGTGTAAATTGGCATCTTCATCCTTGTGAGTTCTGCAGAAGACTAGACTCGATTCTTAAGCAGTTCTTTCAAGTCCCCTGATGGCCTATGTGTGGAGTTTCTGGAGTGCAGAAAAGCCAATTTCAAAGTGTAACTCTTGACCACCTGGGAGTTCTGATCATGTTAGCTCTTACATCATAGGAGGCCTAGGAACAAAGCTGGTTTAAGAGTCGAAGTGAAAATATCCTGCTAGTTCATGCTATTTAGAAGACCTGCTATGTGGTAAAAATCATGTCTAGATGAGTGGCATTTGGCAGCCTGCTCTCCCTGGAGAGCTGGGACGAGAGGGAAGGCACAGTCGGGTGAGGACAAAATTCCCCTGACACAGCTG
This sequence comes from Astur gentilis, assembly GCF_929443795.1. Taxonomy (NCBI): domain Eukaryota; kingdom Metazoa; phylum Chordata; class Aves; order Accipitriformes; family Accipitridae; genus Astur; species Astur gentilis. The sequence continues at coordinate 33,739,173 of NC_064891.1, forward strand.
TTCACTGAAATTTACTTCTTGTCTCATTATTGCCTTGCTTTGACTAGATTATTTATTCCTTGTATGTGATTATTTGGGAATCAAGAATTTAGGAATTCCTAGCCCTTTACTTGGGCAGTTTTCTGACTCGGACAAACCCCATAAACCTTTATCTCTCTCTCTTTCGCTTTTTGTCTGTTTAAATAGGGACAATATGTGTTTATGTTACAGTAATGTGGGCATTAGTTGCTTAAAAACTTTAAACATCAAGGAAGCCTTATTACTAACAGATGTCTCTCTACCATGTAGGTTGGCAGCACAAAGTTTCTAAGTGTTCAGACGAGGAGTTTTGGAATCCTGTCAAACTTTCTATAGCTCTGTGTGTGTGTAAGGGAAATCCTGCAAGAGAAAAGGAGTCAGGGTAAGAGCAGGGCAGCTGAGCAAGGGTCATTGTGAAGTGTGTATGAAAAGAAAGTTGTAGCTGGCTGTGCAGCTAACTGGGAGAACAAGAAGGGAATGAGGGGACCCAAATGTGGGAAAGGAAATGGCATCTCCTATCTTAATACGAGAGGGGATTTGAAATTCATGTTTCTGTGACCTGTGTCTACAGAACATCTTTGTTATCTACAAATCATGTAAAGGTGTTGCTCCCCGATTATGATAATCTGCTTTGTAAAAGTAGCTCTCTGATTCACTTAGCTGTCTCTCTTGAGCTGGAATGGTTTGTGGGACCTCCAACTGAAATGCAAATTAGCCTTAGATGTCTCTCCTCAATGCACACTTCTTGGAAAAAGTGACACAATTCTTGAAAATATCATAATGATGTTTCTGTGACGTGCAAGCTCTCTGTTATATACGTAGTATAGCTAATCTGAATCATACCAATATGCTTATGGTCTGCCTGAAAGTGTAATGTATGCAAGTTGCACAGCGTGTGATATTTTTCACTGAATGTGTGATCTGGTGATCTCATGTAAAAACAAAAGTTATTTTTTCAGAGAAGGGAGAAAAATGCGGGGGGAGAGAAGTGCCCTTTACCAGGAAGGGACCAAGCAAGCTGTAGCAGTTAATGAACATATGCACACCAGCTCCTAACTTAAAAGCCTAATCCCTTTCTAAATATAGGTTTATTAAAATAAGTTTAGCAAAAATTGTTTCTTTATGATGTTTAGTTGCATAGTGAATAGAGGTAGCTGGCTCATTTCCAGTTCTCTTCTGTAATAATCAGTTTTTGCTTTCTGAATGTTCAAATTGTAAATTTTTCCTATTTAAAAATGCCTATTTTAAAATTCTTCATTTTGAAACAATGTTGCCTTGAAGTCTTCTGAACCATCAGATGATATAGAGTATCCATAGAAATGAAATGCTCATTCCCTATAACAACTAGGAAGCTATTTTTTTCTGATTTTAAAGATGCTATTTTTCAGAGCATGAATAATGAAAAAACCCTCATTTTGCAGCCATAACCATTTTCTGCATCTATTAGAACTTGTTGCAATCATGATCAGAGAGCATTGTAGTACGTACGTTGAAATATATATAGGACCTCGAAGAGCTAACACTCTGAATAGGCAAACAGGTGAGAGATGGGAGAAGAACTAAATGCTATTCCTGTTCTGCTATTGAGAGAACTTGAGCAGTGAACCTTAGTGGGTTACTTGGGGACAGTGGCTGATATGTGAAGGTGGTGAACTCTACAGAGATTTATCCTGACCTCTCAACCTCTATACTGTAATACCACAGTGTTATTGTTTGACAAACAGTTATATAATATATGGAGCAATGGTGGCTGCTTGTAACACAAAACAGTCATGTAAGCAGGACTAAAGTTTAAGTGATAAATTTATCATACCCTAGGTAGTAAAAATGTAGGATGCTGGGATCCATGCTGTCGTGTTTTAATGTCTTGTTGGTCTATGTACCACATGTTGCTGAGGCCCACAAAAGGAAGCCTTATGTTCACAAAGGAGATAAAAGTAAACCAAGCGTGACTCACATTCAAGGAAGTACTTTTCCCTGGCCTAAAACTTATCTATTGTGTCCTTTTGCCGGCTGAATCCTAGAGCTTCCATTAACAACACCAACCAACATGTATTTCGCTAATGTGCAGCCAAACTGTGAAGAGTTACTGCCTTCCAGGAATTAAGCTAGCATCACTTGAATTGTTTTTGCAAACCCTCTGAGCTGGCATTTGGAAATTACTGACCTGCACTATGTTACTATAAAACACTTTTACAGCATTGACAGAGAACTGTCACCTCACACCTGGTGCCAGGGGTAGGAGGTTAAAATCGTATATTACATGAAGAAACTTCTGCATCTAATGCAGACCTACTGAGGTCTTGTCTTTCTTCTTACTTCCAATCTTGTCATGTTGATGAAAGTGTGAACTAGAGGCAATTCTTTCAGCAGGGTGACTGAAAATATTTGTATGATGGGACTGTAGCCATTTAAGTTGAACTATTCATACAGTCCCAATAATTAACTATATTTGTTAGTAGTTTTCCATTAATGGTGTAGGAGTCTGTATATTTGGCTTTTTATTTAAGCTGATGATGTTTGTTTCAGTAAAAGTGTGGTGTTCTGACCATATGGTCCAATGTTAACATGTTTAATGCCAGCAGCAGAATATTTACATTAAAGGACATGGAGCCAAGTTAAACTCAATTGCAACTTTATTAACTGGATTACAGTATTATCAGCAAAAACCAGCTGTGATAATCAATTGAGTGATCTCTTGCTTTTTTTCCTCTTTAATTTTCCAAACACACTGAGGCAGATCTGCCTTTGCTGGAAGCTGTGCTCTAAGTACTATCTTAAGTCCTAGTGCAGCAGGGTAGAGTGGGTTCCACTTGGACCTGAAACCCTTGAGAGGGAAGGATAGGAAGGTAAGCATATCCAGGATTTTATTCCATAGTCCCTCCCTCTTGTTAGGGGACTAGAAGGTGTTATGTGCTTTCTTTCAGCAATGCACGATTTCGCTATGTTAAATGAAGCGGCGGTTCTGGAAGAGAGATTTTACAGTAAGACTGAGGCAGTTGAGTAGATTGTCCCCAAAATGCTGTGGATGCAAAATATTGAACTATAGCAAATGCGTCATGAGGTTTCCACCTCTCGGATCACACTTGCAAAGATTTGCAGTTTTGATTGTGTAGCTGAACCAAGGGCATTTTGATAGAAATGGCTAAAGGAGGGATAACTGGACTGAACAAGTCAGCAGATTGGAGGAAGTGGTAACTCTGAGCAAGGCATGGCATGAACGGTTAGTGGTGGATGTCTCTTCTGCTCCGTTGCAGCTAGGGGAAATGGTCTGTTCATAGATGGTGTCAGAACTGGGACTGCAGTGCAGGAATAAAAGTCTCTGTGCTTCATTTTAAACAGTAATGAATAACTTGTTGTCTAGTGGAGTCACAGCTAGTGGTAGGATGATATGACCGTGAAGCTCAGAATTTGAATAAGCATTCAGCCTTCAAAAAACCCCCCAAAACCAAACTCATAACAACAACCTCAAACCCTGGATGTTCATCATGCCAGTTTGGAAAGAGGATGAGAAAAGTCTTTCTTTTTACAGTTCCCCTTTCCATCTGAAAAAGAGAACCATCTGAAGAGCACAAAAAGGAGAAGTTCAACGACACTTTACTGGTTGGTTTGTTGGCAAACAGTAGGTCACTTATTTTTTTCTTCTTTCTTTTTTTCCCCTTCCCTTTCCCCTTCCAAAGTTGTTAATTCTAGTTAGGCCGATGCAGATGATCTTGGAGAGGGCTGACAGGGAGTTGGCATCATAGTATGATCCAGCCACAAGTGATTTCTGCAGAAGATGGGCCTTCGGCATCCCGTGTGTATTTTGTATGCAATATGGCTGCCCTCAGAGGAGTTCTGCCTTTTTGTTGAGACAAGAAGGCAGCAGAAGGGGTGCACAGTAGAGAATGAAAAGCTGAGGAACTTACACAGAGGAAAAATTGATCTGCCACGTGGGATTAGGCAGCAATAGAGCTGTAGACTGTTTTCTCCTTGCTGAGCTGGTGTTTCTGAGGCTGGGGATGGTGGGTGTTCAGGCAAGGTGGGGGCTTGTGCACTTATTTTTGGAGGACACCGATTTGTAGGAGGGAGTGTTGGAACTGCAGTTGTCTAGGTGCTCAAGGTGAGAAGAGGCGATACGCACTATGGAGGTAATATATATGAAAACGAGAGAGAGATTAGGATTCTAAAATGACTGTGGACATGAAAGAAATAAGTGGATTTTTGAGGGATCTTTTTTCCCACCTTGTGTGTTTCTGCTCTAATTTTATACTCGTGAGTGGGAGCAAATGAAAGAGATCCCTCTTTCCCTTGTTTGTTTCTCAGTGCCCATCAGCTTTTCTCTATCACTTGGCAAAACCCTGTGACACACGCTTTGACCACAGCAGCTTGTTTCTCATTCTGAGAATACGGTCAGACTGTGGTGATGCTTAGAAAGGGGTTATACAGATGGTAGCCTCAACTTCCCCAGTTATTTTAGGCCCCAGCCACTTCTGAAAGGAGGATGAGCTTAGGGGGAACAGTCGATTCATTCACTTCTTAAAGCCATCAGCGTCTCAAGCCATCTTGTGTTATTTTCCTAGTTAGAGTGTCTTCTTAAGAAAAGATCTTGTACAACACAGGCACTGACCCAAGAAGGAAAACAGTAGGTGGAAATGTCAGGAGGAACGGAAGTACTTCCATGTTTGCAGAAACTTTTAACATTTGGTCATGCATTTACCGTGGTTTTCCAATTTTTTTTTAATGGGTTTTTTTTCCTGTATTCAGTAACTTTGTCCAATTCCTTGTAACAAGTTAGAACAGACAATGTTTTTTTTCATTAAGGTGATCACATGTTGAAGGTGGTTGGGAAGCATAATTCAGTGGTGCAGGCAAATGAAAAGAAGCTCAGACCTTAAGAAAATATGTTTGGGAGGAGGGAGCCGCATAAAGATTAAGTTAAAATGAAAACATTATCCAAAACAAACAGTGGGCTTAAGTCTGAGTTAATTTTTCCTCCTGAAGTAGTTGGAAAATTGTCTCTTGCATTCCAGATCCCAAATTTAAAGTGCGGTCATGTTTTGCGAAACTGAAGACGTATTACAGATGTTGATTTCTGTATGCGATTTAGTGGTTATGGCGAGTTGCAGATATACAGCTTAAGGACTTTTGAGTTTTATTGCAGACTGAGTCATTTACTGACCTTTGGGTGACTCTTGGTTAAACACCTACAGACGGAGGTTGATCCTGAGCATTTTGTAATGGCTGCAGCTTCCCTGGGCTCCCCTTGGGCTTGGCTGAGACCCACATGTAGAGGGGCAGGGATGGCTGCCCTTGCAATGCCCGGCGTCCCGCACTTCTGCCTGCCATCAGCAGGGGTAGCTAAGCTGCTGCCTTCTCCGGCAGTCCTCTTCCTTCCCTTTCCTCGCCCTTCCTTGCCTGGCAGAAGAGGCCAAGAGCGTAACCACAGAGCTTCACCCCCTCGCTGCCTGCACTGGGACAGGGACAGGAAAGGGGAAGCGGTGCAGTGTGTCCTCTCGGAGGGCTGCTTTCCTGGAAGCACGCTGCTTCCTTTGGAGGTGTGTGCACGGAGGTGGGAGTTACTGTCGTTGCTTTTTCTACCCCCTCGCCCCGATGCAGGACTTCTGGTTGAATGTCCTGAAGTTTGCTTTCTTGATGCTGAAATGGGTTTGTGACAAATGTTCCAATACCCCGAGTGAAAAAATGCCATTTGAATCTCTAGGAGACTTACAGGGGAGATGAGGGAAGAGAGAGGGTAGGATGAGGAGAAATGACAGCTTCATCCACGTTAGCTTCTGAGTTAATGCCACATGGCAGTCAGATGACTGAGCACAGCTGCGTGGCTGCACGGTCACATTATCTGCATCCTCACCAAGTACTTTGTTGGTTACTTCAGAAGGACGAGTGAGGGAAGGGGAAGGCAGAGAGACTGCCGGGACCCACCGTCACGTGGCACGGGAGAGTCTCTGGTGGTGTGCTTCATGCTGGGACACGTTAAAATAGTGAACACTGAAATACCTTTGTGCACAGAGCCCGACTCTGTGAAAACCCAGGCTTAGAGGGCAAAGCAGCACAAAGAATTCTTGTGCAGATGAGTAAATGTTTAATGAGTGCTAATTTCCACCTTCAGCATTGACTTTTTTTTTTTTCATACAAGAAGATGTGGTGGTAGGTCTGGGGCTGCTGGCAGGCACAGGAAGAAGCATTCAGCTGCATGGGCAGTATTTACTGTCCCCATTTCCTCCAGAGGAACAACCGTGGGTGGGTCTGGTTTTAGTGCATATCTCTTCGAACTAGTTTTGCACATCATGCGTGGTGTACATACCACAGTTTGGGAAATCCTGACCTAGATGAAGGGAAGCTAGTGAATTACTGTTCTCGGCCTGTTTGAAACTACGGTGCCACAAGTGAATGCTGCTTCTAAAAGGAGTTGTTACCAGTAAGGTGCAGCGAGCCAGTGGTGGTGCTACTTATCTGATTATTGGCAGAACTGCTGAATCAGACCTGCTGTTTGCATTCTCTAAACTTAGTCTAACACTAAATGTAAAAGTCGGGTGGAGGAGGGAAAAGCAGACAAGGGAGGTGGCTAATTTAGTTCTGTCGCTGTAATCCCTTGGCTTCGTGGAACACGTCAGAAAAGGATGGGAGAGCCACGTGTGGCTGGAATGGTGATGGAGCAACTCCTGGAGAAAGTGTGCGAATGAAACCCACGGAGTCTTTGAGACATCAGCTTCGCTTCCTGTAATTACAAGGAGAGAGGAAACTGGAATAAGGGGTCAGACCCTGGCTGAAGGCGAGTCCATCTTCTATGAGGCAAAGGGTATCCTAAAGGGATGATGAGACTGGGCTGGCAGTAGGACAGGATGCTGCCCTACCATGTCAGGGCTGGCCACGGCTGCCTTGGTGGAAGGGCAGGAGAAGTGAGAGGCTCTTAACTATTGGCTACATATTCCTCTGCCCTTCTGGAAACACTCCCAAGACTTCAGTACCTTCTGCTGAATGTATTTAAAACAGCCTCAGTTATTTCATGAGGCTGTTATGACACGCTTACTCTGCTGTTTTTCATGAAAGACTGCTATGTTTTGGTAAAAGAGGAGTGTGATTATATGAGTTTGAGAGATCTTGAACAAGTTGGTTATGAGCTCTGCAGCTTTTTCTTCTTTCTTTAAAAAAACCAAACCCACCAACCAAACCCCTCAAAACACAAAAAACCCTGAAAACAAGGTGGGTTTTTTTCATTGGGGAATTATGAAATGTTCAAACTAAGCAGCTGTTTTTTCAGCTGTTGCAGGTATTAAACAACAGCAAGAAAATCCTCTGCTATGACCTGTCACAGGAAATAATCCTTTCTTGATCATGGTGAACAGCTGGGTTCATTGCTTCTCCTGCAATAGTAATCCTCAACTTCTTGACTTGTTACCTGCACAATGGCTCGTCAAAATTTTAAACTAACGGTCTAAAAAAAAAGAAATAATGAAATTGCAGATGTTTAAGTGCATCCTTGGGATTCATAAATTATGGGAGCTACAGCGAATTGCTGTTAGAAATGAATTAGGTATTTGGAAGTGACCTACTTGGAAGATATTTTTCCTTTCTAAAAAATTCTAAATGCTTTTAACCTTTCTCCCCATTGCAATGCAAGTGACCACCTAATAACACCATTTCAATTTTGTTGCTTTTTTGTGATAACAAATAACACTTAGTTTTCAGTGGTGATATTTGGATTATGCAAATCAAATTCTCACTAATAGCTTTTTTCAGACCCCATAAATCTGCAGTGTAATTTGTTCTTTAGTAAATAGGTCAGGGGAAATGCGACAATGACGGGTGGGCAGGCACATTTTGGATCCTCTGTTTAACTACATGTATGCTGTGTAGTCACTTAAAAAAGAAAAAAAAAAAAGGCAAAAAAAAAAAGCAAGCCCCAAAGCCCCCAAAACTTGCGACCTCTAATAAATGTTAAAAAATGGAAATAATTATTGGAATTGCTCTGTTTTGTGTTGTTATTGCCAATAAAGGGCCTGTTGCTGATTTATTTCACTTAACAAGTATCAGTGGAACCAATCCTGAAAAATCTTACTCTGAGAATATCCTGTGGGCTTCCTTTACTTGGAGACCAGCATGTTTATTTCTGGCTTGAAAATGCTTATTGTTTAGATTAAAATCTGCTTTGCATGGTCAATACAGTTGAAAACAAGCAGATTGCCTTCTGACTTCTATGTTATCAACACAAGAGTAATTGCAATCACAAATAAAAAGGCAGGAAATAACGTGTTACTTAAAAAAGATCACACAACTTTCATGTTCACAGATTTTTAGGGTTAACAGTCACTTTCCCTTCTCTTTCTCCTACTCTCAAATCAAAACAGAACCCTACCCCTGAAAAACACTGAAAACTCAGGAACAAGGAAACTACTCCAAAAGCTGAGAAGCAGGCAGCTGTGATCTCTAATTGCTGGGACAAATAAAAATGGACTTTTGCTGTGTCATTTCTAGAATCATATTTGAGATAGGAACTGCGATTGAATTGTTGCTGCATTACAGAAATAAAAGCACAGGGACCTACTGAGGCATTTCCCAGACCCAGCCAGATCAGAAACCCAGTGCACTACAGATATGTTTAAATTCCGTATGTAGCAACACGAAGTAATTTCTGGATGATGTCCACGCTCCTATGTACACCAGCCAAGGCCATTTCAGCTGGCTGATTGCATGGGATGGGAGTCTAGAAGATAATATAAGAAGTGAAGGCAGCAGAGTCATGAGGAGGGGACTTGGAAGGAGAGTAGTGCTTTGTACCATCCTGTATATATTGAGAGTAGTGTGATAGCCATAGCCAAAAAAGGTGCGTTTTAACCGAGAAGATTAGGTGATCTCATGCCATGCTTGTCCCTTCCCTTTACCATTATTTTGACATTCTAAGTTTTTATAAAGAAAATTAGAGTGTAGGGCCTTAAAGAATCAGTAGGTGAATATCAGTTCTTTGAAGATAAGCAGAGGAGTTGTTGATTATCCAACAGCAATTTGATCTCATGCTCTGTTGGTTCAGCGATTTGACCCACTGTGTTGGCATTGTTATTTAGGGCGTTTTATGTAAACCAGTATGAGCTGGTTTATCCTGTTTAGAGTGTAAACTAGTTCTCCCATTCCTGCAACTGAATCTAATAATTTCCTTACAGTGAATGCTTTTCTTATTTGTCTCTGAACTCTTAACTATGATCTTGAACAAAAGAGCTATGACCTCTGTCTTTGACATGAGGTTGTCAGATTTTTCTTAATGTAAGACAGGGGATACTGCCTTGCCTTGCTTTGGATAGCTGTTCTCCATTATCTTTGGAAAGGAAATCTTTTTTTAAAAAAAATTATCTGAAGAACCTTTGTTATATCAGTGTTTCTCAGGCTACGATGCTGGATTGTTGGTCAGCCATAAAACATGGAACGTTATCCCAGGGAAGATGGAAAGTAAAACACTCAAACTGTACTATGCGTGTGCTCTCACGTATGTCGGCAAATCAACAAAGTGGGGGGAAATGGGCAAATAAAAATAGTAGACATGCAGGGTTTTAGCCTCATTTTTTTGTTGAGAAATTTTAATAAGTAGCAAGGCAAGAAGCATGGCTTTGGATATTGTTTGTTTAATTTCCTGAAGGGGCTGATAGTCCTTTGATCTATTTATTTCTTGGTTGTTGGGAAGTATTGCTCTTGGGCTCTGTTCTGGTGGGTCTGATTATCAAACACAATAGATGCCATCTCTCCTGCCTCTGATCTAGAGCACTGGTGTTGCAGGCACTGGTCTGGAAGAAGAACTAGTACATCTCCTGTCCCAGCCAATTTGTGATCATCTAAACTTGGAAACTATTTGTTCCTAGTTTTTCACACTTAAATCCTCAGACGTGGAAAGTCCTGCTATTGCCATTCTCAGAAACGTCTCCCTTTTCTTCAGGGCTAAGTGGCATGGCACATCTGTCTCTCCTGAGCCACAGACAGGCTGCTCTTCCTGCAGTGCTCAATTCAGGCAGCTTTCAGAGAAGTCTTTTTACACGATGGCTCAGAGGTTAGAGTGTTCAGGTCTCTAATTTCTGAGGAAATTCAGCCCTTGTGAAACAGATGGATCTGAGTCCCAGCAAGTAGGCAGGGAGCTATGTTTAATTCCCACAACCTGAATGACTGCTCTAACCGCTAAGGACGGGCAAGGAAACTGCTGCTTCCTCTGGCCACGCTGTGTAGTAAAGATGTTGCCCTTCCTCATGAGAGCAAAGGGGTAGGCAGGGCAGAGCTTAACGTGCTGAACTGCAGATGCAGAGAAGGGCCTCCAGTTGCCACGCATCAAGAGCCTGAGCCCCCAGAAGAGGTGGGTTTAAGGAGCTGCTTCTCCTCGGCGCTCCCTGGTGCTGGTTGAACCAACTTACTGTGCAGTGAGCCGTTTTGCGTGGATCATGCTCCGAAGCATCAAGCCCTTTCCTGCTGAAATCACAACTGTTGCTTCTGCTGCAAAATCTAGAGACTAAAATAGTTAAGTGCTTCTGTGTAGCACTGCTGTGCCAAAAACCTAAGTCCACAAATAGATTCATAGTTTGTTCCTTAGGGAGCATTAACACCACAATACTCTTGAAGTATGTGCTTGTACAGAGGAAAAGTAGCATTTGGTACTATTTTCTTCCCAAACCCTCCTCCCAGCAGTCTGTGTATTAAATATACATTAACCCACCCCCCCAATAACTACACAATTATGACAGTTGAAACAGAATTGGAGGAGCTAACATAAAGCTAGACCCTGTGTCCCACCTGCACTGCAGGCTGCTGTCGGAGCACCTGTCAGTCATGATTTGCATCTGCATGATGGTTTCTTTCCTGAAAAAAAGCAAAACAAAAAGCAGCCTTCCTTCCAGCCTGCTACCCTGATAAAGCTTATCAGCCATAGCTTATAACGCTTGCATCACTTTGCTCTTAGAAGCATAGAGACACAGCACTGAAAATCGGTTCCTTCCATCTCGTTGCACTTCTGCTGCTGGTGAGACATCTACCAGCAGTTACCAAAAAAATCCAGCTGTAGCATAGGCAAAGCCAGCACTGGTATTTCTGTGGACCTAGCAATTTCTTAGTGTCCCACTTGTATATAAAATACATAATAAAATATTTGTAAAAGAAGAAAACAGTCCAGTTTCTCCAGAAAGCTCTAAGCTGCTCTAAGCTAAGGTGGTTTAACACCCAGAGTCCTGGTGATGGCATTACCATAATTCAAGAATGGATGGCATCTTTCTCTTGAATAAGCAGCATGCTTAGCGGGAGAAATAAGAAAGCACCTTTCCAAATAGCTGGTATAATGCATTAGCATTTTCAAAGCTTGTTCTGGACTTTCAGCATTTACTCTGGTAGCCCTGAACTCTGAAATTTCAGTATATTGCATTCATGGCTTTGTATGGATGCCTTCTTTCTTTCTAAGCTAAGACCAAGCACCGAGGCAATTGTAGTTTCAAGATAATAATGTCTTTAGTTAAATAAACCCAAGACTCTGCCGTTTCTTTAAACGTAGCTTTAACCCATTTGTTGCAAATTATGGCTTTCTGTGTTTGCACTGCTGTGACTATGCTGGTTCCTGATGTGGGCTCATTAATAGATTATTTCCTTGTTGGCTGTAGGTAAAGCTTTGACCTCGAGCTGATTAGGGAAAAGAACTTTTGTATCTATTATCTTTTCTCTCTCATAATTAGTATAATTATGCTTCTGTGCTCTAGACAGAAATCTCAGACAGTCTGCTGTGGAGCCACAGAAACCGTCTGGACTGCAGGAATGGGAACGTGCTGTTGAGCAAGGGATGGCCACGTTCTGTAGTGTCAGGGAAAAGCTGAATTACAGCATTACACAGAAAGTAACCAAACCAGTGGAGAGAGAGTTCCCTTCCTCCCCACCCAGTTAAATCCAATTAACTGGGCGGAATGCAAAAAGCAGGTTCTGTCATTTCCACTTTTTTTAAGATAAACTGGCACTCCTCTAAGCCAGAATCATTTAAGGGCACAGTATTTCAGTTTACAGGTAGAAATCACAGGCAGCGTTGAAGAGGAAAGCATCCAAATGAAACCAGCCTGGTTCTGACACAATATTACACCTTTTTGGTAATGAGTTCACCTGTCTCTGTCGGCTGGTCAAGGGTGTTTACAGCTGCACAGAGTGGGTGTGACCGGGACTAATTCAGCACGGGGGTGAGGGCTGCTCTCCACAGGTGTAGGTAGGGTTTTCCCTTCCCAGAGTGCAGTGGCTGGCCACAGCACAAAGGCCAGCTGCCTCTGAAGTTAGGTTACAAAACAAAAGCGAAGGAGGAGAGGACTCTTTTCAAGGTAGATCATAGCAGCCTTTAGGGGGAAACAAGTTAAGAAGGTGAGTTCAGTTTAGTACCTTTGTTTTCCATAAAACTTCAGTGTTTTTTTGAATGCAATGCTCTCTTCCTCAGATCTCAAGTCAGCCTAGTTAAAGTTAAGGCTTGCTTTAAAAAGGACATGGCTAAACTACTGGTGTGTCTGGAAAGCGCTGAGCAGCTTAACTGGCAAGAAATCTCAAAGCTTAAACCCTGAAGGAGTTTAAGTGTATGTTGGAGGGCATTAACAGTTGCCTTGTTATTGCCTCTTACCCTTTCCACCATGTTTGCACCTCAGAGTATTCATTGCTTTTCCTTGTAGTGCAGCTGGACTGACAGGATTTAACAAGACTGTTCTTCTTTACGGCCATCTTGGATATCGTTGCTCTACAACTATGGAAGTGCAATTCCCTTCCTAAAATGGTAGCTGTACCTAGGCACTTCCCAGCAGGGCTGAAATGCAAAGTTCAATAGAAGACGAAGGGAGATTATGGTCGTAGGTAATTGTGAGGGCGCAGCGAGTGTAACTTCTTACTTGGGCTCAGGGCTTGGAGTGCCTACCTTGTGCCTCACAGTGGAGTTATCTGGTGAGGTGGGAACAAGTTGTTCAGTGGGAGCAGCCTTTCATCCATCCTTTCGAATCAATCTTGCGACTTGAGAGTTGTAGTCTGAGCACCTGTATCTGGAGAGGGCAGCTCTAGTGTTTCATGCTCTTCTCCATAAGATAATAAATGCATGTGCAGCCCCTGGAAGAGAGGTGAAACTTGGCTCTAGGATACTGTTAGCTTAAGTGTTAGGATGCTTTCTTGGGAACTAAGAATTGGATCCCCTCCAGAATAGAGGGGGTTTCAGACCTAATCTACCACATCTCGGCTGAATGCCAGTTGGTTGTGGTCTGAAGGAAGTGACTCCTGCTCAAAGAGTAGGTCTAGAGGTGTTTACTTTTAATCAGAGAATGCACATCACGAACCAGTGATGCTGCTTCTTAATAAACCCCTGAAGGCCCCAGGCGAGCCGTAGGACCACCTTCTGCTAGGGATCCAGGGCTGTGCCACTTGTCTGTCCCTGCAGTTCCTCTTGAGGTACCTGCTTGTCCCTGGGCTTTGGGTAAACTCAGCAGTTAACGTAGTCCCAAGTTCCACTCAGGGCCTGGGGATCAGTTAGATCTTGCAGTGCTACATGTGCAGCTGCTTAAGCCCCTCTTTGGGCTTCATTCCTTGCTGTTAGCCCTCAGCCCTGCCTGGAAAGAAATCACTGAAACGTGTGAAAATACTTTGTGTAATGGAGTACCTGGCAACTGACAAGGGAAAGTTGGATTTTTTGTTTGCTTGTTTTCACTGTATGACTTCTAAACACCCCCCTCCCCCAACCACATTAACTGAAAAAAATAACCCAGTTATAAATGGCAAAAGCACTCGGGGTCATGCTGCTGCATCCTGGGGTGTAACTATCCATGTCCTTTTCTGTGCTCCACGTGTGATAAAATAACCTGGGAGAGAGCAGGGTGTCTGTAATTCAGTGTCCCTGGCTCCTTGCCTGGAGGTGTTCCATAAGCAAAACCAGAGATGAGCGGTGATGTGGGGTGTGTCACGTGTTATGGTTTGATGTGGCAGGGGAATGAATGTGAGGCTGTGATTAAGGCTCTTGTGATATGCCGTGAGAAAGTAAAAGGCTTGTCTGTGTTACCAGTGGAAACAGAAAAGGAGTTTCGTGATGTATGGAAGAGTCCACTCCTGCGTTGAACTGTTTTCAGGCTGTGATTAAATGCTCTTACAGCTAATGATTGTCTGAATTTTTAATACAGCATTGATAGGACTGTTTGTTCGGGTAATAATTATCACATTTTGGAAGTAAATATGTGGTTGAGCACAAGAGCTTGTATGGCTAAACTAGGTTGGTGTCTTGGGGACCAAGAAAACGGGTAAAACCTCTTGTCAAGAGGAATGATGCTGCTTAATCCTAGATTAGTAAAGAGAAATTTGAGATAGTAAGCAAAGGAGAAGCTGCCTGCATCTGGAAATGTTTCAGGCTTCAGCTGGAGTTTTACTAATTTTAAGAGACTAAGTTCCAGCTAAGAAGTGTGAAATGGTTTATTAACTGGCTGGTACTGACCTTTCTCTCTGTTTACTTACATTGCAAATGCTTTCTGCGCATTACAGAAAGAAAGCATAGCTTACGCTTTCTTCCTGTGGAGCTTGCAAGCATTTACCTTGCAGCATGAAACCTCTCCCTTCAGCTGATAAGGAACAAACTCTGTAGAAGCGTAGCTACTCAAACTAAGACACAGCTCCCAGTCCTGCAGGGTGGAGGCTTACGAGTGCTAATTAGCTATGGTTGAATAGGTCCACGTTTCAACTGGGACAAGCCCAGTGTGAGCAAGGCTGGCACAGAGCAGGTGGAGGAGCTAGATGATCTTAACCTGTTTAGACAACTTACTGACAGTTTACCAACCAAATAAATAAGCTTGCATGCTGACTGTATCCAGAATGAATCAGGTCATTTTACAAGATGTCTATTTTGGTTACAGAAGCATATGCATTTTCTTCCTGTGAAAGATAGTGAAAAAGAGAGACTTTCTTCTACTGTGCGTGTTAAGTTCTGGCATTCACTCCTGGGGTTTCCTTACCTCCTGTTTGCTTGTTACCTTAAAGTGTATTGCTTTTTTCTAGACTTTATGAATATAATTTCTTTTTATTAGTGATCTAGTCATCATGCCATCTTCTAGCCTAAGGGAATTAGTCATCCCCAACTCGTTTTTTCCTTTCTCAAGGTGCCTTAAAATCAAATATAAACCACACGGTTTGGGTGTGACTCTCAGGTGAGAGTACTTGAAATGATTGGATTGATTTGTTGTTCACTGACTTTCCTTTGAAAGTATCCAAAGTGAGGGGCTTTAATGTTCATATTTTTGTGCTTCTCTTAAAATGAAAGAAAGGGTCAAAGAATATCAAAGAATTTTGACTTCTACATAGCATCTTGGTTTAGATCCCATTCCTGCTACCCTATCCTTTCTATTAATTTTCTTATAGGTTACAACTATTCTTTTTGTAATGTTGGCTTCTGTAGGTATGGTAAATAGGTTACTGAGCTGCTAAGAAGGAAGGTAGAGAGGATTTTTAAAAAAACAGAAAAAAGAGATGAGGGGAATAAAGAGAGACTGTAGGTATGATTTCTGATCTTCTGGAAATGCTTTGAGTCACAAGCACCAAGAGCTGCATTTCAGTGGCTGCAGAACCTTGTAGGATACTCCCTTCCAGAGTCACGTGTAAGTTCCTGTTGATGTCCAAAGTTTTTTGTTCCTTTTCTGGAATTAGTATGGGTGGTCATAGTAATAAAGCTCCATGGCAAGAAAATATCATGAAGGCATAAGCAGGTTTTTTTTTTTTTTTTGACTGATGGAGGGCAGTGGACAAGCATACAGAGTGAGACTTCAAAACAATTTACTAAAATAATCTGCTGTGAACAGAAATAACATAATGATAAAAAAAAGTAACGTAATAATTCTCGTAATGGCTTTTTTTTTTTTTCCCCTCTCAAAGTTTCTTTGCCAGCTGATGTTATTGAGACAGTCAGGGTGGTGAGCCTGGTAGAAGAGTGGAGAGCTCTGAAAGGGTGCTACGGCTCCTGCAAAGCTGCAGTCAGCATATGGTGCAGTTTAAAGTGCTGAGACTATTGAAGGATGAGGAGAGCATGATTTCTTAGTAGACAGAAGAGGTCTTGTTACTGATGCATAAGAGTCTGGGTGTCCCAAACAGAAATAACAGCCCGGGTAATGGTGCTGACTAAAGACCCTGGTTACCTTCTCTATTAGGAAAAATCTGTTTCTAACATGCTGGTCAAATAGACCTCTTCAGCATCTGAAAATGGATGCAGAGAAACAAATCTTCAAATCCCTGGAGGAATTTGGAAGCTGCAGAAACTCATGTGGCCCTGAACAGGATTGAGACTTTTCACAGTTGTTATTGTCGCCTTGGTACTCCCACACCACATGTGGTGCCAGCTCTGAAAATTGTATTCTGGCTGCCCGGATCAATTTCTCTGCTGTTCCTGTGGATTCACTTTACACCTGACTTCCTCCCGCTTGGTTCCCAGGGGTGTGCTCTGTAAGTAGGATTGTCTGGTCACGGTTTGCATTCAGGTCCCAGCTTGTGGAGCCTATCAGATGGAGGCCTATGGCATAAAGAGAAACTGGACTCTCAGTATATTACCTTCACTGTGTAAGCGATCCTCTTTGTCTTGGCCTGACTTCCTGCAGCATTGCAACAGGCAACTGTAAAATCCCATCCGCAGCAAGAAAGTGTTGCAATCTCTCTCCTCAGACTGTCCTTCCTCTCCTCCCCCCTCCTCTATTATGCCAGGATTATGCTGATTTTTACTGTTTCTGTTTTTTTTCCTTTAAGGAGGCAATTGAATGAGACAGACCTTTAGACCTTTCTCCTTTTTCTCTCTCTCAAGACAGTCTTTCCTCTGTCACATATGATCCATTCAGAAATATCCAGTCTGTGTCTTGCTTTGATTGGTAGCAGTTACAATATGGTGCTTCTTGTTCAATATAGCTTGTGTGCATCTTGGAGTAAAAACTGTGGTGAGCCTGGTTGGAGTTCTACAAAAATTGCTCAGTTGTTGTACGACTGGCAAATAGGCAAGGGTGAGTGCAGTTAACTTGCTTTTGTGACATTTCTTACACCTTCATGGTTATTCTGTAGTACTCTGCAGAATGGCTGCATTGTCTTGGCTTGAAGTTTCCCACAAGTCCTATATCCAGTGTAATCTTAGTGCTTTAGAACTTTATGAATTGCCTTTTGGGAAGGACCTTTGGAGAACTAAGCTGTTGTGAGGGTTTCTTGCATCTTGAAAGGGCGAGAGTTGTCAGGGCAGCACTGTCTTAAATTTTAAGTCTCACAATCTGAGCTCAGCCTTGTAAGCAAGGCTCTGAGAAAACGATGCATTTCATAAACCATCTCCTAGAATCTGTACTACTTATATCCCACATTTTGCATTGTACTGTAAACTGTTCCATGAGCAACCAAAAATTGTATAAACAAGGTCTACCTTTGTAAAACTGTAATTGGAGGAGGAAAAAAGATGTTTTGATGAGTATGTAAATAGATGTTACTGTAGTCTGATCTACAGTTAGTCTGCACTCAAATACTTGTCAATGTGGCTAACTGAGTGTTGGATGGTTAATGTGAGACATTAAAAAGAAGCTGAAGTACCTGTCTATTCCAGTAATCAGGTGGCTTTAAAAGGTTTCAAGCTGTGCACTCTGAAAACCTTGGAAGGCTCCAAGAGCTTGTAGTGTATTTGGCCACATATTTTCTATAGACTTCAAGACGTTGCTTCGTTATTTCCCTTAAACCATCCATAGTGATAAGGTGGGGGTGGGGGGAAGTGGGGGTTTGCATTCCACTTATGTGGAGTTAAAATAAAGGAAGAGAATTTAAGTATCTTCACCTCCAATTATCTTACCCCGATGGACTAGAGAGTGCATTTGAGTAGAAGATATCCTTTGCCCCAGGGCCATTTGTAATCCCCAGCAGCTCTTTAGAGAACACTGCTGATTAGTTGGGATAGCGCCCTTCTGCCTGCAGAGCTAGAAACTGGTAGGAAGTTCTTGGCTTTACATTTGGGGCAGTTCACTTGAGACAGCTTGGAAAAGTTTTGCACAATGGGCTGTTTTGTTTAGCATTTTGTGCAGTTATTAGAGGCAATACAGCATGCCTGTAATGCTGAAAACTGGTCCTTTTACATTGAACTTGCTGTCCAAGACAACTAGAAGAATCGTTGTTGAATTGTGGCACTTCTCTAGCTGAAAGTTGATTCCGACTAGTGGGTTTTGGGTTTGGTTTTTTTTTTCCCTTGCAGCTAGCCAGTACTTGATGTGGTATGATTAGAATCAGAAAAGAAATCATTTTGTATGGCTTTTTACTGGTAAAAAGCAGCCAGCAGATCTCTGGGGGGGGTATTTTTTTTTTTTTTTCCCCCAGACATGACAGCATCTTTCCCGTCTCTTGATGATGCAAATAGGATTTTATGGGTCATAATGAAATATTTTATTGATCATATTATGAAAAATCAATGAAAAAGTTGCCCTGGCTGTCAATTCTGTGCTACCTACTATGTATGCAGTGACAGGTTTGACTGCTCACTATTGTGGCTGAGAAGAGAATACCTTGGGGTGCCCAATTATAGCAGCAGTGAGAGGAAATTCAGAAGAGTAATCTTGGCTTCCTTCATTGCCTTTATGTTGGCCTCTGAACGACTGGCCCTTCCACTCCTTTCAGATTTCACAGCAGCAAGAGCACTAATGGCAACTCTGTGCAATTTTGACTTCTCACGTCCATGAGATTGAATCAATGCTTTTCCTTCCACATTTAGTAAAACAATTTTCCACGCATGCTGAGCAGCTATTCTTGTCTATACCTGCTTTGAGAAGGGCTAGATGAACTGGAAGATTTTATAGAAAGCTGTCTCTTTTATTCTGCCCCCCCCCCCCCTTTTTTTTTTTTAATAAACTGCAGACTGACAATGGAACAGTTCTCTAAAGGAGGTGTTTTTAAGGCAAAGATGAGGAAAAGCCAAGTGTTTTAATAGAGCTTACCTCATAAGGAGTGGAAGTTTAAAGCAGGAAAGAAGGTTAACATATTGAGCTCTCCCAGTTCAATGATACGTAATTCAGGTGCTGTTACCATAGTATCTGAACACTTAAATTGTTAATGTATTTATTGTTATAACATTCCCATGTGTTTTGGAGCAGACCCTTTTGTAAGGGAACTGTGACCAAGAAACCCAGTTAAGGGGCTTGGGTACCTAAAGTGGGTTCTAAGCAGAGTTTAGATGCTGAAATCCGTAACTGTAGTCTGTATATTCCCTGTTCAGCCACTGCTTACCCCTGGAGGTGATGCATCTCCCTGACATTTATGAACAGCTGGATTTTGCTTTCATACTTCCCCAGGAGTGCTCTAGAATGGGAGTCGCACGGCACAGCTCATAGGAAGTGTGACCTGACCCCAAAATGAAGTGTTCCTCTGCCTAAGTTCTGATCAAAGCAGACTCATTGCTCAGGGGAACCAAGCTCCCGACAAGCATCTCGCCTCTGTTTTGGCTGCTTTTAAAGCATAGCTGGGGAAAGAGAGTCTACTGGGGAAGGTGCTTGCCTATGAAGGGGAAGGCAGGGGTCAAGTGCTATCTCTGAGCACTGTCTTTTAATGTCCTGTTTAATATTAACATCACATCCGTAAGCAGAAATGAGAACAGGCAACAGAGCTCTCCCTTCCCATACTACAAAGTCACGCTTCCCCTTAGGCACAGTTCTCTCCCTCTGGCCCAGCAAATACATTATTATAATTTGGGTGAGTGGCAGGAGGAATATCCTTCCTCGAGGAGGGGCATGCCTTGGACCAAGGCTCTTGCACTCCCCCCTGCACTGAAGATGTGAATCTCTTCTGGCAGTCATTTAAAAATGGTGACCGTGCTTCCTAAAAGGAACCCAACTGCATTTTTTGAAAATGTTTGCATGCGTGGTAGGCAAGAGATCTCTTTCCAGCCTCTGTGGCAAGAGGTCATGCGTAACGTATAATCTCTCTTCTTGGCTGTAATTGATTGATCAGAGTTAACTGAACAAGTAAGAACTTTGTTTGCTCTTTCCCAGGAGCTGTTGGGGCTTGCTAGCAGCTGGGCCTTCCATGGATCAAATGGAGTCTGCTCACTGCTTAGTCCATGCTCTAGAGGCAAACAGGCAGACATAAATATGCAGCAAATCTCTTGTTTTTATCAGCCCAAGTATAAAACATATCCGCCCCCCCCCCCCCCCCCAAAAAAAAAAAAGAAAAAAAAAAAAGAGGGCAGTGGCTTTCCTAGAGTGATAGTCCATAAATTATGCTGTGGAGATGTACAGAGAAATCTAACAGCTATGTGTAACTGGTGACTATCAACTGGCAGCAAACTACTTTCTTAGGAAGAAGAAGAAAACAGCTGCTAATGTTCCCAGCTAGTCAAATGTCAGCTATACCTGACCATATGTATACTTAGCTGTCTAGTTGAGTAGTTCTATAGCGCCTTACTACAAATGTACTGAGAAAGCACATAGGAATACTTGTTGGATTCACGGAAACCTGTCAGGTCCTCGTCAGACTTTGTGAAGCTTCTTCTTTCCCTTGCACTTAATGTGGGGGTTTGGGGGGCTCTAAGTACGCGTATGCAAGCTGCTTGCCTGCCTTTCCCAAGAAAGCAGCTGCTGCTGTGCAGCAATAGTGGACGTGGTGGAGGAGGAGGCGGCACTGCTTTCTTCACGTAACGGGCACAGCTGCAAGAGCTCTGAAACCTTGTGGCTGCACTTGACCTGGTTTCCTTGACAAAAGCACATCTGGTTTTCAATTTGATGTAACCTGGAAACCATGCTCTGCCTGCACCGGGGCTAGGAATCTTGAGTTGCAAATCCTTCTGTAAAATGCCAGTGTCTTGCTGCTGGGAAAATTACCAAGACGGCTATCTAAAACATTCTCCATGTCCTCTTGGTAGGAGAGGCTGTGAGAGAGGCTCACCTTTGTGTTGTCACCTTAACGCGTCTGGGATTTGCACCTGGCTATTTGAGTGCTGCAGGAGCTGTCAGATGCCCTTTTCCTCCCTGTACTGCTTCGGTTCGGCTGGTATTGCCCGGCACCTCCTCACTGTGTCATTGCCTTGCTACAGATGAGTTTCCTCTGTGCTATGGTTAGATCAGCTGGTACTGGTTGCCTGGGGTTTGGGACAGGAGGAGCCCAGGGTGTCCTGGCAAGGAGTGTGTGTTGTGCCATGGCTTTGGTCCCCATCTTCCCTGGAGCAGCTGAGCTGAAGGCTAAGGGTGCCGCAGGAACCTGGGTCAGGGTGGAAATAGGCTGCTCTTGTTTGCAGCCTGTGCCAGAGACATTGGAGTGCTTTGGTGCAAATGAGCCGTCGTTTTCATCTTAAGAGCTGGAAGAATAAACGCCTGCAAACTGCAGCCCTCTGACAAAATGCCTGCTTGCTTGGGGTATGGAGAGTGTTAACAGCAGAGAGACAAACAGAGGGGATATTTGGCAGGGTTACTGATTACGAGATTGTATAAATTCTTGAAGAGCAGGCAAGCCTGAGGTTTTAAAATTCTGCCTTATACAGTCCCTTCCGGTATCCTGTCCTGCCTTAGGAAGGCTGTGCGGATGCTGCAAAGGTTCAAATACAGATCCAATATGTGGAGCCTGGATGTTTTAATCCAGGGCCTGAACTGAAGGCCTGTCATGGAAAACAAACGTGCTGGGGGTGGTGGTGGAGGAGGGAACAGCTAATAGATGTTTTCCCCTAGCTTGACATCTGTCACCTCCCCCCCACGCCAACCCTTCCTCTGTTTATAGCAAACCATTTGCTCCCATTAATTAGAACTGGATTCCTGCCATCTGACCAGCTTTGTGCCTCTACAAATGTCAACAGAGCCAGGACTACACAGGTGGGGAGAAGGGCTAGTCAGAGGAGATCTGTTGCATCTGTTTGGGGAGGGATAGATGGGGGAAAATGCCCTCCCCCCTTCTAAATCAAGGGCACGTTAGCTACAACAATAACTGAAATGCAGACTGGGAGCCCCAGGATGCCACTTTCCCTGTCCGTTTTCAGAGCAGGCTGCACTTTAAGCCGTCCCCTCCAGTTAAATCTCTTTACCAAAGTGGTCTGTATGAAGGCTTACATACAAGAAGATAATGGTGCTGTCATTTCTACAAATAATCACAACAGGAGCAGAAAAATAAGAGGAAGATGATTACGCCTGAAAATCCAATGAGGTTCCAGTTGCTAATGCGGTAGAAGCTGAAAGGAAGCTGAACCACAATCCCAGGCTGTTCCTGCCAGGCACGGGGCTGGCTTTTCTGCCACGATTTAGGAGTGTACAGCTGTGTTGCCATGACATTAGAAGGAAATGTGCTTACCCTGGGATGGTTTTCCTTGTGTAAAATACCATGAAGACGAAGTATTTAATGTGCTAGTTGAAGCAAATCCTGAGTGGGAGAAATGGGTTAACCTTGATTAGCTTGGCTGGATTGTAAAAGAAAAAAACCTGCAAACCCTCTCGTGGCCTCCTCCAGCAGCGAGTGCTGTGTTTCTGCTGGGATTATGAATCAAGATAGTGGCACTGTTTTTAGACTGAGGATTAAACCCCATCTTAAAAGAAAGTGGAACAGCAGGCTCCCTCCCCCCACTCCTTCGTACGATGATTTGAAGTATTTTTTTATTGTGACATGGGAAGGAGGGGGATGATGTGATGTGCCTGTGTGTACTTCAGAGTATTTTAAGCCTTTTATAGCCTGTAAGATGGTGCTCTGAATCTGTTTAGGCAAGGAGGACCTGACTGTCAAGGTTGTGAGTACACAAACCACTGGACTAATGGCAAAATGGTGTGGGGGAGAAGGAGCGGTGCCTTGTTCCTGCATCTGAAAGAAACGGGTGCAGGCTCCAAACCTGGAAGGAAGGCGACCCTTTGAAGTCAAGAATGAGGAAATTTCTAAACTGAAAGGTCTTGGGTATGTTTTTATACCATGTTGTAGGACGGATGTAATTCCCTTCCCCGTGACCTGGCATCTCGGGATACCTCCCTTGTGTTCGCCTCCGTGGACAGGGGCCACTGGCACCCTGCTCTGCTGCAGGGTGGCTACAGCGAGCGTGGTGTTCATCTGGGGCTCAAGTGCCTCATGGCGCAACGTGCAAGTCAAGTCCACAGCCTCAAGCCCCAGTTTTCTCTGTTGATCGGAAAGAGTAGAAGGGACAGCAGTAGATCTTTAACAGACCTTTTTCTTTCTCACTTTCTTACCCCAGTGCAAGGTCTTTCTTCCCTCTAAACAGGAGGATTTTTTTTTTTTCTTTAAATCAGCAACACTTTCTGTGCCAACTTCGTGTGTATCAGTGATTCCTTTTGCTGGTTGGAGGCGAGGCAAGTAAAACATGGAACTGACTGACTTATTTGTAAGTTCTGCAGGAATCGCTCCTAGTACAGTATTTGCCCTAGTTAAACTAACCTAGGGAATCATTTACAGGTCAAAGTAAAGGGACCCGCTTAATAAGTAAACTTTGGTGAAAACCAAAATGTCTCACACAGAGTGATAGAGGGAGTGCTGTCATTGTAGCTCATGGGGTGGTGGGGTAAAATTGTCAGTCCTCTGAGACAAAATGGTAATTTACTGAGTGCCTCAAAATTATTAGTTGTGTCTGCATTAGGTAGACATAGTTGAGTGTAACAGAAACTTGACAGATGCCTGTTTTTCAGAATGAAAAAATGTTACTGTGTCAGTTAAATAGCAGAGTATTAATTTATTGCCGAGATGGTGATATCTACCAATTCTAATCTCAGTGCTGCTGGACTATCAGCAAGCTTCAGTGAGTTCTGCGTGATGCTTGTCAAGCAAGTGTAGAAGTAACGGAGAGCCCTGCCTTGCAGCTCTGCTGGTAGGCATGGTGCTGCGCTCTTCTGAACAGCCTATGGGCAAGAGAATGTGCATTTCTATAAGCTCTGTTTTGCAGGTAGGTGTAAACCACAGCATTCACATTTAAATCCAAGGTCTTGTTACCCTGCTTAGAGTTTTACTTGCGTGAAGAGATTTGATGTTTTTAAAATATTTCCTAATTTGTATTTGAAAGCAGTGGTGAAAATGCGCCTATGGAGAAACCACCATTACCCGCCACTTCTTAATCCCTGCCTTCTTCTGTCAGGTGCTTTACTTCTCCAAAAGCAATCCTTTGAAGTATTTTTGCCTTTTCCCCACTCTTCCATGCTCCATACTTTTCTGTATCTTTGAGCATATCACCTGTTGCTCTTAAACTTTTCCTGGGATTTGTTCACCCTGGCTCAGGTTGTCATCACAGGCTTTTCAGTCATTCCCATTAAAAAAGCTGTATTGTCCTTTGTGTGAGATGCCAAAAGGTAGAAAATGATAGCACAGATGGGTAAAAGAAGAGGAAAGGCAAGACAGAAGCTACCTCGGGGAGCTGGATGCTCAGCAGGGCCCCCCCCCCCCCCCCCAGTTGTAACTAATTTATCAGGGCGAGCAGCCTGCGGTTTGGGTGGTGATGGTGCGTGGTGCCTAGGTCACAGCCACCTGAGGCACACGAGCGAACTGCCCTTGTCTCGGGGAGAGCCCGTGTTTGTGGGAGAAGTGCTGTTGGCAGGTACGGTTTGACTTCCCAGTGGCCTCGGCTGGGAGCACGTTGTGCCGATGTTAGCAGTGCCTCTGAAGTGAGATCTGTCGAAGTGCGCTGAAGAGAGAGCCGCTTATGTTGAAAGGTGGCTGGTGGGAATGTTCATTAATGGCAGGATTTTTTTTCTGGGAAAGGCTAAAGGGGCGATAGACCTTTGTTAAAGTGAGTGCATCTGTCAGTTCCAGCTGTCTAATGCATTAAAGTGCACCTGTGCACAGAAAAGAGCAACACTTGGCTGCTGCAGTGTGCTAGCCTGCCTCAAGACATTCCCATCTGGGAATATGCTGAGAACCAGGGGTGAACGTTACAGATTTTTTGAGTTTTAAATCACTGCTTCCCCAAGACACTTAGCTATATGAATGTACGGAGTAGGGGGGCTTTCCCAAGGTGCATGGCATTGATGGATGGGGTAACCAGGGCTGACAAGAAACTCCGGGTCTTAAAAAAGAAAGCTTGAAAAGCTTTCATGTACAATTGTTGCGGAAACATTTTGCAGCTGCGGAGAGAGAGCAATTTCTGTCTCTTCCCAAAGAAGAGAATATTTCAGGATTCAGTCCTGATATCCCTTGGAGGTGAAAGCAGGGGCCATGAAAACAAGCTTTTTTTCTGGTGTCTGCAAGAATGTATGTCCTGGTATTGATTCAGACATTTTCTTAGTGCTTCTGCTTTTCTCTAGATTACATGTGATTTAGATTATACATGAGGTTTTAGGCTTTTATAATCTTGTTTTTTCTTAATCATAGAATCATTTAGGTTGGAAAAGACTTTTAAGGTCATCAGGTCCAACCGTAAACATAACACTGTCAAGTCCACCACTGAACCATGTCACTAAGTGCCACATCTACACATCTTCAAAATAGCTCCAGGGATGGTGACTCGACCACTTCCCTGGGCAGCCTGTTCCACCGCTTGACAACCCTTTCAGTGAAGAAATTTTTCCTGATATCCAATCTAAGCCTTCTCTGGCGCAATAATACTATCTGTTGGAGCTTCCCACCATTTGGGAGTAATTTGAAATCAACTAAAAAATGGATAAACAGGTAGAGATAAATACCCCAAACAAACCAATGAACCCCTAGAGTGCCCCTTGTCCTGCCTCTGCCAGGTGTGGATTTGTGGCTGTTACTCGAGCAGTGAGGAAATTCCAACACTGAATATGCCATGTTTATCTGTGTCCATAAACACCAGTAGAAAACCAGCCATGATGCTCTGCACCCTCTTCCTGCCCATAAAACTGCCTCCCTCCTTCACTGTAAACATGGCTTTTATTGAGCAGTAGCCTGGGCTAGGTAGCTAGTGTCCCAACCCTTTAGAGGCAAGAGTGAAAGCAGAGCTAGGAATATATGTGATGTCTAGGTCTCCTGTTTTGAAGTCCCTAGTGATGCACTTCATTCGAGCATGATGCTTGAGTCACGGAAGACGGAGGTGGGCTAAACCTGTGTGGGTGTGTGGGCCTGCTTCATTGAAAAGTTTGGGTTCTCCTGGTATGTCAGTCCATGCGTATTTCAGCAGCTTAGAAATTCAATGCAACTTCCTCTGTTTCTCATAACACAGGTTTGGATTTAAGTTCCTCAGGCTAGCAGTTTCCCTGGCCCTGTAACAGTTGTCTGGTTCCCCTGAGGCTCTTGACCTGTGGCTGGTACCACGGGACACGTTTCACTGTGCTGGCTTTGTTGTTAGTGACAGAGAAAGACAAGTTTCTGCCAAGACAGACTTAGAGTGCATTAAATAAATATAAATTTTATTAAAAACACCCACATCTCAGCGTTATCAGGAATGATATAATAATAAACAGCTTTCAAATAACCTGCATTACATTACAATACTTACAGTATTTATAACCATCCTCGGATTCTTTTTATAGACATACCAAACATTTCATGAAAATGAATGAAACTAAAGTTAAAAAAAAAAAAAAATGTAGAACATAAGCATAGAAAATGCACACAGAAGTTCATTACCTTAGTGTCAAACTGCTAAAGTTTCCTACACAAGTTAACCACTAGCTTTAGAAGTGAACTTTATACCACTGTGCGTCAATCAAGATGAAAAATTCATTCAAGTAAAGTTGACACCACTCAGAAGCATCTTCAAGTATGGCTATAGTCAACCTGATAATCCTATACAAGCAATTTTATGTCTGCTTTGTCATTCTTCCAACTGAGGCAGGGTTCTGTACACCAAAAATTACAGTTTGGGTATTTACAATACAAAACTGATTCACCAACTAAGCTTCCTGCTCCTGCTGCCAGCAGTTTGGCAAATGACGGTGCACGGCATTTTAACCAAACATCTACTATGGATTACATGAATAATATAGGACTTAAAAAAAAAAAAATCACCAAAAGATGAAGATTTATAATGATTTAATTAATCTGACATATAACCATAATTTTTTTTTTTAAAGGCGAAACTTTTGTTTCAATGCAGTGGGTAAAGTCACAGACTGAGAATTAAAAAACAAAATTGCCATAATAAATATTTGACCATTAAACCCAAAGGCCTCCTTTGATTTTCTCAAGTTAGGTTGTGATTCTGTTAGATAAAATTTCTTCCGACCAAACTTAATCTTACAGTATATTGCACAAGATATATCTGGGACATGGAGGTTTGCATGTTTAGGGAAGCCCTTGTACAGACTGTACCTTTCTATATTTTATTTTATTCATTACAGTATCCAAGAAGCCTTGTTTAGAGAGTGACTTGAACAACTCTAGCAAACAGTCACTTGCCAAACCCCTGCCTTACATTTTTCCCTTTAATCAGCTCAGTGCATTCTACTTTCTTTTTGTTTATTCGTTTGAAACAGGCAAAACATTCTAAATCTCTTAAACACTTTCATTACAATAAAAAGAGCTAACAAATTTACAAAATTAGTTTTAGTTACATCAATACATGTACAAGAAAAATTAGAGAAGGGATTCAAAAGAAAAGCATTAAATCCCTGAAAAAAAAAAAAAAAACCAAAACAAAACAAAAAACCCAAGAATAATATATTTAACCTACAACAGCTTTACATACACACAGGTGACACGTTGGCATAGGAGAACATGAGCTGAAATATCCCTGAATTTTTAGAACCAAAAAAAAAAAAAAAGTTGAAGTTCAAGTTATACTTGCTAAAATGTCAAGTATTGAGAGTTTTTTTTTTGTTTTGTTTTTTTTTTTTGTTTATTTTTTTCAAAGGCTATTGGGGGAAAAAGATGGTATACAATATATAAACTTTCACACTCAGTTCAATATCCTATTGCCAAACTAGTGTTGAGGTATATGACAAGTAGGAACATCACTCAAACCTTTTAATGTATTTTTAGCTCACATTATGATATATTTGTAGCAGGCTGAGTAGCACCATGATGTGAATTCAGCTCAAAACCCAAATATATATAGATTTAATATTTTTACAGTACTAAAATACTAAAGCATTGCGTTTAAAAAAAGTTTTGTTTACAATTTAATTTACTATACAACTCTCCTGCTTTTTTTTTTTAATAGAAATTAATGATTTAAAACCACCACAGCAAGCCAGCTGCCTATTTTTTTTTTTCTATTTAATCAACGGAATCACACAGAACTAACCCTGTTTCATTCATCTTGTGTAGGCATCGGTCTGCTCAATCTTCCTGGAAAAGAGGACACTTGCACCGAGAAATGACTTACACCACAATGTACATAATTATCAACACAAAAGCAATCTGCCATTCAATGTTTGAAGAGCATACAGATCTTTAAAAACAGCAGAAGCCCAAGCTAACTAGTTGTAGTCTGTCGCATGCTGCTAATTATTACCTGTGGTTAATATAAAATTCTTTCCTTAAAACTGTACATATTTGAGCAATGAACTTGTCATAATAATTGTAGAAAACAGTTTACAGTATAGCTGTGTGAGATGAGCACCAGAAAAACATGTGTTTTGTGTACTAAAGTATTCCCTTATATCCAGTAAGTCCCATTATTACCATAACTGACTGTATTAAAAATGGATATGTAGCCCACTAGCAGATGCATGGCTAAAACAAAAGTATTTAAAAGCTTTTTTAGTTTAAAAAAATTATCTTTGCATTTTAAAATCAAAGTAAACTCTTTTTTTTTTTTTAATGTCTTAGTACCTTAGCATTGTTCAAGTTGCCAAGCTTAGGTAGACAAAGTGCTTTTGAAACACTATTTAAAAAAAAATATCTCTCTATATATTTTATTGTCCTTTTCTAGGACTTGACTGGATGAGCAAAATCCAGAGGTCTTTGTAATTCCCATATGTTAAAAAGTAAGCTTATTTTAACACCAGGTAAATTCAATACATACATGAATGAAAAGGTCCTCCCTGTTGTTGAAGAACACTTGACTACATCATTGACATTTTGTTATAAAGGCATTAACTGTTCGACTGTTAAAATAAAGACACCATTCTCTTAGATAGCACCATGGTTTTAGAATATCCAAACAAATTCAGTGTTTTGCTGTCTATTCATTATGTTTTATACTTATCTACTTTGTTAAATAAAATCAATAGACTAATAAGATTACAGTAAAAACTGCATGTTAAAAAGCCATAATTCCAGTATTTCAGTACATCATAGATTCAGCACCAGATGTTATTTTAAGATTCCTGCAGTTGTAATACTACAGTATTATTTTTTAGGGTTTTTTTTTTTTTTTTGCTCCTGTTCCATGACTATGCAAACTTGATGACATTAAAAGTGGCCACAGATGTGCAAAACTGTAAGAAAAAAAAAAAATCCATTTGCAGATTATCTCTTTCAGTAATAGAGCCAGTGTTTTCAAATGTAAATTGTGAAACGCTTCTTTGTTTTGTTTTTGTTTTTGCATAGGATGCTTTGGTCTTGTTTCCTACGTGCCATCTGTGACCACTTAAAAATCAGTGGAAAATAAGTGCGCTAGTGAGATTACCTCTTTTTGCTGGTGTGCTGAGGTTTTTTTCCACTGATGAATTTCCTAAAAACACTGTTTCTTCTCCACCCTTGCCTTCCCCAAAACCTAAAGAAGAACTACCCTACTGACAAGGTGTTTTTTCAAATGAGGTAACCAACAAAGATGTGAAGTTAGATATATCGGTTGTAAGGCCCTGTAACCCGTGTAAAGGCATATGGAGATGTAGTTACTGTGGAGTCTGTGGTGACCGACAGTGTCCTTTGTGCAAGAGACTTGATGAAGCGCACGTACGTTGGCTCAGAGGGTTCGTGTGGCTCAGCAGGCTCCCGCTTCGCTTTTTTGCCATAAGATTTCTGAGGCACATAGTCTGGACCGTACTTTTCACATTCCTCTTCTTTCTCTCTTGCCTTCTCAGCCATCTTTGCCTCCCACAGAGCCAGACCATGTTTTGGCTCATTCATACTCTTGTGCTGGTAAAAGACAAGGGATATTCTGGTGGGATGGTTCCTGTTGGGATTTTTTAAGGGAGTCGTTGCGTGGAGCTCACGTTTTGCGCACTCTATGAGAATTGACCCATGAGATGGAGCAACTGCCACTCCTCCAATTTCGGGATCCAGAAAGCTCTGCTCACTATCTGACCAGACTTCATCGGGATCCTCTGCTTTTTCTGGATTCAGCGCATCAGTTTTATCTAAACCACCCTGGGGAGTAGTCCTATCATGGTTTTGACCTGGAAGCATGTTAGACAAACCATTAACTGCATGTGAAATCATTTCACTATCCTTATTTTGGAGATGCAATGAATTAGGAGGACCACTAAACATACTCGGAGCAGAATGGTAGTCGTGTGCTAAATGTGGAGGGGGTTGCATGTGATGATGTTCACTGTTTTTACTCATGGAGGCATAATCCATGCTCGGATTACTCAGATTAGATTTTAACCTTGAGGCAACCTCCATAAAATGGCCATCAGCCTCATGGGTGGAGTAAGAGGAAAAAGACCCTACGTGGTGTACATTTGGTCTAATGGTGCAATTACTGAAGGAGTCTACCTGCATATTTTGGTTTCCATAATTCAAGTACTTGGGACCAAAACTCTGGCTATTCCCAAACCTATGCTGGTATAATGTTTGAATGGGTGGTAGACTTAGTTTAGACATATGGTCTTGGCTCTGGCAACTATACAAGTCCATGTGCTGATGCTGGGAAGGGTAAGAGCCCAAGTAAGAGGAGCAGTTGTCCATAGGTATGTTTCCATTGCATTGGTAGGGTGGATATTGGTTATTTTGACTTAATGATCCTGAATAAGGGTTCATGGGACTGGAAGAATTCAAATAAGACCCCACAGGCTGTGATGAGGTTGTATAGAGGTTCATGGGACTGGACCCTCCATAGGGATCTGAAGTGTATGAAGAGCTTGGATAAGCATTGGCTGGATTAGGCAACCTTACATAGAGATTTGCAGAACCTGAACCCGAGTAAGAGTTAATAGGATTTGACTGAGCGTTGTTAGGGAGAGTGCGCTGTGGATGTTGCTGCTGATGTTGTGTGGCTGGTCCTGAAAGACGTAAAAGATCTGTAGATGTGAAAATAAAAAAAAACATACAACAAACAAGCTTTTTTTTTAAAAGAAAAAAGCAACAAACTACATACTTTATAGACTTTTCATGATACACTTTTCTTAGCAATTTCATAGATATGTATCATATGATATGTTAACAGAGGCTCCCTTTCTCATATCTCAAATACCATCCTTTAAGAAGCTGAATAAATACTAAGGCTACTCATCCTTTTTGGCATGCAGCCAGTGAGATCAGATGCTAGTGGCAATGGGGAAAAAGA
Source organism: Astur gentilis (assembly GCF_929443795.1). Classification (NCBI taxonomy): domain Eukaryota; kingdom Metazoa; phylum Chordata; class Aves; order Accipitriformes; family Accipitridae; genus Astur; species Astur gentilis. Next base: position 33,770,446 of record NC_064891.1, read on the forward strand.
GGACAGTGCAATCTGTTCAGTCACATGCACAAAATCCAAAGAGTTGAATCATCATTTAAGTAGCCCATGAAACGGAGCATCAAAGTGCTCCCAAACAGCCGTGCGCAAGGTTACCTTCTTCTCCCCAAGAATAAATAATTCTTCTCATCTATATTAATATGACTGTCTCAAAAAAATATCCCTAGCTTTATGTAAAAAACTAACGGTGACGTTCACTGAGAGAACAGTTCAGTAACAAGTGAGATTAACTGAGCAAAAACATTATTCATTAAAGTGAAATGGCATCATTTAATGGTTACAACCCTAGCCTGGGTCATGGGACAGCTGACTTCTATTCATAGGTATTTCAGTGACCTTCTGAGTGGCCTTGGACATATTGCTTTTTTCCTCTCTGAGAAAGTTGCTGTAACAATAAAATAGTCATGATGAACTGCTTTGCTCAGGACTCTCAAATCTACTGATGAAGATTGCCAGGGATTGTTAAGTGGATTTTTAAACTCATACTCCACCATGGAAAAACCTGCTCTGCTTTTGGTCTTGAAGCAGAGAGTATAAATAGTGGTAAAGAGGTTAGGCTTGAATCCCCTCAAATTAGGAGGTTCTCTGTAACAGTGGCAGACAGTAAGTGATGTGTAGGTCATTCTTTCTTTGGCAGCAGCATCACACACTTCTCTTCAAGGCTTCTGGCATTACTAGTCTTTTAAAGGTACTTTACAATACACTGGATGGCAAGCAGAGTTTGCAAAAGTACCAGATTTCTACAGGTGTTAACTATCTAGCAATAAAGGATTTCTCATACACCTTTTTTTTTTTTTTTTTTTGGCTTCTCCAGAGTAGACCACGATTTGGAACTCTAGTATTTATAAATATGCAATATTGATATTTACTTTCAACAGTTCTCTTTCCTTTTTACTTTAAAATGTTCTTGGGCTGAGAATAATGGTTTTCTTGAGACACATTATAAACAGCCCTGATTTCTAGGAAGCTTACCACTGTTGATAAAGATCCCGATCAGATTCATGCGTTTACCTGCTAGCTGCTTTGCATGACCTGCTGCCTCAGAGTTGCCTTGCTTGTTGCGTGCTGCAGCAGACTTATCTCTTTCAGCTTTGCTAGACCCATTCTCCAAGGAGGAAAGCTTTTCTGCAGCTGCCTTCTTTGCTTCTAGCTTCCTTTGCCGACATGTCTTAACGGGCTCTGCTAACATCCTTACTTTTCGGCGAAAGGAGGTAAGGACCTGGATGCTGCCATTCCTCTTCTTCTCCTCCTGGCCTTCAGTGCTTCCGAACTCATCCACATCAGAGACTTTGTATAACGGGAGCACGTGGAGCTGCTCATCTTCTGGTGTTTGGCCAATTTCACGATTGTCTTCTCTAGTTAGTGTGCAAACCTGTCGGAAAGGTGTGTTAGAGTAACTCTCTCAAACCAGTCTGAGAAGAGGAGATCTGGAATACTAGCCTCTGCATTTCACCTTGCCCTGCCACTGTTGGTGTTGGCATCTGGCAAGCTATTTGTAAGTTTCTGTGCAATTTATGCATATCACAACAAGCCTGCAATTTAATTTCTTCCATTGCTCTGTTGAACAGTGTTAATAGAAGCAGAAGGTATATATATCTATTTCTTGTACTTGTGCTGAAATGAACAGCATAGTTAGGGATTATCCTAATGTGAAATAAACTGTGTGATCCATTGTACCGTGGCCAGAGACCTAAAACAGTAGAACCTGGGACTTTGTACTCACCTGAAGATTTTTTCAGTGTAATACATTATTCAGCTACCTATTAGAAATAGTGTGCAATATAACATACTGCCATTGTTTTTCACACCCCCTTACAATGGCAACTTCCAGGACTTTGCAAAGGAGCAAGTCACTGTAACGTTAATAACAAGATTTAAGGAAGTTACTGTTGTGTCACGCAGCATGCTCATTGTGTTAGCTCCAGCTAAAACAGGTATCGCAAGCGTCTCGGTGGAAAAAGATGCTGATACAGACATACTCTGTAGCAAAATCATTGCATCAGCCAGTTTTAGGAAGAAAGCTCAGCTAGAAATATATATTGTATTGGTGGTGGTTGACTTGTCAATTAAGTCAGATCCTGGGAACAGGAAAAATTTAGTTGGTATTAAAAAAGTAGATACTGTCTTTAGTCGTACTAAGAGAGGCACTGTGAATCCAGGTAGTTGCTTCAGATTACAACCATGATGATTATTCAAGACGGAAGATTATTCTTTCTCATGTTTACCCGAACTGTATTGTCACAGAGAGAGTAGGCAGGAGACAGAAATAATCCAATACACATTGAAAACCAGCTTGCTTTTCTGGTATCTTCTACAGAACCTTCACTGTACATGCTAGAGATCAGAACTGAAGAGAGTAAAGGGTGCATATACAATACAAAGGATGTCAAGGATTGCAGACTTTCTGCTCATCCCACGTAGGAATGAAATCCACAACTTCCAAAACTCTATCCCAGAAAGAAGTGCTTTGTTTCCATTTTTACTTTATTAGAAGATATAATCCAAAGTTGTTAGAAAAAAAGTGTTTCAAGAGGAATATATAAACCATTTTGTTCCAGGAACACTGAAACAGGCATTTCAGCCCTGCTGGGACCTTCCTTCCTTTGCCTCCGTGGTTTCTCTTTTACCAGTTCTATACTAAACCTTTCTTTAATACACCATAAGTCTCATTCATTTGAATGAAAAATTGTGTAGGGGGTAATAAGTTAGCTCAATTACTGCTTAATGTTTCTTTTTTTAGCAATCTGCATTATGCAAGTACAAATTTAAACAGTCAGGAGATAATGAATTAAATATATGAAATTAGTGCTGGAGTAAGGCGGCTATATGGATCATGGACTTACCAGTGTACTCCCGTTCTGCATATTGTGCAAGTCTCTGTGAGCATGAGCGCAAAAATCCAGGCAGGCAGTGACCCCTGAGAATGGGCGACCTTCTTTTAAACCCAGACGACACTCAGGCGCTCTGTGTTCATACTCGATCTGGAAAGAGATGACAGGTATCACTGCAGCTGAGCTGGATGCTCCAGTACACAGGATTAGCACTGAATGCTCCGCTGTGACAACATGCAAGCCTCCTAACATCTTGGACGTGGCAACATACAGATCTTAAAGGCAAATAAAATCAAGCAATTTGATGGCAATTTCGTATCCATACTTCGTTCCTTGCTGCTTTGTTCCCTGTTACTTTCTGTCTCTGGCGTGATTGTGAAATTGGCCAATAATACTTTTCCTTGAGTATTACTTTTGATTCTCTGCCAGTGGTTGGTGTTTTTACGTGACAAATGCAGTGCATGGTTTCAGCATCTGGCACTGTAAGAGCGATAGGTTTGTGTAGACTGGAAATATACCAAGCTATTGAGGGAAAATGGCTTTAGAAAACTGACTTCAGAATGACTTCATGAAAAATAATAATTTGCTTTTTGATTTGTAATATTTTGGCACTCTCAATGTTTATTTCATTAGCTTAAGTACAACTCTGACCCCTGACCAAAAAGAGAGATAATTCAGTCAAGACAGTACTTTCTACCTGTGCACTCATTATTAACGAGCTTTACAAAGAGTTGATAATGCAACAATAAACCTTACACAAGAAGAAAGGATTTTGCAGTGGAAGATCAAGCCTTAGAAAAATGACACTTTCATATTTTATTTAGAAAATTAAAAATGAAACCATGTTTGTAAAATACTTTGCTGAAATTCCTGAACCTTTCAAGTGAATGCAAAAAAAAATCTACACTTAATGGAACTTAGTGGATTCCATTTTAAGTTGAGCTGAAATTAGAAGTTTTGCTAAGTCTTGATCCAAAAAAAGATGTCTAGTTTGCTCGCAGACCTTTATTTTTTAAATTTGGAATATTTACTTCCCTGGAATCTGAAAATAAAAGCAGAACAAAACTTGAAACATGTAAACTTCTTTGCAATTAAATGAGAGTGGTCTGAAACGTTAGCCAGACTATAATCGTCTGTTTAAAGTAAACTGGTGCAACTGTTCTCTGAGATGATCTGTTGGGTCCAGTTAGAAAAACAGACCATTTCCAATTCTAGATTTTAATCCAGTAGCAATCCAGACTTGGATTAGAATAAATCTGCGAATTTGGAATTTCTTTTCAGGATTCAAAGGGGGATTGATTTTAGGTCTTTTTGCTTTTAGAAGCTTTTACAGTACCATACAAATTAGGCCTCGATCATGTCTCTTTAAAGCCACTGACAGTAACTTGATCAGGGTTTCCCCACAAATAAAAGGTTTGCATGAAACTCCTGAAACTGGCCAAGCTATACACATGCCTTATTACGCAAGGTAAAAAATGAAACTTGTAAAAGCATGTATTTTCAACAAGTGTCAGGCAGGACCACGGCTTACATGGAGAATAGTTCTTTTGTGAATTTTTGTGGGAAAAGAAAAGCAGCCCAAGCAAAGAACAATTTTATTGTTCGCCACCCCCTCATTTTTTTCTTCTTCCTCTTCCTTTCTTCTCTTGCAGAATGTCTCTCAGATATTTGGACAGATAACCACAGCTAGTGGGCACACAGCCACAGTTTCTTCCATAATACGCCTCCAAACATTATCTGATCAGGTAAGTGAAATTGGGTAAGTCTGTACTGAATCTGCTTACCCTGTCTAGTTTCTACTAAACATGCAGTAAAGGAGCGAGTGTTATAGCAAATAAAAATGGAGACTTTTGTGTTAGTTTACTGTTTCCATTACAATTGAAAATCTGCTTTGCGCTGGTTGCTACAGCATAATGCTGTCAACAGGAAAGAAAGAAGATGTCATAGTTTGCACTGATGCTGATAGTTTGGAGACTGTAAGTTCTGTGAATGTTTGTAATGGTAGTGAACCTGAGCAACAAAAATGAAGGCCAACAGTTATGCGTTTGCAAGCGGTGTGTTGTCAAATTTTGATGCAAATATCTGAAAGACGTTTGGTAAAGGAATGCAGATGAGAGACAGCCACACTGGTAACCCCATAAAAGCTTCAAATGTGCTAGTATCTGTGAACACTGCTTCACAGAAAATGCGTGCGCACGATCCCCTCATGCAGGAGGGTTGGCGCAGGCACTTGTGTGCATATGCAGGGCTGAGTGGGTTCAAATATCAAATTTTGCTTTAAAAGCATGTTTGTAATGGCTACTTTGGTGAAAACTAAATTAATCTGCCACTTGAGAGAGCAGAACTGAAACTGTGGCTTCAGGACTTGAGTGCAATATGATACACTGCCTTCTAGCACTGTTGCCAATCTCACACCATCTTCATGGCTGTTCTGCTAGCTGGGCTGGTGAATCATGCTAAATCTAGAAATTTGTGTGTAGAGCTGAAGAGTTCTGCTCAAGTGTGAAGTAATTTTATTGTGTTGATGTAGGTGAAAAGATCAGTTCTATTTAGTGGACCAAATTCTGCTAGCTTTACTTTTCAAAGCATTTTAAGTGGAATTGTTCATTTCCATTCATTTTTACCCTGATGTAAAAGGAATGCTGGCACAAAGTGTACATAATGGTTTGGTGCAAGGTTGAAGCATTGGGAAGTGTGGTAAAAATCAGGTTATTTGGATGACTGCTCCAGTTCCTTTTTTCCCCAGCATACCTGGTTGTTATATGCATCAGGTGCAAGCTTCTTGTAGGTAGGTGCCATCAGGGTTGACAGATTCTGCAAATTGGATTCTAGTTTTTCTTCCTGTTAGGAGATGAAATAGAGTTCAATGACATTTCCATACTGTATGTATGGGATCTAAGAAGTCAGGGTCTTTACACAGTTACGTTTACACTGATAGTTGTGTAAAGGCCTAGACCGTTATCATTCTTATTTAGACAGTAACTGTTGTGAATCTCCTTTTAATTTTATTGTTTCACAGACTTTAAAGTAATGAAGTAGTAAAGCAATGTAGTGTGAGCCTTGCAAGAGGATATCACATACTAGAATCTTAATTTGGTTTATATTAAGAAGAATCACATTCTTCAACATGGAGATGTTTTAGATCCAAGTGTGGTGATCCTCATTATTTTCCCCATTGGAGTTCTGGGAAAATAACACTCTTCAGAAAGCCTGAGAGAAGTATTATCAGAATGGTCCATCAAGTAAATCTGGCTAATTCAAGGGTTTTGCACATTGCAATGGCAGCACTTCCACACACTGAAATATCTTTTCATGCAGCAATTTAAAATTATTTAAATACTTCAGACTTCAAAAAGTTCCCAATTCTTAAGCAATGAAGAATTGTGGATGTGTCTAGTAGTTGGTGATACAGAGGTAGGAATGACCACGCTTCTTTTTTTCTATAAGAAGAGGTACATACTCTCAAAATGAAAGGCTCTCTAAAAATGAAGTACTCTAATAACATACTACAAAGTTTTTCCCCCAGCCTCTCAGGATGAGAATCCCAAATTCAAAACATTCTTTATATGAGGCCCTTATTTTTAATTTGAAGTGCATAAGAACAGTGGCATACTGGGGTGGTATACTTGTTTTGAGGAGTTTGTATATTTTAGGAATGTGTGAAATGCTGTGAAAAACCTGTTTGAGACAGACACGTGTTTGGTGCATTAAGGATTTGTATCTCCTGCTGTGGGACTATATCCTAATTTGGGACTCCAAAATTATAATTATGAAATTGTCAAAAATACTTTGCTGTGACGTTGTGGCTGCTGCCAGAACTCGGAGCTTTTGTATGGCCTGTAGGTTACCATTTGTAAGTGTTACTTCTAGTTTTTATTGGTGAGGATCCTATTTGTGTTGTCTATAAACTGTCTATGCTATGGGACCCAGCCCCTGCTCTGCATGTATGATTTGGCTGCCTCCGACTTTGGGTGGGAACAAGACTGGACGGTAACACCATCTTCCCTGCCTAGCTCTGGCTTCCATGGGAAGTAAACCCAAAAATGCAAGTTGGAAGAGTGCCCTGGTGGGCTCTGGCCAGGTATCCGGTTTAGGACTGCAGGCTATGATAAAGAAGGCTTTGTGCCACAGAATGATTGAAGGAGAGCTATTCCGTAATTCTTGGGGCTGTAGAAGAGCAGTGGGGAGGAAAAACTGTGTGTTAATTATGATGATATTCTACATAGTGTGCTATTCTCAGCACAGGCCATAGGATGCAGAAGTACCTGGCTCTCTGATCATGTGAAAGAAATGCTTGGATTTGTTGCAAGATACCAGAATACAGTGAAAGCTGTGGACCTATGCGTCGGTACGCAAGCAAAGGACTAAATTTGCATGTGCTTGCCACAGAACAGACTGGGCCATTGGAGCCTCCCAGACACATGACTAGCTGGAGGTGTCCAGCAGTCACTGCAGTCATAACTTCAGAGGTATCTTGTGCCCAGGCTAAGGTCAATGGGTTTTTTATTACTCTGGCTTGTTTCAAACAGTTGCCAGTTTGCTGTAACACAGAGCCCAGTCTGGAAGCATTCAGTGGGGCAGGACTGTATGTGGAATGAGTCTTCCTATCCTCTTCTTTCTGTTGTCATCTCAGAGTTTCATCAAGTTTGTCCCCATGCAGTCTGCTCTGGTTCCCAGTTACAATGTTACATGCCTTCAGTTGGTAAACCTTCCACTCTGCCACTGGGGAATGCCCACTTGCAGGCCTAATACAGCAACAGTTATTCAGGCCATGCCCTCTCCTCTAATTGTCAAAGCTTGCAAACGTGGCTTCAAGTCTCAAGGCTTTTACCAGCTGTCAGAATTTGGACAGTCAATTCAGCTGGCTCAGTGACTGGAATCAATCAGTTTTGACTGGCAGTTATTTAATTACCCTACGTGTATCCCATTCAGACAGGGCTTTTGTCCCTGGTCTCTTGTACTGTATCTCTATTTGCAGAGTGACAGAAAACATTTCCTTGCAAATAAGGCTCATTTTAGAAATGGACACCAACCTCTTTTGGGTCATCCCCCATCAGCTTAAACTTTCTTGGAATCTTGCTTCTGGCAAACTTACAACCATTGTAGTACATGCTCCAGGAGCAACCAAAGGAAAATGAAGCACCACAAGTTTCAGGGTCCAGCCCTTGACACGCGCAAGTCCGTCTGAAAAATAAGAGAATATGGCTGTTAGCAGCAGGCGGGTCACCTCGGGGCACTCCCACAGTAGGCATCGGCATTCTGCCAGCGCTCTAGGGACTCACTGGTCTTGGATTGTCTTCCATCAGTAAATAATAAAGAAATGAAAGAGGGAGGCATACACGTTATAACAGAAGAATTTATCAGACTGAATGATTTCGTGGTTGCAAAACAAGGACTGTGGGGTTTCTACACTTCTGTGAGAAACCTGGCTTTGCTTGAAAGAGGGTATGTTTGCGTGGTGCCTTAAGTAGTGATATTCATGGTACCTGGAAGGGGCAAATGCTGATGGCACTGCAAGAATGTGGGAGCCCTCTGACAGGGGCTAAGCAATAATCCCTGAAATATGACTCTACTCAATGAAGCCAAAGTAACATACAGTGATAGCTATGTTAATTTTGGTCTGAATGTTCTTTGCTATGAGAAAGACAAGGGAAAACAATGTAGTGCAATTTCTTTAGATTCAGGCTAGCTTCTGTAGGCTTACAGTATGATTTAGTGCATCTAGTTTTTATTTCAAGGTTGAGGTATCTGCTGTCCCAGGCCCTACTGAGATCACTTCCTTTAAATATACTGAGCCGCTTCACAACTCTGGGAAGATGTTTTTCCCTGATTTATCATTTACTTTGCTTTTCTCACGAGGTTTGTTCATTTTCAAATGGCCTGAAATAGCTGGAAAGGTGTCCTGGTTTCAGCTGGGATAGAGTTAATTGTCTTCCTAGTAGCTGGTGTAGTGCTGTGTTTTTGAGTTAGGTATGAGAAGAATGTTGATAACACACTGATGTTTTCAGTTGTTGCTAAGTAATGTTTAGTCTAAAGTCAAAGATTTTTCAGCTTCTGTTGCCCAGCCAACAAGAAGGCTGGAGGGGCACAAGAAGTTGGGAGGGGACACAGTCAGGGCACCTGATCCAAACTGGCCAAGGATATTCCATACCATGTGATGTCATGCCTAGTATATAAACTGGGGGGAGTGGGGGTGGGGGGCTCGCCACCCAGGGACTAACTGGGCATCAGTCAGCAGGTGGTAAGCAATCGCATTGTGCATCCATTGTGTATATTCCAATCCTTTTATTATTACTGTTGTCATTTTATTAGTGTTATCATTATCATTATTGGTTTCTTCTTTTCTGTTCTATTAAACCGTTCTTATCTCAACCCACAAGTTTTACTTCTTGTTCACGATTTTCTCCCCCATCCCACTGGATGGGGGGGAAGTGAGTGAGCGGCTGCGTGGTGCTTAGTTGCTGGCTGGGGTTAAACCATGACAAAAGGTTACGCATATTTCAGGGGAATAGCACAAAGTGGAGGTGCCAGCTCCAAGGCTGAAGGTGGGGTTGCAAGTTTGGCAAGCATATCCTTTGTTCCACTTACTCTTCGTTCAGGGCGCACCGCCGGTTCGTGAGTGTGCCGTACTTCCTTAGGGTGTCGGTGAGTTCGGAGTAGAGCTTGTCGGCTAGGCTTGTTGGGATTCCCTCCCAGACCAGGATGAGAATCACAATCACGGCCGTCTCACATGTGTGGCCTGCTCGCTCGCGCACCAAGCAGAGTAGCTTTTCCTCCTGACTGCTTCTGCGGACTACCTGCATCCACAGCAACACACACCCCCGGAGCCCCAACACAAACAATGCGTTTCTTAATGTAAAGAGCAAGAGAAGAGGAAACCTCAGCATTTGTGTGTGAGTGTGTATGTTACATCTACTTCTGTCTTCCTCTCTGTTTGTGGCAACTCAGTCCATTTTTCTCATTTAGTGATACGGGCCAGGGCTACCCTTTCTGTTTAATGAAGCTGACTCTAAGAGGCTAAGCTTGACTGATGTCATGGAAGGCAATGATGGTGGAAACCAGCTTTGTAAAGGTATCCCCCATGCTCTGATTCAGCAGAAATCTTCTGAATTGGCGCAATGGTACAAGTGGCCCAGTTTGATAAGTGGGCAAAAGGAAGTGAGCAGTGAGATGCCTCCCTGCACAGAGCTGGATGGTGGACACGTGTGCTTAGGGCAGGAGCCACGTGGGGAAAGGCAGCAGCTAAGGGACCAAGTAACTGGACATGGGAGCTCTCTCCCTTTCCCTCCCAAACTTAAGCAGCTAAACTTGTAATTAGCCTCTCAGTTTTGTGACCTGCCCTTACTACACACAGACGTTACAGTGATGAGAGGAAAGCAATAGATGTTCTTGCTTCTCAGTGCTTGTGCTCCTGTGGGTATTTCTGAAAGAAAGGTGCAGTCTGGCATGCATAAGGACTATAATCATACATCAGTTTTTCCTCATCCTGTCTTTCCCCAGCCTATCCAAACCACTCAGTAATTTGTGCCCAAGTATGACAGTGTTTGCTAAGAGGGTGTCCTAATGCCTCTCTTGAACTTGGAGTGCAATTTAAAAACATCACAGTGGTGTAGTTACTGGACTTACTTGTAAGCTAAAATTAAACAGCAGTGAGAATGTCTGGTGGTGTGAATCTTAAATGCAAGCGAAACTGCCTTCTTTCTCAGGTTTTCATACCTTTAAAACAAATTTTATCCTTGCTAGTCTCTGTGCAACAAGTAAATGGAGTGTGAGAGACAGCGGTGGGAGCAGGCTACAGGCGTCCTTTGGTACTGCTGCCTTTGAGCTATTTTAAGTTTCAGAGTGTCAGCTAACAGAAGGACATGTCACTGCTGCCTGCTTATATGAACCATCATAGTGAACTAGATTAGTCTTAACATTTGTGTACATCACTTACCCATTTAGCAATTGGACATCCTTGAGAACTTTTGCCTTCTTTCCCAGTGTAGACAACCCTCTCAATCCTTATAGCTTTACCCTTCTGTCCAAATCTTAAACAAACAAAAATATGTACAATAAGCGATTAATTTGGTTCTGCATGAACACTGAAAAGGTGGAGCACGTTTGCCAGTCTTATCTTAAAAAATAAACACTATGAATTAGAGGGAGGGATGGGCAATGCAGTTTATCTTGCTGATTCTACTATAGTGGTGGATTGATATGTTAAGAGAGGCAAATGTCTCTAATGCATCACGGATGAGTAAAAATTATCCATATCACATTAATATTCCCAAACCTTTTAACTGTTTCTGTAGAGAACTTGTTATAGATGACATTTTGAAAAGTGGACTTGAAGTCTCCCTATTTTGGGGAGGAATTTTATATTTTTCTTTCATTTCTGGGTTAAACTTAAAGTTATTACTCTGAAATGTATATAATTAAGTTGTCATGGAACAGCTGGCATGCAGTAGTCACTCTATTAATTTTCTGTACTTGTTTCTGGCTTAGATACAGTGTGAATCAGTTAAGTCATGATTAATTTGCATCATATCTATTTCCTTTACTTTATCATCTGCTCATAAATTGTTACTTATTTACTTCTGCCTGAATTCTATACTGAATTAGGATGACAAGATGCCCTCAAATGACGCTGTCTGTGTGTGTCTTTTTGCGACCAAGGTGGGCAAGCTCAGCTCTTGCTGAAGCATTTAATCAAGGTGATTATGCCATCAAGGCAGAATCTAGCCCCACATACAAGTAGTGCTATTACTGAGAGCAAATGGCATCCACTTTCCATGTCCTCTGATGGACCAGGTGGAAATGTGCAGCAAATGCTAAGGGAAGCAAATCTTGAATCAATAAAAAGCATCAGCCCTGTTAAGCCATTTCCAGGTGTGTTTTCTGGCCAGGCCTCTCACTGGGCTGCTGCAGCTAGGGTGTGCCCGCCTGCTGAGCCCTAGAGCACACCAGGTCTCTGGTGAAGCCGTGTGTTAGAAACCTCAGTGTCTGCAACGTTACAGATCCAGCTACCATGTTGACTTGGCTGCATTTCGGGCACTGGGCAAATTGTGCTTCCATCACCCGTTTCTTGAATTCTGCCACTCTCATTACCTTTTTTTTTTTTTCTTTTAAAATAACCAAGTGTGAGGACTAAATCACAATCTCCTTGTTCTTTGCCTGTTACCTATAGAGCAATCAAGATAGTTCCTTCCTGTTATGCAGCCATTTAATGATGCCTCGAGAACTTTTGACCTTTCATCCCTCTTGTTTTTGTACTAAAATCTTGGGGACGTATTTAAGAGCAAATATTTGTATTTAAACTTCTGTCCTGTAAAGGAAATGATTTTAGATGTGATCTCATTGTGAAATTTCAGTGTCACAGGAAATTATACAAGTAAAATCACTTGTACTACACATGTTCTGCAGGCAACTGTTAGGTCACTTTTTCCTACTTAGGCTTGGATGTTAGTAGACATTTGTTTCTTTAATTAACTACATTAAAAAAAAATTTAAATCTTAACATTTTATATTAATTTGCTAATCTGGATTGCAGGACAACTGTGCGGATGCCGCTATAGAAATATGTTGTACATTGCACACTGGAAATGAAATGGACTTTGTCTCAAATCTTTTCAACTGTCACAAAGGAATTTGTGCCTGATGTTTGTCATGCTTGCTTTCAGGGCAAAGCTGATTGGCTTTAAAACCAGAGCAAAACTCACTGAGCATGAAGTAGGGATTGGGAGAAGGAAGAGGTAAAATGTATGTATCCACCATGGATTCTGCACAAAATTTGTTATGGTATAGGTAAAATATTAACTGCAAGTCTAAGTCTAAATCCAAATCCTGCTTTGTTTGGCAGTGCTGCTACCTTAAAAGTCAATGCATGTTCATGGAAAGCCAGTTTAAAAGTGCTTCAGTTGTGATTAGTGTCACCAACTGCACACATGTGCTTGAGAGTATCTTTATAGTTAAGTGTTTTTTTTTACTTAGGGATACAAAATTAACTAATGAGGAGGAGTTCCGGAGTTCTTCAGTCAGGGAATTGCACAGTGCATACCATATGAACAGTTGAAAACTAGCCATTGTTCAAGTGGCTGCTGCTATATTCTGCTGAACCTGGCTGAGTAGATGCATGTTATATATAATCTCTCAGGATTTCCTTCTGCCAACATGAAATGAAATTAAATGCAAAAAAAAAAAAAAAAAAAAAAAGAAAAAAGATGAGGTCAATATTAAGGATGAAAAATTACATTCCAAGGTAAAGAAATGAAAAAAGTTTCATCTCTAATAATTGACATCATGACATGACCTTCCTCCTTTATTTACTATTTGTAAATACTATGAGTCAATGAGAGCTCTGGAGATAAATTCTAAGAAGCTTCTCAGGAGGGTCAGTGTTCACTCCCCCTTTGCAGGAAGCAGCTGATTTATGTAGCTTACATACATTTGAGCTGCTCACAAAGCTGAAAACAAGTATTGGGGCAAGCCCTGCACAGGACTCACAAGGAAGGAGGTGCTAAGAAAGAGAAAGGACCTTAGGACTTAGAGGTAATCTGAAGGGTTTAATATGCCCTAAGTGGCCCATGGTCATGCAGTGATGAGCACAAGCTAACAGACCTTGCTAAGAAACAGCACTCCTTACCTCAGCCACAGCACTGCAATAATGCCCATTTGCTTTTGATTCTGCAACTACCTGGAGCTGCTTTGCAGTTCTGGACTCCAGATTTTTAAGGTATTAACAAACCAAATTCCCATCTGTCTGTGACTTACTGGGGAGCTTTTTGTTTGCTTGTTTGTTCAGAGGGGAACTGAATTCCCAGATACCTCTAAAAATCTGGTCGTTAATGCCTATGCACGCCAAAAGCTACAAATAATGCAGAATTCACAGTGCAGAAGTCACTTTTGTGACAATTTTAAATTTAAATACCTTAGAAAGGCTGGTGGGTTTTGCACTTACACATATTTTTAAATAGCACAGATCATGTAACCATTCTGTGCCATTCAAAATTCCTGGTTTGGTTGGCTTTGATGTAATAAATATGTATCATGGGATGCAACACGATACAGGGATTGTCAACAATCAAGATAAGGTTGGGTTTGTGCAATACGCTGAGGAAGGGAGATGTTTTCTCACAAAACTAATTGATTCTTGGGCTGAAATCCTATCCAACAACTTTGTGGCACTCCTCTGGACGTGACCGAGTTAGATTTAGCCCTTTAGGGTTGTACCTATACACTTAGTAATTTGGGAGGGGGGAGCTAATTTTGGAGTTTGGTATTCTGCTCTTCATCGTCCTTCTACCTAGCATTCTCCTACCCAGAGGGAACACCAGGTCCATGCCTGCTTTTGCAGCCATTGCCAACCGTCTTGCTTGGCAGGCTGGTGAATACTTGTTCCTGCTTGGGTTTGCTGGCATCTGTCTCAAAGTGTGCAGCCTGTGCCAGGCAGCAGACTATTAGCCCTGTCAAATATTGTGACTCTCTGGTGAATAGCACAGTGCGTAATGTTGGCAACACTGGAGTAGCTAAGCCTACAAGTAATTACTTGATTTGCAATTGTTTATTTCTTTATGTGCAAAAGCTGGAAATATTCTGACATCCACAAAAGGATAAATGTTAATCTGCCCTGTGCCTTTGTACTAATTACCTTTCTTCCATGATTTCTCTAATAGCTGCCACATTAGGACCGGCTCCTAGATGGGTATAGAAAGGACCTTCATCTTTTTCAATAATTTGCTCTGTTTAAAACAAAATAAAGGTTATTACTTCGAAGCTTAATTCTTTAATGTAAAAAGTCATATTGCAAAGGTTACATCTAGCTTGTTAGAATACTGCTGTATGGGTCTGGGGTCAGAGTTTTCGAACACTTATGTCTAAAGCATGCCCACGCAATTTGTACGAAACATGCAAAGCACGTGGCTAATCCTGTAAATAGCTGTGATACAGACTGTGTGCCTTTTGCTAGCACAAACAGTTGTTTCACAGCTCAGGCTCTGCACTGAAATTCAAAAGGCATTTTCCTGTTATCACCGAACAATTGTTTCTCCTTCTCCCACTTCCTCCTCTCCCAGTATCTAGGAGGATAAATGGGATAACAACGGTAAATACTGACATTAGTGAGCTGTAGAGTACTTGTTTTTCAGCAGACATGTTACAATGTAGGAACCTACAGCTTGAGAAAGTGGCCAGTAATGTTACATAGAGAATTTCTACTACCCACAGACTCTGTGAAATGAAAAAAAGCAAGTTTGCTGAAAGAAATCCTGCACAAGGCTTAGTCAAAATGCTTGTATGCTAAGAATGTGGCCTCAGTTTTCTGTGTGTAAGTAGGACCATGTCAGCATTCAAAATATATGCTATATGTTTGGTTTGATACTAGGAGGCAGGCTCCAGCAGTGAGAAAGAAATGGCCAGGCTCTGCTTGGGTTCAGGAGATGGTGGAGCTGTGCTGACTTGTCTGAGGGCTGACTTTATGCTTTCTGCCACGCTAACTCCAAAGGCTGGATGAGGTGATGCTGTTCTTGACGTACAGCCTCCAGATTATCAAGGTGTGCTATAAACCTGAACGTGTCAATGGGGGAATGGCTTAATTTAATCATCCTAAGGACAAGTATTGGTAGGAAAGAGCAATAAACCTTGTCGATTACACTGTGGCACTGGGTTCTTCAAAGAGGACAGGAACTAAGTTTCATGCTTCTTTACTTCCTAGGGGGTCTGCTAAGACTGAAAAATTAAAATGCAAGTGGAGAATAAGCTCTTTTTCTTAGTTAGCAGTTGCAGTACTGGCTGAAAAAATAGTGAGAATAATGAAATGATTGCCATAAAAACTTGTGCCAACTACATTGGAGAAACAGTCTCAAGAAAAAAAAACCCAAACAACTTCAGTGTTTTCAAAAAACCTACATTTTGTAGGTTGTTTCTTATAAAACAACAAGGAACAGCAAGGAACTGTCTTCCAGTTTTCTTCCTAGGAGCTTTGGAAACCCACTACCTCCTCTTTTTGTTCCCATGAATTAACTTTGAGACATAGCCCCATGCATTCAAAAAGGCAAAAAGGTCCATTTTGCAGTTTTGGAGAAACATTGGTTCAACTTTCCTCTTTTACAGATGGTGTGAAATCCCAGTAAGTGAAACTATAACAAGGATTCTTATTTTATTCCAACATTCCCCCTCCCCCCCCATTTTTGGTGCTGAACCTTTTGTCTCAGCCTAAATGGTTTATCCAGTAGAGTCTGAAAGTGCCCGTTAGACCTGGTCATGTACAGTGTCAGTGCTGTGTGGAAACTCGGGCTACGAGGCCATGCCTGTCGCTCTACTTTGCTTCCCCCTGCTCTATTCTTCCAGCTTTTGGAGATCGGGTATGCCATGAAGAAACACTGAAGGTCCCGCTCACTGCTTTTTTGGTGCCACTTGTGTAGCTTCTCTAAGAAACTGCTGATCTCTTTAGCCTTGAAGGAGACAAGTGCGTGAAAGGGAGGATAAACTCTTGCAACAAGTAAGGAATAGTCTATCATTCCTTCTTTACTGAGGGAAACTTTAGCAATTTCATGTTAGAGCAAAAAAGGGCATAAGGATCTCAAGTTTTGGACCCAGGACATATTTTATAAATTCTATATCTAACCTTGATGAATAAATTAGATTATAAAGTTCTGACCTACTTTTTATCAGCATGTTGTCATTACATGTCTGCTGCTCAAGGAGAATGGATGTGAGGGAATACATTACTGGCCATAAGCTTTCTGACTGAAAAAGCAAATAGGTAATTGCTTTATGAAATATTGAGAAAGGGCCTGTGTGTAGGGTTGGATAAGTGGAGTAGGCATAAGTGTATAAGCATAAGTGTATAAAATTGTAATTTTGTAAGTCTTTACTCATTACTGTTCTAAAAAAACCAACCCAAAAAATCCTCCAACACAAACATCCAACTAACCCCGCAATCCCAACCTGAAGGCTCATTTCCTTCCTGTGAACTAGTACGGTTTTAGTACATCCCAGCACTTACCAACACAGCTGCAAGATGGGAAATCATACTGGGTTTTGGCAGGTGTGTCCAATAAATTTTTTACAGGAGTATCCAATAACTTGGAAGGTGAGTCTAAAAAATTATTGAGAACAGTTCCAGCTGTTCTTTTGGTCGGGGTTTTCTCAGCAGACGAGTTTGTTTGCTGATCTAAGATTGGGGTCTGAGTGTCAAAATCTGCAGCACTGGTATTTCTTGATAGGATGGTAATAGGGCCTGCTGTTTCAACCTTCACATGTTTAGGTGATTTGATAGTAAAAGTCTTGTGATCAAACAGTGATTTGACCTGTATCTGTTTTAGCTGCTGTTCCATTGTCTCGATGATGCTCTTTTGTTGCATGTTCTCACAGCCAAAGTGCTGATTCTCTTGTTTAATTGTTTTTTTCCACATTTTGTTTTCCAGCTGTCCAGCTGATGGACGCATGCAGACGTTAGACTTTGTGCCAGCCTCAATTTTTATAGGCTTGCGCGCTGCATTGGGACCAATCTCGGTTTTTGGTTGCTGGTATGCTTGTTGCTCCTGTTTTTGCAAGAGATGCCACCTTAGAGCAGCGTGCTTTTGAAAATCCTTAGGGGTTTGGGACTGCAAATGACAGCTTCTCTGGTCTTGGGAGTGTGGGGCAGTTTGCTGGCTGTGTGGTAAGTACCGCTGAGGAACCTGCGTAGCTTGTTGGCTCGGAAGATCTTGGTTCAGACTACCACCGTAGCATTGTGTTTGCTGGAGTGGTGGTAGCTGTATAACTGAAGTTTGTTGTGTCTGTTGCTCTTGTTCTTGAAAAGAGTGATTCACATCTTGCTTTGCGGTCAAGTTATTTGAAAAATACTGCACGTGTTGCAAGTCCTGCATTTTGTTGGCTCCAAAGCATTCCATATTTGCGGCATTTTCTTTCTTCTCAGAAATCAAGTGCACGTTGTTTGGGCAGGGATGCTGCAGACTAGCATTTGCTTTCTGATTGTAAAGGGGAGCTTTGTTGTTCGTGCTCTGTACCTGCTCTAGGCCTAGCTGAGGGTTATGCAGTGGGAATGCTGTTGATTTCATGTACTTATTCCCAGTCTGAAAACATTCTTCTACTTTAAGCTGATTGAAGGATGTCCTGTCTAGTGACTGCTCAGCATTGCTTTGGGAGTGGGAAATGGTTTGGGGCAGGTCTTTATTTTTCATCTGCAGAGCCTGTTGCTGGTTTGGGGTTAGCTGCGGACTGCACGGCAGTTGCACCTGCTGTGCCTGGTTTTGAAGCATCTGTTGCAAAATGTGTGAATGCAAGAATTGGTTGTTTTCCCCTGGCTGGAGATTCAAGTGCTGCTGTTTCAAGGGGGCCCCTAAAGGCTGTTCGGCTTGTTGTTCTGGTCTTTGCTGGAACTGGAGCTGCTGCGGAGGGTGTTGCTGCACTTGGGACTTGAGTAGGGAATCCATCTTCGTGAGCTGTGGCTGCGGTGAGTGTTTCTGGAACGGCAGCTGCTTGTCAGCTGTGGGATGCGGCTGCAGCTGGGAGGTCTCGCTTTTGTACGATGGCGTAATTTGTGCCTGTTGCATTATCTTCTGGCCCTGGGGCTGTCCTGAAGGCCCCTTTAATGCATCAGGACTTCCAGCATACTGTTTTGTATAGGCTGTTTCGGCTGTGTTTACCTGGAACTGAAGAATTGATCGCAACAATGCTTCGCTGGGCTTTTGGGAAGGCTGTCCCTGGCGGAACTGGGTGGAAACCAGTTCTATCCAGGCTGGTTTTGAATAATATTGAGCCTGTTGCACAGGCTCTTTCACTTGGTCCTTTTCTTTGTCTGGAGGAATCTCAGGTTCTCTCTGTCCTGGGAAATGCTGATAGTGTTGCTGCAACTCACCCTCACTTCCGCACACTTGCAGGTTTTGGAGGGGGGGCTCCGACGCCGGCGTCATTTCTTCTGGGTGCTGCTGAATTGAGGCGGCCACAGCAGCTTGCGGGTTGCTTTCACTGACATCTTGTTGTGATGTTTGTGCCTGCTGCGGAAGTCTCTGCTGAGGGTGAAGCTGTTGTTGGCTGAGGCTGGGACTTTCTGACATTGGTCCCTGCTGTTGCCCTTCATTCTTTATCTCCCCAGGAAGAGCTTCATCACATCTGTTGTCATAGGAATGGTGTCCTTCTCGCACCACAACGGACAGTGCACTGTTCTTTTCTGGAGCAGGAGAAGTGGAGGAATCTTTGTAAAACATTGAGTTCTGTTTAAAGAAAGCACCATTTTTTTCTGCTTGCTCAGAAAACCTTTCCAGAGCGGCGCTCTGAGCTTGCAGGTTACTGCTGGAACTTAGAGAGAGGTCTTGGTTGGGAACCTGCCCTATTCTTCCATGAACAGTACTGTTTCCTATGGGTAACTGGTGTGGATCATAGCCTGGAATCTGTTGTTGTAGCTGTAGTTCTGGTTTCTGAAGCGAACAGCTACCTGGCAATACAGGTGGTTTACTGGAGTCTTCTGTGTTGTAGACCTCAGTAACCACTACAGCTGGCACTTGAGGCAGCTCAGAGTTTGAGGTCTGTGGGGAAGTGATCTGCCCTGAGGTATGGGATGAATGCGTTGTCTCATAGGACAACTCATTAGTAGCCTGACTGGTAATGGCATTGATATGAGATGTGTTCTTCTGCATTGCTATGGAAACATGTTCTGGATAATATTGAGACAGTGTTTTCTCCAGGAGTTCACCACGCATGCTTTCCATGGAAGAGGCAGAAACTGTAGCACCATTAGGCATTGGCACTGCCTTGTTCTTAAGTAGTAAGACAATGTCCCCGTTGTGGCAACGAACATTCTCCTGCTCCTGCTTATCCTGAATCAGGAGGTCATGAGGGTTTTCTGAACCACCACTGTTGTATCTTGTAGACTGTATCAAATCTGAACCTTCATTTTCTTGTCCTGTAAAACTCTCGGGTTTCTTCTCACTGTAACAATTGGAGATGCTTGGTTTTTCATTATTATTCTCTGGCTCAGCTTTTTCTCCATTTACCTCTTTGTCTTGTTTCACTTTCTTGTTTTCATGAAGTCCATACAGAGAGGGCTCACTAAAAGTGCGTTTTATCCCACCATTTTGCATATATTTGGAATATACTTTCTTTTCTTGTAAAAGGTCGGGGCTAACGCGGTTGTTTGGACTGCCCTTCAGGTAGGGCACTCCATAGTTGCTTTTAATGAATAGCTGCTTGTGGTCTCCATTTACTTCAACTTCAGGCCTCTCTGTTGCTGGACTTCCATTCTGTAGCTTCACTGCAGAAGGCTCTGTCTGGCAAATGTGAGAAGATTGCGGTATTAAAAATGGACTCAATCTATTGCCGTCAACATGGTTGGTTCTGTCCTGTTCCATCTGGCCTGCTCCGGGGCCATCCACAAGGCTACCCTCCGAACGTATCTGAAAGAGAAAAGAAACGGGAGAAAATCCAAGTAAATTTTAGTTTCCCTTGATGGACAGCCAATTACCGACAATTCCTGCAGCATTCAAGCACCCGTTGTCCTGACCAACTCCCACACACATGAGCTTGCAGGCATACCTGAGGGGTGTTTCGCTATCATACCACATTTTGCAGCCCCATGTCTCCCTTTTTCTTGAAGGTTTGTTCTTCAGGATGAAAGAGAGTGAAAATAGAGTGGTTCCTTACCCCCATTTAACACACAAGCAGATACTTTACCAAAAAAATCTCTCCTAATGGTGCCAACAATATTCTCTGCTTTTGAATGATTTGTATGGACTCCTCTGGCATCACTTCTTCTCCTTGGTAAGGCAGAAAGTCATGCCAAAACCATGGTTCCCAGACCTGGTGCTAATCCCATTATTTGAGTAAGTGTGCCAAACCCTTTTGTGTGACTTGAAGGATTATTGCCACCAAGCTTGCCAATCAGAGGGGAAAAGCCCCTTTTTTTCTGTCTTCAGTTGCCTGACAGGGTCTTTTAAAACTGGCATTCCTAAAGACCACGCAAGTGGCACAATACACACGTGAGACAAAGCCACACTTGATTGCTGTCCAGAGGAACTCTTACAGTTCATCAGCACCTTGGTAATGTTGACAGAAACAAATTGAGAGATTTCTGAAAGTTTTGACGGAAGTGGTATTTTTTCAGGTATTAATATCCTTTCAAATTTACATATAGACATCATGCATGGCTTAAACTATACATCTGGGTTTTGAACTGAGCACCACAGCTGTGGAGCTGGGAATTTTTTCTTCTTTGTTTGGATGGAAAATCCCAT
Source organism: Astur gentilis (assembly GCF_929443795.1). NCBI lineage: Eukaryota > Metazoa > Chordata > Aves > Accipitriformes > Accipitridae > Astur > Astur gentilis. The sequence continues at coordinate 33,791,507 of NC_064891.1, forward strand.
TTTCTCATATACTTTTTGTATTTTATTTATAAAATGTTTTTCATTGGATGAAAATACTGACAATGTGCAGTGAACAAATTCCATATAATGACAAGCTAATCCTGTTCACATGGATCTTCCCAGGATTCACAACCCCAGTTAACATAGATAAAGCCCTTGTTTGACTCTGCTTGTAATTCATTCTTTGTTTGCTTTATAGTTCTTAACCAGTCACAAATGACAGAAGACAGACTGACAGAGGGTCTTACAGATGTGAGATTGCACAGAGAAAATTTGGACTCATGCATGTCTTTGTCCTGAAGCTTTTATTTTTAGTTTGCATAAAGGGGAATCTGACGGGTTGTCCATTGCCAGGTCATCCTTGGTTGGACTGCAAAGTCAGGAGAAGCACTACACATGGCTGGTATTACCACTACGTAGGAAGAACTATTATACTGAAAAATTTCTCCCATCACGGTTGCTCTGCTTATGTATTTATCCTATTTATCCTGCTAAGGAACATCTAATTTATACAGTTTTCAGTGCAGTATTGCCTTATTCAGTTGAGTAATATGATTCTAAAATACTTTTAAAAGTAATATTAATTCATGAGATTCTTTACATCCAGCAGAATCCCCTCTGCTTGCAGCTCTGATTTCAGTATCAGGACAATTCAAACATATACTTTGACTGGCAAGCACTTATATGATGACTTGTATCCACTCCTTCCTTATCTCAAACTTGGTTTTAGATTTACTTTTGACCTCCTTAAGTTTTTTCTTTTCTTTCTGTACTCAATTTATGTTTTGTATAACAGAAGTAGAGAAATTCTCTCTGCAAGTAACAGTACTTAAAAAAAGAGGTTTTGAAGGCAAAGCTAAGAATAGGGAGATGGAAAAGAACATTTGTCCATCTTCCCTATTTTCTTGACAAGGTAAGGTAGGCTTCTTTCCTTCTAGATATATTTCAGTATATTTCCCAACCTAGCTTTAAAGTACCTCAAGACATGAGCCTTTGCAGCTTTCCCAGGGAGACGATATTCCACACTTAACAGAAAGCGGCATGAAAAGAATTCCTCTGGTGTGTCATTCTAGGCCGGGTGGTGGAATGATGCTCCAAGAGTGTCTCAAAAATAAAATGTCAGCCTAATTTGGAAGCCATTCTTTGCCTTCACACCTTTCATACCTAGAAATCGCAGCTGAACCACAACTCAGACATGAGTGTGTGGGCTGCTGTATTTTGCAAGTATAAAATGAAATAAAAGGCACCATAGTAATTAATACTGTGCTGTCAAGCTGCTTCTAAAATATTTATTTCTTTAAAGAAAGTTTTAGTCTGTGTGATTGAGCTGTGAGAAACTTCCTCTGGCCATCAAAGTCTGCCTTGCTGCTTGTGTTCTGGTGTACCATGTGGGTTGCAACTAAATTCCTTCTGAGAGTTCCTAGATAATCTTTCTTCTCAACTCCCTACTGATAGGTAAAAACACCTTTTTGTTTAGAAGTGCGGGCTGCCTGACTTCTCTAAACTTAGCTTGCAAACCCCTCAAAGGAGCACATCCGTGCTTCAGAAAAGAGTCGTGGGTTCATGCCATCCTCAAAAACTGCAAGTTTATCTTCACTGTGTGACATAGGTTATTATTCATGGTATTCTCAAAGACCTCATGGTATGAGTCAACCAGTTCCCCCAAATTCTGATCACCTCCAGTGTAAAAGCCACTGGTGTTAGACATTGCAAAGGACATGGAAATAATCTGGCTCTTTAAAATACAAAGTTAATTCATCGATTAAAAGTGCCAGATTTGCATTCTTTGAAATGCATCTAGGGTTGTAGTGACTTTGTGTTATACTTCTTTCTCTCTCTGTCTCACTCAGTTATTCACAATCCTCAAGTCACACCTGAGAACAAATCTTGCTCAAGCAGCTACAAATCATAGCAATTATTTGTAATTTAAAACTGGCAAAAGACAAATGGCAGAGATACCTTTATTACTGGTTTTAACTGGGACACCATGAACATATCCTTGATGCTACTACTAAGCAGAGCTGGTTGCACCTTACAAAGTCTCTGCACTCTTCTTTACAATTGTGGATGAACTGTCTGCCTCTCAAAGTAAATCTACCTTTACCTAAGTGTAGCAGTTAGCCTTTTTTCTCTTTCCCATAACTGTATTTTATACAGACTGTTTAGAAGCTCCACATATTTTTCTTCAGCTATAATTCATTAGAAATTCAAGTCACATCAGCAGCATCTGTGAAACAATTACTGCATCTAGGACTGACTCTGCAGTCTAATCCATCATAATTATGACTGGCCTCTTTGAAGATGCCATGATGCGTGACTTAAATATAGCACATTACTGTGCAAATGGATCAGCATCTCATCCCACCAATATGCATTCAAGTTATAATTCAGTCCACCACCATTTGACTTTTTCAGATGCAATCAATGTATGTACATTTATTTCTTGCCACATATGGGACACAAATTGGAAATCAGGTACTCAAAGAGTTTTTGAGATTTTTTTTGTTTGTTTGTTTTATGGGCAAGTTTGGCATATTCTTGCCACCTCTATCAATACAGGAATACCAAAAGACTGTGGAAGGCGTTGTTATGAGTGCGAAAAACATTTCTGCGGCAACAGAAGTACTCTTTAATTATGTCATTTTCTTTCATGGAAAAATCTTTCTTTACTTTTAGCCAGCTCTGGAGGGTCATACCTTGTTTTATATAGCACCCATAGCTGGGGAGTTTGTGAATGCAGAGCAGTTCAGATGAATGAATGGACAAATACATCCACTGCAAGGGAGTGCAATCTTCTGCAAAGCTGGGCAAGATTCCCAGTACAAAAAATAGGTGGGAGGATGCTGTGTTAGAGTACTCCTGGCCCTAAAAGGACCAAAAGGGGAGATGTCAGATGGGTTGTTTCCCCTTCTGGGGTTAGCTGGGATAGAAATATATCTCCTCAGAGGTTTTTCTCCCGCCAGAAATATACCTCCTCAGATCATGACCTCAGCTGACTTGTGCTCAAGTGATTATAAGCATGAGACTCGAGAAAGCAGAAGTCAGATACTCGGGAACTTGTTGATGGTTCACACAGCCTCCATCCTGCTGACACCCTTCTGCCACTGCCAGATGACATAGAGGTCTAAATTGCTCCCAGACAAGAAACCCCTGTAGTACTTTCTAGACAGGTGAATTTACCTATATGTCTTGCCAAACTCCAGTTTGGTAAGTTGTACTTTCTGCTTACACTCTCCTGCTCCTATCACCTGGGTACAGTAGTTGGCTTCGCTTCTGGCTTAATTTGCTGTGTATTATTATGTGCTGTTGTGCAGTTACTTCTCTTCTCTGAAGCTCATGCTGCTGGCAAAGCGGTCTAAATCCTGAACTTCCAACAAGTGAAAAAGCTCCTGAAGTGAAGGGTTTTTTCTTTTTTCCTATTTCAAGAATGAATGAAAATTTGAGAAAAGGCATGAGTAGACTTATTCCTAAGTAAGGACACTCATACATGGCATTATCAGAAAGCTCAATTTCTGCACTAAAACCTTAAATGTTCTGGACCTGCATACATGCGAAATTGTTTCTCATTAACTCTGTGTCAGGGTTTTCTCTTTTTTAACTTTGGAACAAGACTTGTAAGCAGTTATAATGATGCTCAACACTGTGATTCATAGCCGTGTGGTTATCATAGGATGTCATTTTACTGTGGCCTATCTAAGTAGCAGTTGCTTCAGCTGTGCCTTGGGTTAACACCTGTAAGCAAGCTGCAAATGCCACTAGAGGAGAAAAGATGTGCAGTTAACTCAAATGGCTAATGGGCGATGTAACACATCAAAGCTCCTTATTAGTGAGACATTTCCATTATTGCTGGGATAAAATGCTGCATACATGAAAACTGTGGTATAGTTTAAGGATTTCCTATATGTTTTGCACTTAAGGTGCACTGTGTTTATACCCTGAGAAACCAAACAAGCTTCCACATGGAAACTAATGGGAGAGGCAAGACCAGGACTATGCCTGCCCAGACTCTGGGTGGTTTGCCATTCACAGAACAGCTTCTTCCCAAGCCAGGGTTGCTGGTAGTTTGTAATAAATGCAATACCATCAGAAATCAAACCCTGTGTGGGCCTGTTGTTTAAATATGGGTTTAACATGTTTTTCTGAAGCCAAGGCACCCATGAGAGAGAATTTTAAACCCTGTTGTCCAAAGCAGATTTGAAAGAGAGATTGCATTCATGCCCAAGGTGAACTGAGGCTCTGAACCCCACAACAAGCCCTAAGGATTTGCTCTGCTATCTACCAGCATCACTGCTGCCCTGCTGCAACTGTGGTAGCTGAGGAAAACACAGTGAAACTTCAAGGCAGATGTAAAGGAGGCCCCAGAAGGACAAGGACACTCTGTTGTTAGCTGGGCTCTATGGCTTACAATGGGGTCCTTTTGCACAGCATTCAGCTGTCTCTTCATTTGGATAGTATATTTATTCAGTGCATTAGCAATGCTTTGGAAAAAACTCGCGTAAGGATGCCATGCCTTCTCTGCCCCTTGAAATTTTTAAGTTAAGGCTATATTTCTTTCAAAAATATAGGTATTGCTTTCTCATTGTAGCTTTAAATAGCAGTTAAGGGGTTAATCTAGAAACTACTGGATGAGACTCTGTGACTGTTCTGCAGGAGGTCATATTACATGAATATAATTGTCTTTGGCATTTAGATCTACGAATAATCTGTGTCAAACAAAAGAAAATGTGGGATGGCTAAATTTTGTTACCTAATTTATAGCTAATTTATCCTTAATTTACAGGGAAAGTGGTGACTAGTGAATATAGATATAAGCAGACATAAGGGAATGAAGAGCATGGGATTTGTGAAATATGAGGATTAATAATTCATTAAACCTTATCCAAGCCAGAAGCCTCATAATTCATGCATTTTTAAATCAACTAGTGCTAAACCCCCCTCAATTTATTGACACCAGTTCTTGCATTTCAGTGATGCAGTGATGTAATTGCAAAAGCACTTGAATCAGTTTGATTTTTGACCTTAATACAGAGGGCAAGAGAGTAAAGCTAAACTGGTCTGCACAGTGATTTCCCCTTGCTACATTATATAACCATCAACAAGACTGGATACTGCATAGTATCTACCCAGACATGAAAAATTGCACTATTTTAACAATTGCATAAAATCAAGGGGAGTGAAAATTAAATGCCTCTACAATATGGGTGGAAAAAACCAATTATGTGAAGGAAATGAATTCAGGAATATAAAATGCGAGTAAATAGTGTCACATCACACAGCTCTCCAGTTCCTATTTTTTTGTGATTTATGTCCTATACAAACTTTGCACCTAATTGTACCATGTAGCACTTCTAACAGAAGAACACCACTCTTCAAGTCACTCATAATGCCACAATCGTATGACTAGATGAGAAATCTTTCCCAAAAGGTCGAACTTTCAAACCAGGTTGGATTTAAGAGACAAAAGGACCTTCGCCCTGTAACATCCAGAACACTCAAGATGAGGTTGGCACCTATGCTTGTTCTTGCTGGTTGTAAGCTCATTTCTGTGGTTTAGATTTGGAGTATGGTATGTCCAGGTGGTTTATACTGACAGGCCACTGCACAGAGCTATATTACTTCCCAAGTTAGCCTGTTTGACATTACCTTCGGTGTTGGTATGTTGACATACTTTAAGATGAGTATTGCTCAATTTCTCAAGCACCACTTTGGCTATTATACATCTCTCACAAATACAGGGAAGCTGAACTAAAACACCCTTTTGCCTTTGCTGGTTTTGAGAGTCATTGCAGTTGACAATTGTAATAGGAAGGCTGTGGGGATGGCAGTTACAGTGTTTAACACTGGGGATGCTCAAATAAGTGTGCACCGAGTGAGATGCTTCTATGCCTGGGTATAATGAGAAACTTCTTTTGTGTGCCTGTGAAGTTTGGACAGGCAAAATTGACTCAAATTGTGACCCGCACAGGGTATCATTGGGGTAATCCACCAATGCCTGTGGATTCAACATTGCGAAACATGTTGGGGTAGGAAAACAGAACCAACTCTCTTTTTTTCTTCATCTCAGCTAGTTACCATGCTAGCTTAGGTGCGTTGAGCAAAGGCTGGCAAGGTAGGGTGGGTGGTGTTATCAGGTGCACAACTGGTGCTTAGACCTGCTTTTGATTTCTGGAGAAATGGTGTAATTTGAGGGATGATTTTTCTCTCAGTACTTCAGCTACCCCATGCGTCAAATGGTAACGACGATACTGGTCGCTGATTAAAATCAGCTATCTGAGAGCAATAGCTAGCTGCTCGTGCTATTCTGACCGAGCTCTCTAGTGCAGTGTGCCTCTGTGTGAACATGCCAGAATAAGCAAGCGTTGGTGGCTGAACTGTTCAAGACACACTTGATGTTATCAACCTGCTGTTTAGGGAAGGTTACCAAGAGGTCAGTGTCATCATTATCTTCCAGTTTCTATGATCTTTGTCCATCTGGCTTCAGACCTGGATATAGCACGGATTTCTTGGGTTGATGACTTCCTGACACCAGTCGAAGGTCGGTTATCCATGATGATTTCATCACAGCTGTCGGCAGAGTTAAATAATTTGCTATTAAGTAGTACATCCTCCTTGAGAACTAGAAGCAGTGGAAGAGATTCTCTTGGCCCTCTTCACCCCATACTATAAAGAAGAAAGGGAGGACCCAAAGGAAGAACCACTGGCAAGCTACAGATTTCAGGGTTTCATCATGTTGGGACAGTAACTTTAGAAAATAGGAACAAAAATGGTCCTGTTTGGCACGTGGATGGAAGAACTGATAGAAGAGAGTAAAATATTGTGGGCTCTGGCGTCCTCAGAAAGCCTATTTACACAGCTTTGTTTTCCATTATCCTTTGAACTCCAAATAGGAAATCCTGTTGGCCGTCCAGTTCTGATGAACACAGAATTTTGGATGAAGTGCAGTTTTTTTACATTTCTCCAAAAGTTGAAGGTGAGGTTATACTGAGAGGAGACTGGGGAGAATGCAGAGACAAGGGTTGATGACTCCAAGGATTACTCTGACTGTTGCTCCCACATGCCCAGATGATAAAGCACAGCATTCAGCCCCTTCACTGGCCTCACTATGGTAGCCTTTACACCCCTATACACATTCCTCCTCCGTTTTTCTCATGCCTTTGCCACACCTAGGCTGGGATGCTGTAGTGAACTCAATTTTCAGCTACTATTCTTTGCCGATGAGAAATGAGAGGCAGCACAGAGACAGCTCCCACGCTACACAGCGTGCGCTGTGCACGCCGGTGTACCGGGGGGCAGGTGCCGGGGATCCCTGCCAGAGGCGGTGAGCCACGAGATACCCGTGTGTCTGTACGCAAAATGCTGCGAGCCACTGCAGCTTTCGCATGGTTTCCTACATCCTTCTGGGGATTTACTTCCAGATGGTGAAGTTGGAGGAGTTGAGCCAAAACGAGGGTACTTGCTTTGGAAAGATCTTGTGCTGTTTTAATTGTTGCGTGATTTGATTTAAAAATGTGTTTTTCATGCCCACTTGTGATTTTTTTTTTTCTTCCTTCTAGTTTGTGCCTTCCACGACTTACAAACCAAACCAATAGCTCATAAACACCTGGGAAGAATGGGTTTGTCAGGGGCCTGAGGAGGTGAGTGCCCTGTTCCTCTGCTCCAGGGCATCACCCGCCAGACCTGTGCCAGTCCGCTCCAACCTGTTTTCAAAGGTCTCTAATGATGAGGGTTGCCCCACAGGGGTAACCCACAGTTACATGCAGTGCTTCATTAACCTTACTTATTAGAAAGCTTCTACCATTTAAAACATAACCCTAGATCGTCTCTTCCCATCTACCACAGACTCGCAGAGCAGTTTTTTTCTTCTGTGCTATGGCTTCTTTCTCTCCATGTAACTGAAGACTGTTATTAATGCTCCCCTCTTAGACAGAATAAACAACCCAGTTCATGACATCTGATCTCCTCCCCGGGTGGATCTATATCCATACCATTTGTTCCCTGACCAGATGCACAGAGGTCACAAAGCAAATGCAACAGTCTGTTCTTTGGAGACTGTATGCACATACCACATTCTGCTGGATTTTCCATGAGTTCAGATGTTTGATATACAAGCAGCTGTAATATCTGCCTAGATAATATTTCAAATACCTGTATGAATTAACTTGGCTTTCTCCCCAGTAACTAAAATCAGTTTTATTCCCTCAGCGTGAGAGGGACTGAATAAATCGCATTGAAATCAACAGAACAGGCTCATTACTTCTAGCAGAGCTTTATAGAGGAGGTTGTTTCCTTAAAACCTGACTTCAGTATGTTTAAGTCTGTGAGCTACTGGCACAAACATCTCTTCTGACTTCCACTGTTGCTGAGGCACCACAGAAGATAAGAATCTAATGCATTTTTAGAGGTCTATTAGAAGATGCTCCCTAGAGCTACAGTTGCCATTCAGCTTCTTTCTGCATTCGTGTGTGGTCTTCAGGAGCAGTTTTCATGTGGGTTATTGTAATCTACATGCAACAATGGCATGGATTATCGCACTGAAATCTACGTCTGAGAAAATAGTTACAACTGACTCTCCAGATGTACAAGAGATGAAAGACAAGGTGTTTTTGATGACCAGAGCCAGCTGACGACCTAGGAGCAGTCGAGATCTAACCTTGATAAAAGCACAACTCTGGGAGACAAACAAAACGTGGGAGCCGGCACTGCCTTGCCACAGTTCTGAGCACGCAAGAGAGCTTGGCATAGGTACTGTTGCCACCCCCTTCAGTTTTAGGTTGGAGTTGAAGATGTGGGACTACATTTTCATTTTGAATACTCAACGTACAAGCTTGGAAAGAACTTGGTCATTGACTAATCATAGATAAAATGGCCCAGGGCCCAAACAAATTGTAAATCAAGAGACACCCACTTCACATCATGCCAGCGTTTATCAAGGAGTTACAGCCTAGCTTCTTAAGGTTCTTAAGCTTCTTAATATATTCTGTAGTTACCATCTTGGCTACAGACATTTCCCCCCCTTTCTAATTTTAGCTTTTTATTACTTGGCAAGAGAGATTTTAGCTTTTTCTTCAGAAGGCCACTATTAATCCTGTTCTGAGGATCAATGGATGGGCTACAGTTCATGCTTCCACACAACTGAGACCATTTCTGAGTTCCTTCTTGTTACATCCTTGCTTACACAGAACACAGGTTTTATCTATAGTCATTTAAAACTTAACATTTAAGCATAAATGGGCAGTATATGGGGATTTTTTTGTCAAGAAACATTTAGTTAGAGAGCTGCTAGAGAAAAAAGCTTATTACAGGGAGACAGGCATTTGCCTTTCTGTGGAATCTCCCTCTGGTGTTTCAGGGAAACTGGAAACCAGTAAAAAGTCTAGATTTTGTGAACAGGATGTTTGTTTTAAAACACAGCTCTAACGTGAATGTTTCTCCCTTTAACCAAATTACAAGACTGGATAAAAACTTGGGATTGCTGTGCTGAGAAAGGGTTGGGATTCCAGAACGAGCTGGCATTCCTGCTTTCCTTTCATTTCCAATAATTCAAAGCACATTCTTTCTCCTGTTTAAATTTTCCTCTTTATGGCGAGATGCAACATGAAGAGACAGAAAATTCACTGCCGCCAAGCTAAAAGAGGGGGGAAAAACTGGCAGATTGTGTTTTAACTCTCGCTAAGACTTTCAGACTCCCGCAGCTGACACTTGGAAGAGTGGTATTTGAGCAGTCCTGAAAGGAACTGCAACACTCCTTTCTCTGTCCTTCCTTTTCAAATATTTTCAAAGCTTTGAAAACAGTCGGTTGTTCTTCGTTCTGGCAACTCGCCATTTGCTGCCGGCTCACATCAGTTCATAGTCTTCCGAGGTATCCAGTGGCCCGCATGGATTTGTGAGAGTTTGCAGCTATAATGAAAGACCTTTGATATTTTGGGATATTTAAGAGACATACAGAAATGGGTGAGTTAAAAGAGCTGTTGTCAGTTCCCGCAAAGCCCACTTCATATTCTCAGTCACGAGATACCATTTCACTAATTGATTACTGTTTGTCCATAACACAGTCATGCTCTTAGTGCACAAAGCAGCAGTGTGGATGAAAAGCTCGCCATTGTAAAGTACACACTCAACTGGACTTAAAAAGCTGGGAACTATAGATAAATCTAAGATATGGGACTACTTTGAATGAAACTCATAAATCATAGCTGAGGCTTTTTTCAGCTTAAGTAAATAACTTTACTACAGATGGTGAAAATTAATGGAAGCATTTTAAATGCTTCTCTTCACTCTTCCTTGGAAGGGTGGCAGGTGAGCTCTCCTTGAAAAGGGTCAGGTGACTTTTTGTTATTTAAATCCACACCTCCAGCAATGAGGACCTGATCCTGCAAGTCCTGCAGAACTGCTCCTAGCTGGCAAGGTTATGCGAAGTGTTTGCCAGGCTAGTCCTTTAGCCAGAAGTCTAATAGCTGTGGTGGTCTTGAGCTCAGGAATGCAGGTGAAGGGATGAACGCCTTGCATTGTGCTGGTTGAGTTCCCGTAAGCCTATGTGCATCCTTGTACCTGAAGTGTGATTGCGCAGCACAGTCACTGCTTTTCTTGCCAACACAAACCTTTGCTCCTTCCCTGTTCCACCCCCCCCTCCCCCAAAACACATCAGGGAGAGAACAAGGTTGTGGGCAAATCAAGGATGACAGGCATTAAGCTCTGACATGTGCAACCGGTTTTGCTCAGAAGAAAACGCAACACAGTCTGCACTTGGTGGTATTACTTCTATACAGCCTTTGGGGGCAATGAACCAATGTACCACTGCTTTTCCTTTAAAAAAAAGGGGGGGGGAGGGCAGGTAGGGTGAAGAGAGGAGACAGCTATCAGGATACTAAATGTCTAATGCAGTCATTTAAGCTAACATGCATGCCACTGTGGAATGCATATAAGGAGTCTTTATTTTTGGTTTGTTAACAATTTGAGGGTCAGACAGGTTGATTATGAGAAAATGAGCTAATAATTTTACTGTGGGAAAGGTGGGCGACAATGATGAATGGCAAAGTTTATCTGCTCATTATACTCCACAGCGAAAGCAACCCTTCCTAACAGCCTCATCTAGCTCACAAAAGCTTGCATGTAATTGATGTGTAATAAATCAGAAGCATGCCTCAGGCCCCCAGACCAAAATGATCTTAAAAGTTTATATTAGGTATTGGTGATTAAGCAAACATCCTGAAAAGTAAGTTGCACCTAAAATTAGAACTAAAAATGAGATGGGCAGAAAAAAATATTCTGGAGTACCTGCAGTTAACCTTTAAAAAAGCATGTGGAGGACTAAAGCAAATCGGATGAGCACTAGAGACTGGATACGTGTTCCCATACTGCTGTACATCAACTCTGCAGCATGCCATGTCCTTCAGAGGAATTATGGCATGAAGCTGTTCAGAGTCTTATGTTCAGGGTGCTGATGCCTCCCAGCCCATCCTGTTTCCTACTTTCTCCCTTTGGTACCATTAAGGTCCTTTCACTGGCTGGTCCCAACAAAACCATGCTCCTCTCTTCAAGCGGAGGGGCCAGCCTGGCATGTGGGCCCGGGGCATGCAAGTGATACAGAATATGTGTCTGTATCACCCCGCAGGGCCCTAGTCCCATCCTGGAAACCAACGGGTATCCCAGCAGCTCCCGACCTCCCCCCCGCCTGAGCTCCCTGCCCCAGCCCTTGTTCCCAGAGGCGTGGAGGCAGGGATGTCTCCAGAGCTGTCAGAAGTTTACGACAGATGACTTGTACGATCAGGACGCTGGCTACTCTGATGTTAAATATTTATTTGCTCTTTTTCCTCCTGTCCCGCTTCCTCATAGACCGCAATACAACCAGGCAGCACAAAGTCTTAGTCTATCCTTCAATTTTTCTGGCTTCATTGAAAAACTTCAATGTCTTAAAAACAGCTGCTACTACTTAATGATCTTTTGGTAACTAAGGCTGATTTCTTTTGTTATGCTCTCTGAAGATTAAATTTTGCTCTGGACTTTATTGCCTGAAGGATGCTATTGTAAACCAAGATACTCAGAAATCAGCAAAAAGATGTTAAAGCTGAAACAGAAAACCCAAATGCTTAACTCTAGCAGTGCTGCTGCCAATGAGTTTGAGAAAATATCCTGAGATTATGCTAAAACCAGTCTGGTATTGTGGGCTGATGGCTAAGGAACTGCTTTCTAACAGCGTACACAGCTTTGCAAAAGAATAAAACCTCCATGATATAAGAGATGCTTCTTTGATGTTAGGTTTTAAATCCTGATTTGATCAAACAGGCTATCATGCAAATAACTAGATGCTAGTAGGCATTGCTATTGCTTTAGGTTGTGAGGAGGGAAATACAAAGCTCAAGGATTTACAGTCCCTTTTACAAGAGACCCATTGGGGAGAGCCTGCATGTCCCGAATACTGAAAAGCTCAATCAGGATTACAAAGGAAATTGCTATAAAAGATTAAAATATGCGGTCAGCAGTAATAACTCTCCCTCTGTTTGTTGTCTCAGATTGTATTTGTGTTGGAGGAAAGATTGGTGTACTTCAGATAGCAGCAAGGAAGAGAGAGAGAGGTTTTGAGAGAGATTTTTCCATGACAAGGTTAACAAGAGGAAGTGGATGGGCACGGGGGAATGTGCTCCACAGAGCTGCAGGAAGCTGAAGCTGGAGGAAGGCAGCACAGCAACTAGAGACCAGAGCTGAAGACTTTGATGAGTACAAACACTGACAGTAGTTTTTGGAGATGAAATTACCTAGGAGTGCCAACTGACCCAGTCTTCAAGTCTTCCCTTGCTGGGATGTTCCTGTGGCACCTGCCAGGGTTTGCCTGTTCCCCCAGGGACTGGCAGGCAGTGACCTTCGTTGGGTGTTTATTACAGAAGGCGAATTATCATAGTGATTCAAGGGCCCAAAAAGGCAGGAGAATCAAGCTAATTCCTCCAGATATGGCTGATGAGAAAAGCCTTCCTTCTTAATTGAAAGTTTAAGCTCATGTTTTGCAACTATGGCACTCGTTTCCAAGTAACTAAAATAACTTTGATTCAAATCTGTCTATAGGAACTTGCTCACATGACCCTTTTTATCTCCCAGTGCAGAGCAATTCTGTGTGTTTCCCTGATCCTGCCGACTTCCTCTAAAATCCTCTCCTCCCATCTAGCCTGATACCAGGAGACATGCTCATTTGACCTGAGCTACCAACTGTGGGATTTAAGCAGCCACTTCTTTGAGGCTAACTGTCTCTGGAGAGCCATCCTACTCCCGCAGCAAGCAGTGGGTTACTGAACGATACTGGGGCTTGCACGTGACACCACTTAGCCTTCCTTTGATGTTCCAGCTGAAACAGGGCATCAGCCTTCCCCAGTTATTCTGCTCATACAGGTCACAACTGCAGATACAGATTCACAGGGAATTACGGTAACCAATACGTAACAATGTACAAAATTTAGGAAACACATTTTGTAAGCACTTCTTTAAGTACTCGCTGTTACCTCTTTCTGTTAAAGGTATAGATACATATTTATAGTATACAAAACCAGATTATTTAAGGCAAGTACTGCCAACATTATCTTTTAAGAACAGATTTGCATTTCACACACAAAGACGTGAGGATGGTAACTAGTGCACACGTTATGCTGAACAGTAACTCTCCCTAAAGGTTTCAGGGTGGCCAGACTGCCGCTGCATCCCAGACTGACATGGCTGGAAAACCCCAGCACCTTTTTCCATCCCTGGGGAATGCAGCTTACAAAATGCTATTCCCACCTTTGGCTCCCCATTGGGCATCTGGCAGGCACTGTGTATCTATGCACAGTTCTTTCTTTGAATACTTAGGAAACTTAGGATTTAACGTGAGAAGTGGGAGGCTGTGCATCGCCTGTTCAAATCACAGCTTGTGTGTCTGTAAAACAGTGGCCATAGGCCATGCGCCCTGTACAGCTTGGCATGGCAAAGTGTAGAGCACATAGTACAGGATATAGGGTGTGTTTTTCTGACCAGAAGTTCAGGGATGAACTATTCATAGACATTGTAAAAGAAATAGCTATACTTTTAAGTTTTAAATGAACTTTGTTGACTTGAGATGTAGTGGGTTTTCAATAAGCAGACTGAAAAGAGGAGCAGCCATAACATCTGTTGTTAATGTTTGTACTCATTTGTGGCCTTATCATCATTTAGATTCAGTTTTAGGTACGACTACTTAAACAAGTGCAAAGTGATTTGTTACTTTATTTACACTTTCATTTACATGTACTATACATGGAAAACAGGACCATAAACTTTTGCATCCATTGCAATGGACAGGAAAACTGGCATTGACTGGACCAGAGACCACATTTTACACAGAAACATTAGGGACTCTAGTAACTTATAGGTGCTACTTTCAATAACAGGAAAAGTAGTCAGTGGTGGTATTTTTTATATTGGTCATGCCCCAGTAACTCCCACAGTGCTCTTCTTTTGTAATACTGAGTCTTTTATTGCTTGACAATGTTTATTTGCATTCTTTGTATTTTTTGCTTGAAGGGAAACTCTTCTGTGAGTCTTTTTAAAAAAAAAAAAAAACAACAAAAACCAACAAAACCCCACACACAATACCCCAACCAGTTTAATTTCTGTATTTCTCATCTTCTCAAAGGGGAAAAATAGATTTATAGTATCTGAATGAAGAAAAGAAGACGGATAATATTAAGTACCTGACACCTCCAGAGAGCAAAGATCATCAGCTTTCTCTTTCAGTGTTACAGTTAGAAAGTGTATTTGACAAAGTTATGCTGTCAAATAGATCATCTGCTGGGAAGATTTACACAGTTCTCTCACTTGTTATCTTTTAGTCATGACACAAAGCTTAGTTAAAGTCAAGTCACCACAGATGACAAACGAGAAACTGTGTTTCTTCACTTAAAATCTTAAAATGCACAAAGTAGTTGCATTAGAGTTTCCTGCCCCGTACAGCGTTGCTCCTGAATGCATATTCCAAGATCCCATCAACTGTGTTTCTGCATTTCTGCTCAGGACAATTTAGCATCTGAGCATTTGAGTCAAAGCCCAGGGAAGTCAAAATGACACTGCAAGGTCTTAGATAAGAGAGATATTCCTAAAAGACACCCCATACCCAGAAAGGTTTGTATTTTCATATCCCATATGACTTTGGTCAGTGGTCAGCGTCTGTCTTACAAGCGGAATTGCAAAATGCTTTCTGGCGGGAAACTGAATCAGTAATGGATGGGCATAAATCTCTTTCCTTCCTCAGAAAAAAAGTCCTCACAGCTGGTTGTTTTTATTGTTTTCATTTCAACATTGGCTGTATTTGAGAGCTGCTGAGGAAGGAAGAAAACCTAGGCAAATCTCATGCTTATACTTTTTGTCCTACAGAAAAAGTTCTACATTCCTTTTTCTTTTATTCTTCCCAATTTTAAAACAGATTTTTCTTGGCTATCTTTAGGTGTGAGGGAAAGGGATTACTTCTTAGCTTTAAATGGCATTTTAGCAATCCAGAAAAACAAACCTCTGTCATAACAAAGAGCAGTATCTTCATCTTGTAGCAGGTGATACAAGTGGCGTAGCAAGATTACTGTTTTTGCAAGGGTAAACTCTAGCTCTGCAGTTCAGACATAAAATAGGAATCTTTCTAGATTAGGAGAAAAAGGAGTTACAGATGTGCATAATCCTTGTCATGGTTGACTTTTTCTCTCCTTGAGCTTATGGGTGTTTTCTCAAGAAGTAGAAATTCTTGTTCTTGCTGTGCATGGAGGCGATAAGGACAGTATCACAGGGGGAGGCAGTTATGTTTTCCTAAAAGGTAAGTTACTGTTTAAGGAGGGAGGGAAAGAACAGGCAGAAACTGCTTGGGGGGGGGGGGGGAGGGCGAGAAGATGTTTTGCCCAGGGTAAGGAGAAAATATATAGTATCACAGCTGAGATCAGTTACACTGAAAAGACTGTAAGAAAATGAGATGGAGAGTTGGGGGGCATCCAAAGTTTGTAGAAGAAAAATGCACCCACCAGAGATCAGCATTCAGATTTGAAACTCCTGTTTTTTTAGAGAAAGAAAGAATGGGATGAGGGTTTTTTAATCATCATCTGACGAAATGTTTATTTAACAGAGAAGAAAAATGCAAATACAGGAAATCTTCTATGCCTGGGTTAAGAAAACCCTCAGAGTCACTAATGCATTGAATAAATCCTGTTTTAGGCAGGTAATGACTTGAAACTCCCTGCTGAAAACAAAGGTGGTTCACAATGATGCGTGACAGATGCAGAAGCAATGTGACTGTGAGATGGCACAGTTATTCCAGTTTCAGGGATGATGGGAGTTTATCTAAGGATAAAGGAGGGAGGGAGGGATTCCCTGTGCAAGGTCAGTGTCAGGGAGAGATCTAGGGGGAGACCAGCTGTCTGTACTTACTAACCTCTAATCCAGGAGGATGGCTTTGTTGTGCTGCTCCAATACAGAACAGGTTAGATTGAATGCCAAGGAGGTACTGGCCATCTAGGAAGTCATCTTCTGTTTCACTGATGTTGGTTCTTGTTGTTTTGTTTTGTTTTCCCCTCTCTTTCTATGTAAACCAAGCGTTCAAGGAGTTCCTGACCAGAGGTCACCCTGCCCCTCTCTAATAGTGGCATTGCGAGCAATGTGGCTGCTGCTGGCCAAAGGGCTTGCCAGCACTTCACAAAAAGCCCTGATAGTACATAAATTCAGATCTTCACCAGATAGATAATTTTATGTGGTCTGCAGAAGAATAGGCCTTTGTCAGAATGAGATGATAGCTGACTTTGTTTGGGAGGGGGAAGGGAGGGAGGAGGGTGTTTTCTCAATTTCTGTGTATTTCTATTCAGCTGCTGCAGAAACATCCCCATCTGCTTTGAATCTACATTCTAATTCCAAACCCTAGCAAGAAATGAAGCAAGCTGGCTTGCTCTGCCTGGCAAAGTACACATACAACAAGTTGCTAAGCTGAAAGGTGTTCCAAAATCCAGGAATGTAACAAACTTAAAAGCCAAGTTACCTGGCTTTGGGCTCTGTTTAATTGTATGATGATGATAATCAGAAAATGAATTTCATCAGTCTGTCCTTTAAACGTTGTCACTTACTCAAGAGTATGTGCTTTCTTTGCTACCTGCTCTGTCAGGACAATTTGGTTTAAGGAAGTGACATGGTAAATAAGAAAACCCAAACCCACTGCATTTCTCTGGTGAAAGCAGACAATGAAGCTTTCCCTGCTCTCCTGCCTGATTAATGGATAATGAAACAGAGGGTCCAAATTAAATTGTTGATTACCCTCATTCATAACACCTATATCTGATTTCATGTAGTATGACATGATTTTTGCCACTAACACTACAGTCTTATGTATTTTAGATAGATATATACATGTATATGAATGCTCAAGGGCTTATTTTAGCTTTATGACCTGCACAGTTTGAGTTTTTGCTTGCCTTTCCTGGTGAAGGAAATTTTATCCCTAACTGTCAACAGGTGTCAGAAACAGAAGCAGCTGGAGCCAGAGCTGAACAACATTTCTGTTCTGATCTGATAAACTTGCAAATTAACCACATGTAACTTCTGTTATGGACGCCCAGCAAAAGCTAATCGTGATGCAGACCCTAAGTTAATTTCTGTGCCTGTTTCACAAGCTGTAACAGGGGATAGTGAGTGATATACAAACTAACTCGTAGACTGATAAGAAGCAGAATTGCCTCTTAAGTTGCTCCTGGCTGAAAGGAATCATAGAACTGCAAGTTACTTGCATCGCATTCTAGAAAGAGTATAATTTAAGGGAATTTTTTTGTGATGGAAAGAAAATGGACAAGCAAAACTGTTGAAGCAAACTTAAGCTGCTGTGAGAAAAAGCAGAAAAGGAGAAGAGGGTTTACTGTGAGCTGAAAGGGAAAAGAATTGAAAGATGGCCATTCAAATGCTTCATCTGCCTGCTAATTTTAATTAAGACTCCTCCTTTGTAACTATGCCACAGAGCCAGAGTCTTTAAAAAAAAAAAAAGTTGTCACTAGGCGGATTTCTGAGAGTCTCGTGATTGAATCATCATATTAATCTCTTCATTGCCACCCCCCTCTCCTGAGCAGAAGCTACCAGCTGCATTATCTGACAATTAACATGCTGAGAAATGCTACTGTACTGCTCAGGAGTTTCAGCGATGCAAAACACTGTTTTGCTGTGTGACAAAAATGCCAAACCCTTTAAAATATCCTGTGTGGTAAAATATCCTGTGTTTTCTGAAGCCTGGATGCACACCTTGTTTTCACCAGGAAAAAATATTCTTTATAAACTTTTTCTGAAGAAAAAAATTTTCTTCTCCTGCAGTTCTTCTCTCCCTTTCCCTCCCCCCATATTCCCTCCAAGTTTGGAGAACTTGATAAATACAGTGGTCTTTGCAAAGAAATACCTATCAGTGACGAAAAATGCTGGCTGGCTTTGCATGTCTTTGCCCAGTGTCCTTGTACTTGCTCAGATCCTTCCTTGTCTTACTGTTTCGCATTTCACCTCTCTTCCCTAACAAAGCACTAGAAACACCTTCTCGCTCCGTGCCTGGTAGGTTCCCAGCCTGCTCTTCTGCACCGCTCTGCTCCAATCCCACAGGAGCCAAGCCAGGTTTATTGAACTGGGTCACTGCTCCCAGTTAGACACCACCCACTGTACCAGTCTTCTCTCCTAGCAACACAAAAAGGGGCTGGGGAGGGTGGGGTGTGGAGTGGATTAAAAAAAGCGAACAAATCCCGTCTGCATCTTCTCCCTCTGCCACCTTTGTAAGCCACAGATCAGCCCGAGCAAGGTCTTCCCACAGGGACATGCTAATTGAGATGCTGTTTGGCAGCAGACTCTGTCCTTGCACAAATGTTCACAAAATGACTAATTAAAAACAAGCCTCTTGCCCTGCTTCCTTCCCTTGACAAGTTAACATAGGCATGTTTTTCCTTTCATTATTTTATGGACAACAATTACAAACACACTACGGAAAGAGCACTTCAGGAACAGTTTTGTCTGGAGAAAATACCAAGGATGGTTGTCCCTTTCTTCCCACACACCCTGATGGCTGCCTGCATTGCTGGGAAGGTAGCAAATCAGGAGGAAGTCATGCAAGAGAGGGGGGGCATATGGGGAAAGGTGGGTCATTCCAAGCAACTTTTAATTATAGTGAAAATGGAGGAAATACGCTGAAGCGTGAGAGTTCTGTTTCTGTTGTCCCAAAAGTACTTTGGATATTCGATAGGAGAATAAACAGATTTTCTGTGAAGCCAGGAAGGTTAGGTCTTGGTGAGGAAACCCTTCAGGTTCTGCGGCTCAGCTGAGCGTCTGTCCTCCTGTGGCCTTGTTGGAAACCAAAAGGCACCAAGTAGGAGTGCAGAATGCTGCTGCATTACTCCAGAAAGCACGCAATGCCAAATGGGCAGAGCTCTTAATTACATCATAGATAATCATGGTGTAATCACAGAAACATGCAAAGAATGAGAGTAGCTTTAATTCAGGAAAAATAGCTAGCCAGGTTGTGTAATGGGGAAAACCAGGAAACGCAGGAGAAGAACACAATGGTGAGGTGACTGCTGCAGAGCAGGCAACAGAACGGTTTCCACATTGATCGGAGATCGTGAAGCAACAGGCTGGATTTTTATCTAGCTGTTGTACGTGACTAACACGAGCTTTGTGCGTACATGAAACACTGAGGAACTGCTTTCACTGTTACTCCGCTGCTTGTGTGTTCATTGTTGTCTAAACTTGGGAATAATTGCTGTGAAACTTTCAAGCTCCTAAGAGTTTTCCTGTAGGCAGAGTGGACAAATCCCCAAGGGAGAAAGGAGTTGGCTCCTTGTGAGGACCTTGATCTCTAGAGTTGGAGAAGAACAGCTTTGCTGTGCTGGAAAAAGCTGCATGCGCATCCACGTGCTTTGGAGGCGGCCTCCTTGCTGGGTCTGAGCCAGCTGCCCGATAGGAACATGCTGAGGAAGCAGCTCTCGGCTCCACGTGCAGCCCAGGCTGCTGGTCGAGCGCCTGCAATGCACAGGAGCACGGAAGGGAAGCCGTGTTTATTCCTGCCGAGGCTAGGAAGGGACAACAGTGTGGCACAGGGCCCACTCTCCAGGTGGCTGGTGGGCACTGTTCCTCCCAGCAACTGCTCGGGAAACCTTAAGAAAACTTGAGTACGAGACTGAAGAAATGAGCAAAAGATGGGCTAAAACGTGCAGTGGTGTTGAAGCACATAGACATGCAGATGGGCACCTCGCAGGGATTTATAAAGTCATTTTGGTAGTTAATGTAATTAGAAACTTCATGGCGATTACAGAAGTACCTATCTGACTCTCTGGACATCTAAATGCCTCTGGAGAGATGGTCCTTAGGGCTTGTTTTACCATAAGTCAGGTATGCAGGCTTGGTGACCACAGTATGCATGGATCAGATGCTTGTGAACACAGCTCTTCTGCAAGGTACCAGAGCTCTGCTGTGTACTGCTGGTGTTTTGGTAACCAGCTCTCCGAAATGCCCGCCTCTGGCATTTGATCAGCAGTCCTGAACATAGTTTGTGGAACTGCTGCTGACCTCCGCGAGATCCTGTCAATATGTGGACGGTCGCCAGGACCAGCCTTATGAAGCTGAGGTCAAAGTGTTATGCAAAAAAAGAAAAGTGCAGTAGCAGTTCCATCTTGTGCCATGATACTGGACCTCCTTTGCTAAGCAGGTAAATTAGTTACAAGGAAAAGCCAAATGCTGCAGGAAGTAAGGCTTGTATTTCCATATGTAAAACCCATCTCCCCCTTATGTTAGCACCAAACCCTCCACACAGAAAGACGAAGTAGCTTGATTTACAGGCACAAAATTCTGTCTTCCTCTGAAATAGTTAACTACATTTTTGTTCAGAGTAAGGAGAGGGCAGGGAGTGAAAGGGAGTGATATTTATGTGTTGGGTTTTTATTTATATAAACTACACAGAACACCTTGACAATCTTTGGGATACACAGAGCTATATATAGAAATGTGAGTAACTATTAGTGAGCGTGATGCTGTGTGCAAGCCAGAATATTCCCCAGTGTTTTCAGCCATGTGCTTTCCTTCCCCCTCCAGCCTTGCATAGGTTATTCTAAATCACTTCAGCTTTTATCTAAAATAATTTTTTCTTGCCTTTTATGGTAGTTATTTCTGTATGAATACTATGTAGTCTGAGACCTCCTCAAAACCTCCCAGTTTGTTTTGCAGTTTCTACTGAATAAATACCTTTATTAGGATCTTGTAAAGCTCTACCTCTATCCCACTGGAGTAGGTTATTCTGCAGTGAGCAGGTTATACAAAAAACTCATCACTGGAGAAGTAGAAGCGCTATGACATGAGAGTCAGTAGATCAATAACCCCAACAGCCTGATGATTCCTCCAGAATTGATACGTACCTATCATTATTCTGAATTACTTACAGAGCTTTTTAGACCCGAACACTAACCTAAGCAATAATGTCTTTCCATGCAATCACACAAGGGGTTTCAGTACTGTTACTTGTACTTTGAGGTTTAAGAACACAACGCTGCAAACTAGTGTTTGTTACTTCTGAGCTGAAATGAGAATGCTAAATGATTCTGACTGGAGTGGGAACTATTCCTGGTTTGGGACCCATGTCATGCTTTCCAAGCAGGTAGTTCTGGGAGCAGCAAGCCTCAGGAAGCCTGTGAGTCCCATGGGTTTGCTTTTCTTGGGCGACTGTGAACATGTATAAGTGCTCTCTCCCATGAGGGCTCTCTGGTGTTTAACAACATGTGAAGTTATGTACTACTTGTTCCCTCACTTGGGATGTTTACAGGGGTTTTCTCCTTTACCCAGCTTCTGATCTTCACAACAGTTGGATCACTAAATCTATCACACATGGCTGAAACCAGCCAGTTGACTCAGACTCTCTTTGTGGGGGATGGACAGGTGCATATGCAGGGTATCATCCCATATTATTCATTTTGCTGGGAAACTAGTTTAATATATATTTTTCTAGTCACAGGAAGGACATATGACAGCAGTAGCTTGTGGTAGTGAGCACAATGGTCACTGGTATTAATGGGTAAGGGAAATATGTTCAGACCAAAGAGCAGAAAGCTGTCAGACATACCACCTTAACCACGAGTCAGAGGACACCAGGGAGTGCTATTTGTAGAACTGGAAGTGGAGAGGAGACAACAGAGAAGGGTAATTTTTAAACAAGCGTGGATAGTAGTTGACTCTGGACCCTGCAAGTTCAGTGGGGATTATGTGAAGAGCTCCTCTGGAGGCAAGTGGAACACGTTCATGAAAGACACTCACTGTTCAGGTTCACAGGGAGAGGTGAGAAGATAAGTAAAACCAAGCAAGCCTTTTTCAAGCAATGGACTCACTGTAATTTGGGGCTGGCTAGAGGACAGTACGTTGGATTGATAGCTTTCTTGTCTTCTATGGAGAGAAACTTGGTATCTGATGTTTTGGGGAAAGCAAATCGGAAGTGTTTGACAGTGCACCAAGAGCAGTGCTTCAGAAAGGGGCAGGGCAGAGAGGTGGTGCAATTTAGAAAAATTCTGGGTTGTTTTAATGCATGTTAAGTCATGCAGCTGCAGGGTAGGAATTTTGTGCCAGTCAACAAGTTTTCCCAGAGAACAATTTCACACACATTAAAGTGACACACACGTGAAAGGCTGGAGAGCCTCAGAACCAAAAGGGACAGGAAGCCGTGAGTGTGTTAGAAGTCCCTTCCTAATTTTTGATTTAGGAAGGGAACTGTTTCGGCAAAGTTGAAAGTAGTTGCAAAGTTTGGTGGCGGGAACTGAAGAGAGAAGTTTGAAGGATGTGAAGGGAAGCAGGGTAGTCACGCAAGCAGAAAATGTGTAGGTGCTTTGGGAGCAAGCAGACTGCAAAGAAGTAAGGAGAGTGCTGTATGTATCCAGATACAGATGCAGACCTTGGTTAGATTAGAAAAATCAGATGTCTGTCCTTCTTTGGGAAAAACAGCAGTGAGATAAAAGGAAGGATCTTAAAGGAGGGCAAGAATAGATGAGTGAGAATGTGAAATGAGGAACGCTAGACATGAATAAAGAGGTTCTGGATACAGTGGAAGAAAAAGCTTACGAAAGCAAGTTTTGAAAGAAAGCATTGATGCTTTTCAGCTTGTAGAAAGTGAACAGAGCAAGTGAGAGGTGAAACAAAGTTTATATAGCCAAGAAAGGAGATGATAAAGAAATAAGACTTTCTGTTTTCTTCCTTTTAAAGCCATGCCACTAACAAAACTGTGAGGTTCAGCTTTCTGTGAATGACAACTGTTGCTCTTACCTACTTCTAGAGCTAGCATGGTGTGACCAAATGGTAATAGTGATGGACATGATGAGAGAATGGTCTCTAGTGACTATACAGGCAAAAATATAGGTGAGGATGAATTTACCCATCTAGCTAGTTCGTAATAGCTGCTATGAACATCCCATTCAAAATGATCAAATGGCTTATACGATATCTTTCCTCTGACCCATGGAACCGAATCTGTGTCACGGAGTAAGGTCACTACACTGTCAGCTGGGTGACAAACCTAGTTTGAGCATTGCCTCAGTATTGCAGGCCATGGGCCTTGGGCCAAGGGATGTCAAGCGTGCCACAGAGGTGACGCGTATACTCCCGGCGGAAGGCTTCCAGCCGATCGGCACGCCGCCACGCCATCCCCGCGCCAATTCATGGAAAGGCAACCAGGCTGCCTCCGAAGGGAGCGACTCGTCTGGCTGTCCAGATGGATGTGGCGCTGTGCTGGCAGCAGTGAAAACCTGGCGGAGAGGAGGAAGGGAGTCTGTTGGGTAGTCATTAGCCGTTTGTGACCAGCTTTCTAAGGAGACCGAACACTTCCTGAAGATGCCCTATTTGCTTTGGCCAAAAAAATCCGGTAATTTTGCAATAAATGGAGAAGACAAGGGCAGATGTCACGCTGCCGTAGATCACGGTAGCTCCACTGATTTCAGCAGAGCCATACTGGTTGAGTTTTGGCTCAAGGTCTGAACAATAAGACTGTGTTAGCTATGCTGCTGTAAAACGGTACCATTCCAGATGTTTCTTGTATAACATAGATGTAAGGTTGTCTCCTCGTGTGTTACCGCTAAGATACATTGGTGCTGAGAGTTTGTTTGGGGTTTCTGCATTGGTTTGAATAGGTAGCAACCTTGCTGCTGCAGTTTTTAATCCTTCAAACGATGCCATGACAACTATACCACATGTTGCCTGCCAGGTTCAAGCAAGGACATAGTGGAGCGCACGTCAGCAGCAGAGCTACAAATGAGGTAATGTGTTATCAGCAGACAGGTCAGGCCTCTATGTATCAACTGCTGGAGCACAGAGTGACTAAAAATAACTTTTCTATTGCAAGTACCCATTTCCCGAAGAAGGAAGTGCCCTTGTTTAACACCTTCCACCCCAAACAAACCAGGAATGACTTATCGCAGTTCCTGCATCCCTTGATATCTCAGTGGTCTAGCTGGATGACTGGCTCAAGTGCTCTGCTTTCGCCTCCAGAAGGTGACCAGAAGTCAAGGGTAATATAAAGACCTGAGCATTCCCAGCCACATCCCCATCACCTGACCATCACCATGGGTAATATTACAGTTATGCACCAGCCTCTCTCTCTCAGGAATGTGTCTGGAGCAAGTGTGGGACTGAACTACTACTCCTCGTGCCTTTTGAGGCACACATCAGATCAGGATCTAGACTACTAAATAACCTCATACGTCAACTTCCCACTTGGGTCTGAACTGTGAACAGAGAAGCCTTTGGCTTCTGTTGTTAAGCCAGACTTTATACCTGTACACAGACACCAGAGAGATCCCAAGCAAATAATATTTCTATTCTTAAAAAATAATAATAAAAAGATAAAATTAAAAATCACTATTCATTTGTAGCTTATAGTGTGCTCTAAGAGGTTTATACTAAACTGCAGTGGATGTTTTGGGCCTCAGCGTGTATGAAGAGGTCTTCAGCCCAACACTTCGGTGTGAAGGGTGTGAGTCTGTTCTCCCTGGCACTGTGGAGCAGTATGGGTTGAAGTGAGGGGGAGAACTGAGTGAGGTCCAGTTTCTCATGAAGATCGGGCAAAAAAAGTTTCAAACTTAAGGTACTCTAATTGTACTTATGCATCTTCACGAAAAATGTTTATCTGATTTCTACTGACAGCATGTTTCACTACCTTGTTCAACAGCTCTGATGCTTTTACTACTGGCCAGGCAACTTCTATTCCCCCTACCCTCCTAATTATTACTTCTCCAGATGTTTACATTAGTAAGTCATGGAGTATGCTAATCCTATCTAATGAGAGTGGCAGATTTACAGTTGTGCCGCTATAGGCCAATGCAGTCTTGTCCCGAAGACATTACTGCTTTAAGAACCCGCAATAGAGAGCAAAATCCACAATAAATAAATAAATAAATAAATAAAGGAAGCCTCAACTGCTACTTGCATTAATACAAGGAGAGGGATCCTCTTCAACAAAAAAGCAGAAGCATTTTGAAAAGGCACATACTAATAGATACACCAGAAACAAGCTTTCTCTGAAGCAAATAATCCATGGCACATCTCCTAGTGACCAAAACCACACGTGTTTTATTAACACACATAAGGAATAAGCTTAAGTGGGGCCATTGGACCAGGCAGGCCAAAACTCCTCTGCGTTTGCATTAGTTGACTCAGGACTGGGCTTTTTTTTTTCCCTGACTACAGACAGTGCAGCAAGTATAAAAAGGACAATTAGGCACCACTGCTGAGCATGTCTTTTCTTCCCATGTTGCACACCCTGGCAACAAATCAATTTTGTCTTTTGCCGTGAGACTTTCTCTCTCCATGGGCCCAGAATTACTCTCCCAGAATCCTCTAGAGCAACCTTTTTTCCCCCTCTACAGTTCATCCTGCCAGTTGCCACTTCAGTAAATAGCATATAGTAAGCAATAACTTTATTTTTTCCATTCTCTCTAAAGGTTAACTATAGGTGAATGTTTTATTCTTTATAACAAGTAATTGGCGTGCATGAGCCAACTTTCTGTTCAGAACATAATTTGTATTCTTGAGAGATCTGTGTGTATTCTTGTTCATATTGCTTCTTCCCTGAAGGGATCTGGGAGGGGGAGGAGAAGGAGAAGCTTTTAAAGTTTGGCTCACAAAAGTTACAGAGAAAGATCTAGGCTTTCAGCTCGATCAGATAAATGGTAATGTAACTGCACAATGTACAGTAAAGTGGCACATACTGATAGGAAAAGAACAGCGTAAATACGGGGGAGGGAGAAAGGGGAGAAGGGAAGTCAGCAGGCAGAGAAAAGAGAATACTCGGTGTCCAGGCAAGCTTGCTGCTAAAATATAAGCCATCAGAAACTTTGATCCCAAAGGTTGGTGGGCTGATTAGAAACACAATTCAGGTGGGATTTTAATGAAAGCTTCCTAATGTAAAGTCAATGCAGTTCTTCATATCCTTACACTTGGGCAGCATTTGCTTAATCAAATGTAATGAATTGATCCCAAGATCACTGAAATCAGATTTGTTTCAGTCACTTCAGTGGGTTTAGGATTAAGTTCGAAAAAGCACCATTTTTATGGGAGTGCAGCAGGGGCGTTTAAGGAGCATACTTTTTTTTTTTAAAATAAATCAAGAGTCTTCTTATGTGGTTACATCTTCTTATGAGAAGGTCTTTTCAGAATTTACGTATAAAAGAGTGTCAGCACATATGCAACGCCTGTAATTTAGAGCATAGCTCGCAGCTTGTGGTCTCCTCGGTCAGGCTCGTAGGTGTGGTGGGTACAGCTGCATAATCCTTGCAATGCCATAATCTGTCAGCTGCCACTTCAGGCCTTTAATTTTACCCCACAACGGTGAATTTTTATCTTGTAGTAAGGATCTTCAGCCTCCTTGCATATAGTTTTTTCAAAGTTAACCAAACTTAAGACCTCCTTTAGCAAACACCGAATGTATTGTAAAATTAATGTGAAATTGCATTTAAAGACTTGATATTCACACTTTCACCTAAGAGGGTAGGTCCCACCTATCAGAAGTAACCCCCTTAGCTTGTAAAATTCAAATTTGTGGTTTTAGGAGAGTGAACAGTGTATTTTTTTACTCAAGAAAATATAATTTACAGGCAGAACTGGGACAGGATTATATATTAGTTGCGTATTATTGTGGCAACTTATGAGACTTGCTAGTGGAGAGTCTTCACTCTACTTAGGTTACAGTATCCTCTTGTAGCTCCTTACTTGCAGTTGCCCGCTGTACCCACTAACAAGCATTCTCCACACACAGATCCCAGTTGTCTAGTAAAAAAATTACTCTAAACACTAAGTAACTAAGACAGCTTACCCAGAAACAGCCACCTATCTTGTACAATGAAAGCCTCAAAGAGCACCACGAGGTTATTCTTTCCACTCACACTTTATTTCAAGCAGGTGTGCAAAGGGAACATAGCAGAGATTTAAATAGAAGGTTGAGCAGACTGCAAATTTCCATCTATGCTTGGTCTAATTAAAGCTATGAACATGCTTGAGACTGAGAATTTTGTTTAGAGTAATCCCCTTATCAAAACTGTCATATGCCAGGAAATGTTAGAAGCAGAGTTTCTTATTCCCCATGTTCTTGAGCTACTGTGTCTGCCATTTAAATATCAACATTTCTCAACAGCTTTCAGTTTAACCCACAGAGGTTTCCCACAGTAACTACTGCCTGACTTATGAACCCCTTACTCATACCAGTGATTAGTTAATTCCACAAATAGCTCCACTGACTGCAATGGGATCACATTTAATTATGACTGCATCAATGTAAAAGATTTCCAGCCCTTTAGGACTAACACAGATAGTGCTCTGAGATAATCGTAACAGCAGTACTCCCAGAGGTTGTGATCATCAGACTTTTTTGCTGCTTCTGCTCATGTGAACAATAAGCCACTGCACCACAGACAAGTGGCAAAATGTTACTATTGCAAGCTGTGCTAAGCCTGCATTTGGTTTTTTCCATTGTTATCTTCCTACAAAGAGCTCTCTGCCTTTCTGATGCTTGTATTCTACCATAAAAGCAGTATTTTAAGCTCTAGGGTGCAAGGATTTTCTCAATTTTACACTGTCTCACTTGGTGGGGTTCCGAGTTTTGCACCTCTGCCCACTATTTGCACTTACAAATAATTAACAGATTATACAGAAAAGGTATTTATGTGCTATTTATGTACCACAGCAATGTCTTCAGGCCTCAGCTGAGCTAGGGGCCTCCTTCCATTAGACACTGTAAGGATATATAATGTACTTTTGATTCCCCTCACTGTTACCTGCTTCTTCCCAAAGGGCTATATTGTGAGTTTCTTACATGGATGCAGTTAAAACCACATGTGATCTCACTGCAGTCAATGACATTATTTGTGAGATTAACTAATCATCGCTGTGGAAAAACGCTCATGTTCAGGTCTACAGATAATGAAGACAAAAGGGGAAAAAGGCATTTCAGTGCAGGGACTACAGTCCTACGCAGAGCAGCAGTCATAGGCCAGGACTGGAAACAGGTGCTCATGCATCAAGCAAGCCCTCCTGAGGCCACCAAGTGGGTCTAGGGATAAATCTGCATATAGACCACAGGGTTACCCATTTCCCTAGGGCTCCTTATGCTAGTGTCCCAGGGACAGATTTCCCTGGTAAGCTTTTGTCTGCATGCTACAAAGCTTTCTTTTTTGAGAACTGCTATGTAATAACCTAAAATAGCCTGCTCCATCCATCCTGTGTGCAGCTGGGCAGAGTTCCTTCATAATATCTGTCATGCCTAAAAATATTCCTGTTATGAAAATAGAGACAGAGATACTATGTCTGTTTTCGTGTGCTATGCCTGTGTGTTTAGTGTACGTGTAAGTGCATGTGGACTAAGTCTGAAGGTAAGCTTCCTTATCCATGCAACATGAGTGCTGTACTGAAGAATTATCTAAAACAGTCAGTTTCGTGAATAAGGGCGTGATATTTATTTCAGAGTATTTGTCTATAGCTCTACTGCTGCACTACAAATACATCTAAACCAAAGCAAACAATACGTATAGCAGGGCAGGGAATACCTCTGACTTCTAGACTTGCTCAACTTGCAAATTTGTGGGTAGTGCTGCTCACAGTAATACTTTGCAGGGGTGAGAGAGAGAAAAATACAACCAGGAATGAGGCAGGCTAAGCCTCACGAGTGAGATGAGGTATAGTATTTGAATGTTTCCAAGGAAAGAAACTAAAGGACAGCGCAAAGTAGGCAAGATGTGCTTTGACTTGTTTGTAGAGGATGATAGTGATGAGGACCATAGTGACAAAGCAGAAAGGCGGGAGGTGTTTTAGATCATATGTGGTTTTCCTCCTTTGAAAGTTTTAAGTCATAGAAAAAGCCCGTAGAGGAATCAGATATGGCCATACAGAAACAGGAACCAATGAAACAAATTAAGTTTCGGGGTAGAGGAAAACCCTATTAGTTGAGTGTTTCTCACAGCTTTTTTCCTTTCTTTCTTTCTATTTGAATGGTGATGTGTTCAGCTTCATAAAAGCGGCAAACCCTGCAACTGGGCCTGCCTAGCTTAGGTGTTTTAAAGTGCAAGGGGAAGCAAAAACATGCAAGCGCCAACACCTGCTGAGTTTAGAACAGAAAGAAATAAGAGAAAGGATGAAGCAAAGAAAATTCCCAGGTTGTCTCCAGTTCCCTCTGAACCTAGTTCAGGTCAGCACTCTTGCTAGCTATACCACAAGATACAAGTTCCAGTAGGATGCCCAGATTCTATGAAAGGATGGATATTTCTCACAAGTGCTATCTTTACATCAGGTTACTGTTGCTTTGAAACCTTCTTTGCTTCATAGTTTCTACAGTTCTACAACTGGTATCTCTGTGTACGCGTCCTCTGTGACTGCTGAAAACTACTTCTTAATTCCCTGAAGGGAGAGACATAGGCAGATGAGGCAGCACTTTCCTGCCCAGTTCTGCACAGCAGAACCAGTAACCCTTCCAAAAAGACTGCCATTTACCCCCCTGAATTTCCTGATTTAGTGCAAACTCATATTCATATATAAAATTAACATTTTAAAAGGATTTCTAAAGTCTGTGTCATAGACTATAAAATTATTTGGCACATGCAGAGGAATTTAGGTACTTTCAGGTTAAAACAGTTTAAAACAGTTTTGGCAAAATAAAGAAAACTAGAAGCAGTAATAAAAAGCCCAAATCCCTGAGAGTACACAACATGTCCTTCCCCATGCAGGAGGCTGCAACAAGTGTGTTGATAGGCAACATTAGATATGCAAGGATGAAGTAAAAAAAAAAAAAAAAAGCCTGAGGGTTGCAAAGTAAATATTTGGGTATATTAGCTAACTGTTTGTGGGTGTTTTGTGCTTTTAAATTTGTTTG
Organism: Astur gentilis; assembly: GCF_929443795.1. Lineage (NCBI taxonomy): Eukaryota > Metazoa > Chordata > Aves > Accipitriformes > Accipitridae > Astur > Astur gentilis. Next base: position 33,821,865 of record NC_064891.1, read on the forward strand.
TATTAATGCCCGAGTCCAACTCACCTTCCAAAAAAAGATAACTGAAATGATGTCTCCTGCCCACAGTCATCTCCTCCATCAATATTTTTGCTTATCTCTCTTCTCACGTTTCATGTTGTTTCAAGCAGCTCTTTAGCAAGCCACAAAAATGTTAGCTATCCAGCTAGGTTTAAGTAGACCCCAGCTGAACTAAATACTCCACACAGGCATACTATCTCTCTTTTCCATTTCTTGGTTAGTCCTCTTCGGATCTGCTACACGTAGATCAAGTCTTTAAAATGTTTAGTGAAGAGACCATGCATTACAGAAACTATTGCTTTCACAGTGCTGTGTTTCTATAGTAACCATCTTATTAAAGCACTGCAGCCATCTGCTTTAAATATTAACTTCACAAGACCATCAGGACTAGCTTAAAACAATATCACATGTTCATTAAATATTAAAACTAGAAACAAAAGGAGGGAACTACAGGAGAGAGCTTTTTCCTGTTCCTTCAATCTAATCTTTAAAAAAAACCCCAACACTGGTTTGCTCTTTTTAGATAATTTAACAGTTCATGCCACTGCTTTAGAAAGAACTGTTAAAGTTACCACACTAGCTGCTGGTGGCATAAACTACAACTGGGTGTTGCAAAAACAAACAAATGAAGAAAATAGCCTCTTGGGGTAGGTGGTCATTTTGTATATGTTCCTCCTAATAACATATTTTCTTGACCCTGTTTTTGTAGCAGTACTCTCAGACGTACTGTGGCAGTCTTTAGAGGGAGCAGACAGGGAAACAGCCAGCAGAAGCTGAGAAGTGCCACACTGGAGCAAACAACTGTCTGTTTTTATCATAGTCTGCTAAAGGGCAGATGCCTCAGAGAAAGGTATAAACACTCAGTAATGCATTCAGCCAACCTCCAGCTTACAGCCAAACCCATGAGACTTAAAACCCCCTACAGATTCTATCCTAAGGAGCAAGAGCCTAGACGTTGTGCTAATTTACAGAAATGCCTGCTGCTTACAGAGAAGAACCTGCATCAGCAACAGGTTGTAACAGCAAGGTCCTTAGATTAAGCCCACCCAATCATATTTGTTTCCTTTCAGCAGTTTGAAATATGTTGGCTGTTACTTCTTCAAATACTCTCTTTCTTCAAACTGTGCTAGAGAGCCAAAGGTAAGCTCCTGAGAGCCCGTCTCTGCCTTTAACATATGGTATCTAGCTGACCCTCCAATGTTATTTTCACTGTGCTGTGCTTCCTGTTCCCTCTTTCTGTGCTGCCTGTTTTGAGGCCCTGACCCAGCACAGGCTGTTGTATTTGGAGTCAGAATACATGGGAACACTCATAATTTGCAAATTTCATCTGAAAACTTCACTGGAACAAGAGGAGGAGAATTCAGATCTTCCCATGGCAAAACCACGCACCTCTGGCACTGCAGCTCAAGACACATCTTTTCTAGTGTTTTTCATTCTCTCAAACACACTTCTATCTCCATCCACTACAGCTTAACAAAACCGTACATACTACTAAGATTACATACTGTATTGCATCTGTTTTTCCCACTTCTCTTTACTGCTGCATTGAGCAAGTGCCTATGCTAAGCTGTTCATGATATTGTCCAGATCTTCTTCTGTGGGAGAGAACTCTTTGCATTATGCATGGAATAGCAGCAGTGTGCCCAGGTAACACAGACATGGTCCTCGTCCAAGAAATTCACAGTCTAGTGGATCACCAGACCCTCACAAAAATGTGTGATTACTTATTTTAAGATTCCCCCGGTATGCATTTCCTCCTCCCTGATGACACCAACTTCTCTGTTTTCACACGCTAGCTTTTTTTTCTGAAGTTCTTCTGGGGTTTCTCATATTGGTAACCCAAGGGCAATGTCTCAGAAGGCAGGACCAATTGTGAGCACAAACACTGAATGAGGAACAGCAGTTCCCAGAGTTACAGTGAATATCAAGCTGAAGAGTTGATGTTAATCCTTTTGAGAAAAAGGCAAGTTTTGCACATGCTATAGTCCTGTTTGTGTGGCTTTGTCAGGCATTAAGTTACCTTTCTTCTCAGCCTTGGCAAGGCTTCGGCTGGAATGCAGTATCTGTCCAAAAAGAAAAAAGTTGGTCAAAATGAGAAGACTTGGAAGAATACAGAATCTCCACTAGCACAGGTCTTCTAGAGCAGATTATCCAAGTAGTTGTCAAAAGTGACAGTTATGATTTATCTGGCTTGGGAGAAGATGGATTAAATGGTCTCTTCCATGGTTATTTCATACAACTTTGAGGAATAACTTGTCCATCTTTCTCACTGCTGTGCACTGGTACAGGGAAACTCCCTGATGAGAATTTTCCTGGACAAGGGTGCAAGCAAACCTGCACAGGCCATAAGGGGCTCACAAAGGGAAGACACTGACCGCTCTTTCCCCCCAAATTAAACAAACCCCAGTTTTCCACATCAGAACTTTACACCAGAGCACGACATTCTTTTTCATGGAGTTTCATGGTATTTGCCATGCTTGAGACACCCATTCTCTCCACGCTCGTGGACCTACGGCAAGGAAAAATAATTAGGAAAAAAAAAGCTGCCAGGATAGTGGAACATAAGTAGAAGAGAAGGACTGATTTCTGCTGCTTCTAGTGTATCTCTATCGAATTCATAAATCAGCGTTTCTGCTGTTTGCCTGTTCCATAATAAAGGCTGTTTTCTTCACTGATGTATAATTTGGCTTCTAGAAATGGGGGTTTCATTGTATTTTGAAGGTTTGGAGGTTGGTCATGGCCAAAGACAGGCTGGCGGGCAAAGCACAGTAGTGTTTCTTGTAGTACTGAAAGACATGGGAAGAAACATCAGCACCTCACTGGTTTAATCCTGTGAACATGAAGAAGAGCCATTGCTGGCATGGCTCAGCCAACTTTTAATTTTTTGACCTTTATAACGTGGCATTTTCTTGCTTTCCTAAGAACATCTCTGGGCATTTTTCCCTGTACATCCCCCAGTACTGTAGAAATCTAAAATACTCCTTGTTCCTTTCATTGTTTTTGTTCTCTTTTGCACACATGGTAGTTCTTGTGACTCTCGAATTAATAGGACTTGTTTTGTTTTTTAAGTAGGGTGATGGGAAGCATTTGCTGCCTGTGGTTTGTGCTGAGCAGGTATTCTGCAGGCCTGTTGCATGTTCCTACCTTGCCTTTGAGTTCTGTGGGCAGTTGTTAATGTAACTTAATGTATTGTCCAGCAGGTGTTCTGTATGTTTTCTTCTCTGTGCACAAAAAGAATAAGCAGTTGGTCTGTTAAGGAACTATGTTCTGCTGAGAAAGCAATGAGTAAGAGAGACAGAGGAACAATGTGGTCCCTGTCTGTCTCCCTCCCGGGTCAGGGAGTCCTCCCGCTGCCTCGTTCAGTGCTGCAAATTTTGGTAGTGCAATTCAGATCCCATCCAAGATTCCCAGCTCCAAGAGACTTCAATGAAAAGTCCCTCAGGTAAATACCACAGGCGCTGTTTCATTTCTTCTCCATTTCCCCCTGCTTTTTTGGTACATTGGCTTTTGAAGGGGCAGGGGGGAGAAAGGAATTGGCAGAAAATGATAAATTGGTGAGTAATCTCTCGTGCGCTCTCACACACACATGTGGCAGAGAAAGCTATGGCTGGGGATAGTTGTTTATTATGCCAAGGGATTCTTTTCCCCATGCACTGACATGATTATTGATTGACATACGTTCTAAGTATAAGAAAAATCAAAAGTTCCAAGTCTGTTCTCTGGTAGTTGGGTAAAACTCTTTAGTAAGAATTGCACCCATGCATCTGAAGACATAATTAAACGTTAGGTGTGCCATTCACTGAACTAGTTAAACAAGATTTCCATTACTTTTTTACCTAGAGGACAAACCCACGACAGAGTCTGTATTTATTTTGAGATACTCATCTAAACTGACACAATGGTGGTATTCACCCTGTAGCATACAATGGTAATCTTACACTATTTGCTTCCATCTTGCCCCAACTAAAAGCACTGAATAAAATAATCTTCATCATAAGCAGCATTTCTTTCCTTATATTCTCTTCATTGGGTGTCTAAAAGAAGCTCTTCGTATAATGTAAGAAAATATCATAAACGGTAACAATAAGAAGATTCTGCGAGTCAAAGATGCACCAGACACAGAATTTGTGTGTCTGTATAGATCTTACACTGGTCAAGTTAAATGTACTGGTAAAGCCTACAGACATCATAAATACTAATAAACCAGTCCTTGTAAAACCTCAGTACTTTCTGATTCAGAACATTTTAAAAAGCACTTCAGGGTTTCTGGAGAAAGACTCCAGAAGATGTACAGTGATGTATCCAGGAAAAAAGCTATATGCATTTAGAGAAGATTTCATGGTAAGGCTCTAGTTCTCCTTTCTCCAAGTCTGCCCATACTTGTACAGTTTCACAGTAAGGTGGATTTGCTTTCCTCAGGCAGGAGAAATGCCACAAAGAACTCTTAAAATAGGAACACAGCAGTGACCTATTTTCAGTACTTCCATTCTTATTTCTAAGTCTATTATATACAGTGTAATGAACATTCAGCAGTGAAAAGACATCAATAACTGACGCAAGCACATTTGCTCACGTTCCGAATGCAACATTAAAAATCAGCTAGGAGACTGGACAAAACCAGCGATGGGTCAGAGGCTGACCTGCAGAGCACTTCACCTGCTCAGGTTAGAGCTATCCGACCACATGAAATGAGTTGGTGACCAGGCCAGAGTGGACACATGTCAGCCTCTCTTGTTTTATTTTGTTTACATAGTGAAAAAAACACTGCAGGAGCTTTGACAACTTTAATGCATGGCTACCATGGGTATGGATGGAAAAGGCAAAGACTATGGACTTTTTGAAAAGTTTTATTCAGTAATGGGATTGAATCACATTGGAGAAGAGGCACAGAGAAGCTTGCAGTGTATCTTTCCTAAGGGTGTTGTCATTATGATATTTACAAACACTGAGATGTGTCATAGTAACTAATATAAAATAGAACTACCATCTTTCTACCGTCTCATCTGCTTCTGAAAGGTCAATCTTTCTATTTGGGAGGGGAAAAAAATCCTTCACCATTTAGTAGGCTTTTGCAAAGCTGGGACTAAACTCTTTGATTCCAAAAGTAAAAACTGGAAGTGATTTATTAACAAGCATGGCTTATTTTTGCTAGTTTAGCAGCTTTTTCAAGAAAGCTCTGTTTATCTTTGGCAGCCACTCACAGTTATGTAGCCTGTGTTCCTCCACATACGTGTATTTCTGAGAAAACTTCAAGAATGCTAGAATCTGTCAAAAACTAATCATCTGACCACGTACTTCCATTTTACAATAAACTACTAACTTCTAGGAAGGAACTGCTTTAGAGTAATTTGGTGTACAATACAAACGTCTTTGAAGAACTTCAAAGGTAAGGAAGGGACACTTCAATTTTTTTAAAGTAGACATCTACTGTGTCCAAAAGTGATTTTAAAAAAAATATATATATGAAGACAGAATGTGGACATTTGACAGTTGAGCATACAATGCCTGGTTTGCTAAAGGGGTGTTTGAGCTCTGCATTTTTTCTCTAAAGGCCCATGTCAAAAAAACAAGTCAGCTGTACAGTGGTATTAATATTTTGTAGATGGAGGTGTGTCATTTGAAACTACTAAGGCATCTTTTTCCTAAATGGATGGTCACAATCTGACTACAAAGCATTCATTAGTGCCCGAGTGCAAGTGTTAATAAAGGAATAAAAAAGGAACTGTCAATCAGGAACCACAGGATCATGCAGTGTTCTTTTCTTTTAGCCAAAGTAAGCCAGCTTTGCAGTTCCTTCCTGCTTTGAAAATTTTGTGTACTTTCTGAGTCAGTTCAACACAGAAACAGCCTTATGGTGCCGAAGAACAGTCACTTCTATCCCTGAGTTGCTGAATCACTTACCCACTGCTCCTGCTAGTTAATAGTAGCTATTTTTAGTTTACGGTGGAAAACTCTCATGGTGGCAATGATATTTCAAAACAGTTTGGGAGCAAAATCATCTGCCTCAAACGTCTGATGTGCTCTCGGAGCCTGTGTTCGGTACGAGCGCCTCGCTATTCACTCCCAGCACTGGCAATCTAGGTCACCCTTGCGCGCGGGATGCGGCATTCGCTGGCTCTTTCATAACTGCCCGTAAGAGTTCTGGGGTCATGTTTGTAAACACTGCTGCCATGTGCGCGTAAGCACGTGGCGAGACACCAGCATGACCTGGAGTGCCGAGCGGCGAAGGTAAACCTTGGCGCCAGCGTCGATGTCACTAAGCCAACTAGCACCAACTCTCTCGCTGGCGCGTGCCCCTCACAACCCCATGAAATGCTGCGGCGGGTTATTTGAAGGGCAAAAGGGAACCTTTTTCCTCTACGTGGCACACATGGATGTGTGCTAATGTTGACGGCATCCAGGCAGGTTCCTTCTCTCAGCCATAAGCAAATGGCAGCGCTGAATTTTTCTCAAGAAAAATAAAACTCATTTCTGCCCTAAGTCACTGAAATTGGAGCCAGCGTGGTCCCACAACACAATGCAAAAACTATGGCTATTAGGAAAAAGAATTGTATAAGGGCACGTTGCCAAAGTTTCCAAAATGACTTCAAAGACAGATAACCGAGACTTCGTGTCTGTAATAGCTTTTTGCTGGCTTTGCACTGATGAAATTAAGACCACGTTTCGGGTGTTTGAGGAAGTAACTCCTAAATTATTTCTGTTTATCGGTAGAGGTTGCACAAAGCTAGATATGGCCAGTACAAACAAAAGTCACAAGTCTTTCATTTCCTCTTAACAAGAAACTAGCAGATACAGCCACCCAAAGCCTATGGAAAGTTTCATCTCACCCTGGCCACGCACTTTATATGCCTCAAGAAAAAAAAAAAAAGTGGGAGTGGGGAACAGTCTGTGGTCACCATCCCTCCCTCCTATACCAGTTCTGTTTCAAGTGCAGCTGTAAGTCTCATTTGCTTTGACCTTTGCTGGGAAAGCTGAGAATAGGACAAAGAGTTAAAGTGTTACCAGTCCCTGCTGAGTCTGCACTTCTTGGCCAGGCAAGCCAGAGAGGCGGCTGGAAGAGTGTGTACGTACAGCAGAGGGTAAGCGGGAGGGGGCACCGGGAGGGAGAGTAAAACAAAAGGGGAAAAATAAATAGTGCACACCCCAAAACAAAACAGGGGAACAAGTACAGAAAAATGCTTGTCTTTGAAGAACACGAACTTTTCTGTTTGTTTCCCTCCATGTAGTTATATCTTGTTATCTGAACTCAAGGTACAGTAGATATATGAGTCCTTGAACTCTGAACTCGTGAGGAGAGCAGCAAAAAGCAAGTCAATACAATTTTAGCTGAGTGGCTGGAAAGAAGCATGCTTTGTCTTTTTGTGCCTCAGCTATGGGAGGCCATTTAATGGAGCAACACACAGCTGTTCAAACCTCCTTGCTGTATGCCAATGGCCTGCTAAAACAAAGCAAACCAAGGCAGTCTTCTCCCAGTGATAATGCAACTGTGGTTTCAAATACTAGCTGGTCCAAGCTACTTGTGTTTCGTTGAGACCCGTCTCTTAAACCTGGAGAAAAAGTGTTCCCGGTTTGTTAGCGGGAAATTAAAAAAACGTGCCCATTCATTTCCACAGGCTTTCTGAAATCCTGCCCTACTGTAAATATTACCCAATTCCCTAACAGCGTCTCTGGAAAGCAGAAAAATACCTTCCTTGCTGTTGTGTGTATGTCTAGCTAGCGCTCTCCAGAGCTACTGTTCTATCGAGCAATAAAGTTTCTATTTTTGACTCACCATGGACGACCTTGCTCTAAACCCTTGGCCTGAATATTGCTTAAATGTGAAATGAGCAAACCCGAATGAGCTAGCAGACTCCGCCAGCCTGTCGTAGCCCTGCCTTTGGCCACAATTGCTACGAGCAGCCGCGAACACGGGTGAAAAACAGGGGCTCTCCCAAACTGTGCGAGGGGAGCTCGGCCCCGCAGCGTGGCATCCTCTCGCCTCAGGGACACCCGGCAGGGTGTTTGTAAACAGCGCGGCCACGTGCACGAGAGCCATGTGGGGACTCGGCCGGCCAAACCTCCAAACTGCCACGGGGAGAGGAGCAACTGGGGGAAGCAAGCCCAAATGCTCCCGCTCCATCATTTTCCACAGCAATTTGCAGCACTATCGGATCTCTAAACATGGCAGAGAAAAATCCATCTGTCCTTCACGGTCAACTGCCTCTGTCAGCATCCAGAGACGCTACATGAGCTAAATTACCCATCAGATTTTATTTCCAAATGCATTTCATCATGGATTGTATCACGAGTCTGTGAATGTGCTGAAGTTACTTAGGGTAGGCTCTCGGTTAAATGCACTGCGTACCAAACTAGGCAGGCTGAGCTCTGACTACCCCCAGCAAAGGAACTCCCAAAGACCAGAAAGAGACATTAAAATTTACCGTCTACAATTCAGGTCTAGGAAATAACAGTTGACTGTTGCACAGAAAGCTATGAATGCTGCTAAGGTTGTGTCGCCTGCACAGGTTTGTGCATGCCATCCTCAGCAAAGAGATTTCTCACAACAAATTAAAGTTGGTTTGGTTTTTTTTTGTTTTGTTTTTCCCCTTTGAGGTCTGCTACCAAGTATGATGTCAGCATGAGGGTTCATGAACCCAGACAAACCTTTAATTGATAAAATAGATCAAAATGGGAGTAGCATGGTAGGTTGGAGCTGATGTACGGGATCAGTTTGCAGACTGTGGGAAATCTTGCCTGAATGAAGGGGAGGATCAAGGGTATTAAAGGTTAATAGGAGTTATTGGAGTACCTACTTATTGAAATGGCATTACACAACTCTGTTTCACACACTGCAATTAACTGACACAACATACTAGTTTAATTATAATTATCTCATTGTGAGATTTTGCTTATTTATTTGGAGGTACATGGAGACATCTGCAGTGCCAGTAAAACTGAGATAACATCCTTTCCTGCACCCTTTCTCACTTGGAGTGGAGGGTTTCAACAGTGCTGCAGTCAAAGCAGTGCACAAAAAGCCGTCCTCTTCCCTGAGGAGATAAACAACAGTATTTAATTTGCTGGGTTGTTTTGAATGAGCACTGCTGGTTTAAAGGTCCAAAGGCTTGTGCAGCAAAAAAAAACAAAAAAAAGAAGAATATGTTATCAATCAACAGAAAATGCTACTGAAAACCAACTTCTGAAAAAAAGTGAAAAGCTACTTGTTTCTGAGTCTAGTTTCTGTTTCTTAAAATTGATACTTCTGTTATCTTAGTAAGCAGAGAAAACTATCTGTAAACCTCTGAATGAGCAGGAAGGAGGGTATCATGGGTAAAGCACTGGGGCTTAGGAGATATGGGTTCAGTTCCCAGCTATACCACAGCTTTCCTGTATGTCTTTTAGGGTTAAAAAAAAAAAAAAAAAAAAAAAAAAAAAAAAGCACTGAAATGAATGGCTCCAGCAGGGTTTGTACCACATTGCGTGATCTGTGTGTGCTTTGGCTCTCAGTTGTTGCTTATTAATTTTGTACCCTTTCTCTTACTCTTTGCATGTTTTGCCTGCTTATTCATATAAGCACCCTAAGGAAAAGACTGCAGCAATGCTGGTTAGAAACTCCTCTTACACACTCACACAGACACACACACAGAGCAGGTAGCAATAGCAGCTTTGCTTTATTTACTGCAAATATTTATTTTTTTGGAAGGGAGCTGCCTGCCTCTGCTTTGCGTTATAAACAAGAGTTACTAACACTCTGGCCCCTTGTGTGCTGCCAGACCCCTTTTCTCTGTCTCCTTTACTGAATTAAACAGCAAAAGGGAACAAAATGGCTTATGTTTGCACAGCCCCAAGCACAGTGGGATTCTGTTTCATGGCTGGGATATGAGGTGCCTCCTAACGTGCAATAATTAATTTCATTCTATCCACTCTCCTTATATTTAGAAGCATCAGCGTTGCCATCCTGAATTAGACTCATGCTCCAGCTTGTCCAACAAAATATCTCCAACCAGCTAGCAGCAGTTGTTTCCACAAAAAGTAGCTATTCAGTAGGTAGTTACAGACTCGCACTTCCAGAGGCAAAACTTCTCTCCAATCCATCAGCTAGAGTTTATATTTTATAGCAAAAAACATGTTAACTTGCAACTGCTTTGAAAAGTTTGGGGGTTTTGTTTTGGGTTTTTTTTTAAGTAAAAATTAGGTTTTAGCTTCTATACCTGCCTCTAAGTCTTTCCATCCATTTCCTCTCCCTCCCTGCTCAAAGAAGAAAATATACCCCCAAAACTACTTTTCTTTTTTTCAGTTGCTACAAAGTATGTGACTGACTAGATGCCTCACTCTTGCAAGTGTCTCTACATAGGCAGACTTGTTACAGCTCTGAGAGGAAGGAAAATGAATAGGGCTTTCTGAAAATGGCAAGGGCTGCCACCAGTTTGCAGGATCACAAGTCAGCTGACAGCACTGGGGGGGAAAAAAAGCCATCTATACCTAACGTATTGTCAACTGCACAACATAGGCAGAGTGGAAAAATACATAGAAATCTGTGTTTTCCTACCTGGTCTTTCATTACTTAGGCACTACACATAGCAACAGAGCGAAAGAAAATAGATCAGCACATTTCTTAATTTTCCTACTACTTTCTCACACCTACAAAAGCTTCTTCTCTGCATTAAGGATTACAGGGAAGCAGAAAATTACAGGTCCAAACTTACTTAAAGAGAACAAATGTTCTGTGGAAGGTATGGAGAACACCACAGAAACAGCAGAGAACTAAAAGGCTGTATTTTTCTTTTTTGTGCATTTTTCATGTTTATAAACATCAAAAGTGCCTTTCCCTATTTGGTCAATATTTTCACTTGCTCCTGGGTATGCGACATGTACACATACTTCAGACCTTTTGGGGCAGACAAACTTGAAAGCAAACAGACAAGCAAGCAAAGGAGTGCAGTGGGAACAAAAAGTTGGTCATTTGAAAAGAAAATATGTTAAAGTCTGTAATATATACACACAGGTGCACCCCCACTTCTCCAGATCCTAGGGAGAGGCGAGTCCAATGTATTTTCCAGCTTTCATATGTTCTCTTTCAGGCATAAATTGCATTCCTTTTATTAAGCTATACATGCACTTTAATCTTCAGGGAAATATCTCACTTCTGTGAACTTTACTAACTCTGGGGGAAGGGAAGCAACTCCTGCTTTACTACAACAATTCATTTTCCTCATTTTACCATAAGCAGGACAGCAATGCTACTTGCAGACAAGAGGAAATATGCAATCATTCTTTTCTCCTTTTTGCTTACATAAGAGCTGAAAGAGTTTTGTGTCCTTTGGCAAGTACAAAAATTGTATAACTTCAAAGTATGTGACTTCAAACACAAGTGAAGTAGCACGGAAAGAACAAACACATTAAACAAAGATGAAAAAAAGTATCAGGGGCATGAAATGGGGGTGAGTGCTGCACGAACAGTTGTTGTCTCTCATGCTAAGGGACAAATATGGAAAGTTATTAAAAGACACTCAAGTTGAGGGCAAAACTCTCCTGTCAGCATCAGGCCGAGGGTTAACGTTTACCCTTGATCTCTTTAACAGCACTAGAAGTGGCAAGAGAAGGAACAAATAGTCAGTGCAAACTCAGAAATGCCTTTGTCACATATTCTGTCATGTATTCTTTTTTCTTGCTTGCTACCTTCTGCTACCCAGCTGCTGCAAGAGTAATGGGAACTTCAGGTCAAAAAGAAGTCAGAGAAGAAAACCAAAGGAGGTGAAGAGCTTAGTGAAACAGAAGCAGGTTCTGGATGTGACCCAAATAATTGTCTTGCAAATGAGAAGAGAGGCGAGAAAGAAACCACTGGAGTGTAATAACAAAAATACAGTGATTGTAATCAACATTAACATAAAATGGAAGCAACCAATGTGAACATACAACTAACAGCAGAAGTCATGTATAACAAGATCTGCGTGCTGGCCTTCATATTCTATTGCATGATGGTGAATACCATGACTCATCTAGACAAATGCAGAATATAGAAGAGACACTTGTACCAACTGCTTCCTCCCAACAAGGAAAAACTAGTTCTTAGGATTCATTTTGTAAAGCAAGCGATGTGCTTTGCACACCATCCCAAGTGCTTGCTGCAAAACTGCATGAGAAAGTCTGAAAAATGTGCATGGGACTGGAAAATAATGTTTCTGGATGAGGAGCAGAACCTCTGCTAATAAGGTCCCACAGTGCACACAGGGCATAGGCTTCAAGTATCCTGGGAGACCAGAACCTGTCTGACAGCTTTGGTTTAGGTCCACAGGGGAGGGTACGAAACACATTGTCAGTTGGGTGCTTCTGACCAGCTACAAAGTATTTTCATCTGTGCTTCCTGAAACCATCTTGGCAAGACAACCCCAATAATTGCCACCACCTCTCCCTCCTCCTTTTTTTTTTTTTTTTTTTAAACAACAGATTGGTGGCACTATTCGTTTGGTTGAGTAAATGCAGAAATCTCCACCAAGCTTCTTATGTCTAATGGAGATCCAAAACTTGCCTTGCAGTGGTATTAGCTTTTGTAACAGCAACACCTCTTTGTGTCAACATGTCTCATTAAGTAATAAAGACTTTCAGCTATTTGATTTTACTTATAAAGTTAGTACGATTCATGATTTCTTTTTTGTTCTTTTAAAAGGGAATTGTTCTAGTATTCTAACAGGCAGTGAGTCATGCCTAATTAAGGAAAAAATATATAACCATTTACAGTGGGATTCTTGTATTGCAAAGAGCTGTTTTGTCATGAAGGCTTTCAGGATTGAATTCCTTATGAATTTTTTAAAAAGGGGGGGGGGGGGGGGGGGCAGGCAAATAATTTGAAACGAAACCTTTGCAACAATTCCCTTAAGCCCCGTCTCATACTTGGGGTCAGTCCGTTCCAAGCAAATGCGTCGACACAGCCCAGATTGCGCTCGAGTGGGGGGAAAAAAACAGTGGCATCTGACAAAGGAACCAACAATCTAGAATGCAACACAGATGCAGAAAGCTCAGCCAAAACCCAAACTACGATATGTTTTCTTAAACTCCGCACTTTTTATTTCTTTCCCCCTCCTCCACCACCCGTGAGGACCAGGGACATTCCTAGAACTCTGTCCTCACTGTCTGCGTCAAGGCAGCTGCCGAGGATGCTGGGACACTGTTTGTAAACACTCTAACCACGTGTGTGCAACCACATGGAGAGTCATCGTCCTGACCTAAACATCTACCCACTTGGTAAGCTAGGGTATTACTGCAGTGGAGCCAAATCCTTTTCCAACACGATGTGACTTAAAGCAGTTCACGCCAGGACATTGGAAGACAAAGCTTGGAGTGTTTATGCATTATTAGAAAGGAGATTAAGCAGAGAAGTTGTTTAAATTTTAGTCATTGAAATATAAGTTTAAGGATAGGGTAGCTCATGTAAAGAATGAAGAAGTCATTATCCTCTTTATAAGTCTGCAAAAAATTCAGCTTAAACCTGGAAACTTCTCCCCCATGCATACACCTGGTGAAACCAATATTCATATGCTGGGAACCCATGTGGAATATATTTGAGGTTAGACGTGATGCTGTAGAACACATTAAGATATTACACATTGTCTAAATTGCATCATAGTAATTAATCAGAAAGTGCTGAGGCTACTGCCATGTACCCATGGAAGACACTTCCAAGAAGTACTTGGTTATTTAGCTATTCCTGGTTATCTTAGCTATCTAACCACTCACCTGCTCACTTCTTTGCTACTTCTTTGAAACTGACTTAAAAGATATGCTGTACTTGATCAGGATTAAAATGCTGAATTTTCCCTTCTTGCTGAACTTGAGCACAGAACAAGCCTATTCCTTTACATACTGCAATAGAAATGCTGCCTTTATTTTTATTTATTTTTTTTCAATAAGAGGAAAAAAACTACACACACCAAGAATTAGGTCAAACTGAAGCCTCAATACTGCAAGCCTTTATTTATTTGTAAGAATAATCCTATTGGGGTTTCTTGCCATATGTATGCTACAAGGCAACAACACTTCAACTTGGAATCCATACCTCCACAGAAAACTTTGTTTTTGAAGGATAGGATGAATTTTGTTCAGGTTGCTAAGATGATTCAGCTCTCTGGAAGGTGTTTAACAGAGATGAACAAGCCTGCTTGAAAAGATATACAGGAATCTAAATCTTTATGGCTTTTAATTGTTAAAGTGTTTTTCAAAGCATAGCAACTTTCTTTAAATTGCCCCCAGATTCAAAGTCTTTTACCATGAACTAGTGGAACACTCTTTCTGATCCTTTTACGAGGTAGGGCATTTTTTTTTTCTTCAGTTCAAGAACAGTGTGAGATACATCAGAAGTTAAAACCAGTTAGCTGTTCTTCTTATTTCTCAAACCCTGTTTTTCTCTACCTTCCTTCTGTTATTCCCTGCTACGTAATGCGAGGCATATTCCCAATATTTTAATCCAAACAACTTTTTTGGGTCGGTCATCAGCTGTCCTTGGGATTAGTCCAGCTGATGCTGGAGATTCAGAATTCTATTCCTTAACCCCACCGCCTCTGTCTCCACCCACTGAGCAATTCTTGGGAAAATGGGTGATTTTTAAATATTTTTTTTTTTTTTTTTTTTTTTTTTTTAAGAGACTTGTATACCTTAAGGGAAGGCAGAAGTGACTTCTTTTCAATGGGTGACTGAGAAGATGATTGCTCATGGTACTTTCCATTTGTAACATTTTATTATCTAGGATATTGGGATGATCTATGCAAATTGAACATGCAAGCAGTGAGGATCTGAAAGTGTAGCAACCAGAACTATGGCAACTTTGTTACTAGTTACTTGTTCAGTGTTCAAAAGGATAGTTTTTCTGCAGAATATCATTAAATGAGTAAGAAAGTATTCACTGCCTTATGGAGTATGGGATCAGAATAATGCTACAAGTGTGACTGATTCATATAATTCCCTTTTTGGCTTTCAGCCATGATGCAGTCATATGCTTTATCTCTGTTCAGACTACAGCTTTTTTTTTTTTTTTTAATAATGAATCATAGTACATCCCACTCCATTTCAGAACCAGCACATTGCCTTTCAAAATGATGTCACAACACTCACTGCTGCTGGCTGACTGCCTTAACAGCAATCAGAGAGCTGGACTAAATAAATACTGTATATTATTTGGCAAAATCATTTGTGGTTGTGTTCTCCAGCACAGTTTCCAAGATAACCACCAACTCTATTTGAAACTTGGCAACTTTGTCCCACCACTTTCAGGCTCCAGTCGTGAAGCTGGCTTACAGATGCTGCTACCACGCTTAGAGCTACTGTGTGGCAGTCAAGTGAGAGAGGTAGAAGGTTCACTCTCTGTGACAAGCCAAATTTGACAGCTCATCTGAAATTCCACCTTGAAAAATGGACAATTTTTTAAAAAGAACCTTATTTGGCTCCTGTAGAAACACGAGACGCATCTTCCACTCAGAACGAAATGGAGCAAGGGATTTAAAGCCACTTCTTAGGCACCACACTGAGAAAACAACTCTACTGCCCATGCAAGTAACTTAGAAATGAAGCATTCCCCATAATCCCAAGCAGTCAGTAACATTAGTCCAACCCAAACTTCATGTTTTTCAACACGCAAGCAGCAGATTTGTTCCAAAACATGGCGAATTGTTTGGGGTGGGGGGGGGGGGGGGGGGTGTTTGTTTGTTTGTTTTTTCTTTAGGGCCATCTGGCTGTTGCTAGTATTTAAAGGAACTGTATGGGAGATGGAGTCCCAGCAGCATCTGAAGTGCTTGGAGCAAGAGAGAATGGTCCCTTCCAACTCCAGCAGCTGAAGCCCCTGTTCCAGCAGCAACTGCAGGGTCTCCCGATTCTGCATGCAGAAACCAAATCCTTTACAACCTCCTATTTCTGTTACCCAGTGCAGCACTAGTGCCAACAAGAGACCTTGGAAATCTGTCTGTCATAATAACTCCTCAGCGGGTACACGTTTCTTGTTCTTTAAACAATGTTGACATGCCAAAGTCTAGGACCACGCGCACTATATCAAAACAATACCAGTTTCCCTGGCTAAAGGCCAGGAATCAGCACAATGCCAAAGTCCTCATTAAAAGCCTTACTACAAGCAGTGATAGTTCGGCAAATTTGGGAGCCTCAGTGTCTTCCATTCAACCTTTTCTTCTTTTGAAGGTTTGTTAATAATTAGTTCCGAAATGGGCAATACAAAACCGCTTTCTGAGGTTCCCTGGATGCGTTCGCAAAGCTTTTTGATGTTGCTTCCCAAAGTGAAACGAACTATTTTCACTGAAAGATGACTTTTGAGTTCTTCTTTTCATGTCAACAGCAGTTTAGTCCCACCTCCCAAGCACTGTTATTTTTCACATCTTTGCCCTCTCTTTTTTTCCTCCTCCCTACACCCTGGTTGCTAGATTTAAATGTTTTCTGACTTCACTGGCAGGGTTCATACTATGCTTTCCATGACACTGAGCAAGAGAGACAAAATATTGCCCAACAGTGATTTATTTACGTTGGTTCCAAATTGTTGTTTTTCTGCAGGATAATATCCAGGATGTGTACATTCTTTCAAAGTGTTAACAGCAGCAGATCTGGCAGACCAAAAATTCTTGACTTGCTAGATTTACCGATGTTGTCAAGACACAACGGACTTAAATATAATAGAAATAATATTATTTGGGAGCAGGAAAAGAAATACATAAAACTGTCTTAATGCAGATGAAGCAAAATAGTATCAGTGTTTGTATCCAGTTTTATCTGAGTCTTTTGAAAAAAAGTCATAT
The DNA here is from genome assembly GCF_929443795.1 of Astur gentilis. Lineage (NCBI taxonomy): Eukaryota > Metazoa > Chordata > Aves > Accipitriformes > Accipitridae > Astur > Astur gentilis. The sequence goes on from NC_064891.1 coordinate 33,838,649, forward strand.
TTAGCAGCTGAGAACTGAAGCGTCAAAGGACAGCAGCAACCAAAGTGACGTGTGTTTGAGAGAGAAGGAGCAGAAAGAAGTAGTGTTTCTGTATGACAGTCTATTATAAACTGTTACCTGACCATTGCTACTCACGGGCCTTTAGCAACGATGTACAAATGGTAATCTATATAGAAACTGCAGAGGCTTACCGTTACTTGGAGGAGTGCAAGAAATTAATTGTGAGGTGACCAGGAAAAGAAAAAAAACACACCAAGAACGAAAGAAGTTTTGGGAAAAGCAACAGTAGTTGAGGGGCAAGGAGCCCTAAGGGCTCAGAGAGATGTGCTCATTTTCTGTAGCTACTGGTAAAAGGAACCAATACGTTCACCACACACCACTTAAGGAAATTTGTCTAACTCCCAAAAGATAAGAGAAGGAATGATTTATAATCTACAGTCAGCCTGCCACGCCGAGGTTGTCTCTTAGAAGGACACTGCATGTACCACAGTGTTGGTTTTGCCAATTTTTATTCAGTCAGATCCCCCTCTAACTCGAGTTTATACATTACTCTTGACCATTAACATCTCCCTGTTGAATATCTTCGACAACCAACCACGTCCTGTTTTGCACTTTACAACCTCCAGAGAAAGTGCCATAGTGGAATACACATGCAGATACACAAGTGAATATACATGTTACTACACTCACCCCCTGCTGCAGTAAGTCAACCTTCCATTAACATGCAAATAGAATGGCCTCATTAGCCGACAAACAACACCCACTGACCTGCTTTCACTAGGGACAGTATCTCCTCATCTCTGAAACTCCTAAACTTCACATTCAAAAAAGAAAAAAACCACACAACTATGCTGAACTGATATTCAGAGCTGCTGATCACTGCTGAAAGCCTGAACATTTGCATGCCGCTCATCATGGAAAACAAATCTTGTGACGAGATCTTTGGTTGCAACATTTCGATGGAAGCACGCTAGACCACATCACTTCTCCCTTCACCTCACTCTCCGAGAAGGAAAATTACTTAGCAGAAAAGGGTCTGCTAAATTTCCAAGGTTCAAACCGCGACCCGAAAAGCGTCCTTTCAACTAAGGGCACGAAAGTGACTGCTAGTGTCCAAGGGGGTGATTTAACGCCAATAAATGCCACGATGCGAGCACACAGTGCCGCGCGTCCGATTTACAAATCTGGTAAGGTTGTTGCTCTTGTCTGTCATCTGGCGGGGAACAAGTCCGACCTCGCCGAAAGCGTCATTTTAGGGGAACATGCACGAGAAAGTAATTTTTTTTTTTTTTTTTTCCTCCTTCCCGTGGCCACATTGTGCAAGTGGCCCCGACGGCAGGATTTAGCAACGCGGACAAAACGCGCGTGTAGATTGCATAGAAAAAGGAAGGCCTGGCAACGAGCGCACCCCCCCCACCCGCACGCACTTCTCCCTCGCCCCCCAGGACCGGGTTTCGCTCCTGCCCCCCCTCGCCCGCCCCAAACTCCGCAAGCCAAGCCGCTCCCCCCCCCCCCCCTCCCCGTTTCCCCGGGGCTGCGCCCGCCTTTGTGTCCACCCGGGGCCGGGGAGCGGCACAAAGCCGGGGCCCGCCGCCGCCGCCCCGGTCCCCCGGCCGCGCTTTGCGCGGGGGCGGCCCGGGAAGCCGGGAGGAGGGGGGGGGGGGGGGGCGGTGAAAGGCCGGTCCCCGCGGGGCGCAGCGCCGCCCGGGGCGCGGCGGAGGGGCGAGCGGGGCAGCCCCGCGGCGGAGGAGGGGGGGGGGGGCTCCCGCCGCCGTCCCCGTCCCCCCCGCCGCCGCCTCGCAGACAAAGGCGCGGGGAGGGGCGGCGAGGCAAAGTTGGGGGCCGGCCCCGCGGGGAGGGGGCGGCGGGGGGCCCGCGGCGCCCCCCGCCGCCTCTGTCAGTCAGCCATGTTGGGGGAGCCGCGGCGGCGCCCACCCCCAGCCGGCACCCAGCGGCGCGGCGCGACGCGACCCCGCGACACACCCCGTGGGGGTGAGGGGGAACCGTGGGGAAGGCGGCCGGTGCGGGGAACCCGCTCTGACCTCTGCCGCGTCCCTCAGCCTTGCCGACATCCAGCACGCACAGCCGGGCGCCGCGCTCCCCGCTCCTACAGGGCCGCCATCTTGCTTCCTTCTGCTCCTTGACGAAAGCGGCCGGGCCCCCCGCATCAATATGCACGCGGCGCCCTGACGTCGGCGCCCGCCCCGCGCGCCGCACCGCCCCGCGCGCGCAGCAGCCCCCCCCCCCCCCCCCATCCTCCTCCTCCTCCTCCTCCTCCACGCGGCGCCCTGCGCCCCCCCCCCCCCCCCGCGCGTGCGGGGGCGCCCCCGTCCCAGTCCCGACCGCGGCCCCGCCTGGGGCTTTTATTTTTTTTTTTTTTTTCCGGCTGCTGCCGCTTTTTGGCCTTTGGAGGTTTTTGGGTTTTTTTTTTTTTTTTTTCCCGTCCCCCCCCCCCCCCCCCCCCATCTTTTACCCTCCCGTCCCCTTTTCGGCTTTCGCCTCTCGCTGCGCCCCGTTTTGCGCCCCGAGTTGCGCGGGAGCTGGTGGGTCCGTGGGGCACCGCGGGGTGCAGGGGGCCGCCCGGCAGCGTGTCGTGGCGGAGCGGGGCCCCTTATAGCCCTCCCGAGCTCAGGGGTTATCGCTCTCCACGGGAGAAACGGTTTCGCGCCCACCGGCGTGGCTGCCGGTCTCAGCCCCACGGCTCCCGGGAGCCGGGTTTGGTCCCTTCCCGGCCCGCTGGCCCTCGATGGTTGCCGCTGCCGTCCCCTCCGTACGCCGTCCCGCTTCCCCGCCGCGGGAGCCAGAGCCTTTCCAGCGTTGCGGGGAGCAAAAATAAGAGTATGCAAAAACCACCCCTGTGGGAACCGGCGATGGGGTTTCAACACCGCCGAAACGCCGGCCCCGAGTCCTCGGGGCTGGACCGACCCGGTGGCCTCCCCGCTACCGTGCCATCCCCTGCTGCGCAAACTAGAGCAGCCTTCGGGCTGCTCTACTCCGGCCTGCCCGGGAGGTGTTGCGGGACCGGGGAGGGGGGGATTTTAGGAGAGCCTTAGCTTCCCAGCCAGACCTTCTCCCACCCACGGATGTGTCCTTCACCTCGGGGGTGGTCTGCAGGTGCTGTGCTCATCAGCGGCGCCCGGGAGAAGCCGAAGCCCCAGCTGTCCCCGGCGCCGGGAAGGCAGGCTGGTGAGAAAGGGCTTTAGCAAGATGCCAAATCCGGTGCGCTTGATGCAGATGAGAGTGATTTCTAGGAAGTTCGGGTCGTCACTGAGTAATTTGTTTTTCACATCACAGGTTGTTCTCTGGGTTTTGGTTTTACTTTAATTTCTGTAAAACGTTTGAGAAGCAGACTGGAGGTAAAAGGTTGCCCTTACAACTTGCGAAAACAGCGCCGTGCTGACGGCAGTGTCGCTCCTGTAGCCGTGCCGGGCAGCTCGCTCTCCCCAGCCCTCGGAAAGGTGCTGGCCTGGCCAGCTCTATCCCGTAGGGAAATCCATGGGGTTTTCTAGACAAAGGTCTTTGTGTTTGCTTCTGCAGAACTGACTTCAGCAGCGCCTCATGCAGCCTAAACCTGTGCAAATAAGCTCAGTCTCTGTCTCTTTTTGGAAGAGTAAATGACGCAAAGAACGGTCAAGGTCTGTCTCAATTGTGCCAGATTTTTTGTGCTTTCACAGCGCTTGCTTGATTTCCAGCAGGCTTTAATCAGGATTTCAAACTCTTTTTAAGTCTGCCTATTTGCTAAAGCCTAGGTCTGGTTTTTTCCCCTGGTGCGGCACATCCAGCTGACATTACCAGGAACGAGCACGCTCGACCTCTTAGCGGGCGCAAAGTGGTGCCTCGTCCCCGAGCCTCTCTTACAGCACCCGCAGAGACACCTCCGTCCTCTGCACCATCCCGGTCTGCCTGACCAGGCAGGGATCGGCCAGGCCTCTCTCTCCGGGCTTTTCTCCAGTATTTGCATCGCGCTGGGTGAGCTGACGCTCCTTCGCGTGGCTCGGATCCCTCCCGTGCCCGTGCGCCCTTTGCGGCTGGAAAAAGCAGGTGGCTGGTTTTGGCAGGACCCTGCTGCGCCAGCTCCGGAGTTCGGCGGGAGCGCAGCCCTCTCTTCCCTCTGCATGAGCAAGCAGCTGCAAACCTGGCTAATCTGGGTGGGTAAAATGAAAAAAGAAAGAAAAAAACCCAACCAACCCCAACCCCAAAGCCACAAGCAGGAGTTTTACACTGAGATGGGCTTCTTTTCTTTTCTTTTCTTTTTTCTTTTCTTTTCTTTTCTTTTCAGACTGTGTTCCTGTGCTGAAGATAAGACAACTCGTGCATATCTGACCTGCACGTATGAATGTGAGAGAAGCGTGCATTTTTGAAATGCTTCCTGTCATAGGTGTGGTTTGCTTCTCTATT